>NC_082622.1:7471311-7800136 GCF_030936135.1 Gavia stellata | reverse complement strand
GAGGATCAGATCAGTCCCTTCCCTTTTTAAGCATCCTCCACAGCTGGTTTGGATAAGGACTTTATAGAGAGTTTAAAACAGAATAACTCTGCTTAGAGCAAAGAACTGTTTGTACTTGAATCTTCCAGCTTAAAGGAAATGTTGCTTACATGTGTTTAAATTGAGGCAGGATTACATTTCCTGCCAAGGCACTTCTCTTGAAAATCACAGCCAACAATGATCACTTCAAAAATGCATACTTCTTTAAAGACACAAATCAGTGCTGAAGTCATATGGAAAGTACTGGCTACTTATTTTCCATTATTTGCTCTGTAATGAGTTAGAGGGGAGAAATCTGCGTGGGTTGTGGTTTTAACCCTTGCCTGTGTTTCTTTTTCAGTTGTTCCCCACATCACAGATGCTATACAAGAATGGGTAATGAGGCAGGCACAAATCCCTGTAGATGAAGATGGCATTGAACCGCAAGTTTGTGTGATTGAGGTTTGTAGCTCTTAAAAAAAAATATATATAGTTTTGCTTCATGTATGGAGTAAACGGGACTATATGCATATTTTGCATAGTAAAATTTTTTTCCAGTAATGTTCAACTTTGCATGGTGTTGAGCTGTTAGCTTCACTTATTCGGTGTAATCTTTTGAATGCTCTGTGTCTGAATCTGCACATAGAAAGACTTAGGTCTTGGACAGTTATATTTTTGAGATGCTTTGCTCTCTAGTGTAATGTGAATTAGTCTATAGAATGAATTTTAGCTCTTGTAACTTTATATGCCAAAGTCTGAGTTGATCATGCTGTGCCCTCTTCATTGGTGGATAGGAGGAGGGTAGGTAAATCACCCTCTGGAAACAGTTGTCTTTCCTCCTTAGCAGTAAAGGCAGCCTTGGAGTGACCAGTTCAAGGATAGACCTAGAAAAGGGAACAGCACAAGTTAGTGGTGACAAACCCTGTGCAGTTTCCTGTGCATTGTATGGGACGCCCTGCTGCTAGAGGAGACATTAGGGCGAAGGCTCCGAGGCTGCGGAGCTGGCTGGCAGGATACACTAATACAGGAGAGAGGAAGCTGGCCAGAGTGCCTGGGTCATGGTGACTTAGGACTCTCCCTGCAGCTTGAGTGCCAATTTCTATTCCAGGATTCACAAGCCTGGATCCTGGAGTACCTAGGAGGCACTATCTGACAACGCACAGGAGGCTGGCAATGCTCCAAAGAACGCCTTGTCTCTGTTCCTGCATGTGTCCAAACCCACTTTATATAGTTACTAAAACTTAATAGAAATTTTGCTTCTTGGTGCCACCTAATGTTCATAAATTATAATTTCAACATCTAAATCTTTTCCCTGAAGAGAGAATAGAGGCAAAGCTAATCTCCCTGGAGAGGTGCTGCCCATATGAGAAGCTGTTTTTCTTGTGGCTTTTTTATTTTTGAGGAAATCATGAAGGTAAAATAGTAGTTGGGGTAGATTGGAGGCTGTGGAAGTAGTACGTACAACTGGCAGATGCTGGTGCTTTTCATATTGGTGATGATGTTCCTTTAGGGAGTTGGAGGGAGGTGGTGGGGAGATGTTTTAGTGTCCTTTTATGTATGTTTGAGTACAATTTAATGTACAAATTCAGTAGGTGATGTTTTGGTACTAACTTTAATTCTAAATGTCTTTGTCTTTTTTAGCTCGGTGGGACGGTAGGCGATATTGAAAGCATGCCTTTCATTGAAGCTTTCCGCCAGTTCCAGTTCAAAGCCAAAAGAGAGAATTTCTGTAATATTCATGTCAGTCTAGTTCCCCAGGTAAGGACCCAAAATGTTTTGGTGGTCAGAGGCTTCCCCAATCCAAAACTTGCTTTCTAAATATGTGTTTCTGAAATGCTATATCTATAGGCACTGTTATATTTATATTTCTATATATAGAAACTTCTGGAAGAAATGCAGAGAATATATGGTTATGTATTTATTTGTTTGCAAGAAGTGAACATAAACTTTTCAAAGTGTGTAAATGTGTAATAAATAGTTAGGAGTTGTAGCATATGCAGTTTTCCATCATTTACTGCTGTTTTTCCTCTATGGAATTGTCTCCTAGCGTTTGCAGGTAAACTTGCTTTCTAGGGCTGAAAACTTTCGGTTTCCCTTCATTTGCATAGCCTTTCATTTCTGCAAAGCTAATATAAAATTCAGTGATACAGCCACACTTCACAGCCATTTGGAGTTATTAATAAGACCATATTCCAAGCTATTCCTCGACTTCTTTAATATTTCTGTTGCTGTGTGCTCTTCTGGCCCCGCCTGTCCCCTGTCCCCCCTGATTTACATTAACTGTAGTTCATGAAATAGGTTGGGTTACTTTTGTATTTTCAAAACATTATACTGTGTTTTGAAACATAGTCTGTTTTCTTCCCCTAGACAATATTTTTAATGTGTGTTTTGATCTTTAACAGTAATTTCATAGACTCTCACATCTGACTGCTATGTAAGCCATAACAGTCTGAGTGGCAGTTGCCTTTGGTTCAGAGACTCAACTAAGAAAAGGTGTTATGAAGCAGTGCTATGATAAGAATCAGTTAATTAGGAATCACAAAGAAAAACAACATATCTTTATGTGCCAAGTAGATGGGGCAAGCTCCAGTTAACATCAAAAGCATGTGAAGGTGTTCTGTGCCATATAATGCCTGATACAACCTCATCTGTATTATCTGCTCTGGTTTTGGAGACAATTTACAGTCTTAACCAAACAGAAAATCTCTACTGCAGGAGTCACTGCTGAAAAAATTCTTCCATGGTTACGTTAACAGTACTGGAGAGCATGAGTATTCCTTGTCTCGGAACTGGATTTGACAGAGCAACTTGATAGTTACCGGAGCACAGATCGATCTTTGTTCTCCTCTCTCTTTCTTTCACTTTCTGTCCAGGCCAGGTGATTTACGGAGAAAAAATTAGAAATATAAAATGTAGGTATTTGGAGGGAGCAGTGGATAAAAGCCTTAGGATCTCTGCTCTCTCCTTCCCTCTCTGTAATGCATAGCTACTTACTGTACAGACTTGAACTCTGATTTCTGCTGGTTGCTTTCAGTCTTTGAGATTAAAATGATAGTGTACAACAGTATTTAAAGTTCATGTGAATTGTCTAAGAACGGGGTCAAATTTTTTACAAGATGAATGGGGTGGAAAGTCCTGATTAGCCTGATGAATCATTGCTACATACCATCATAATTTGATATACCAACTTCTGCTCTTCTCTGACCAGCCAAGCTCTACAGGAGAGCAGAAGACTAAACCCACCCAAAACAGTGTTCGTGAACTCAGAGGTCTTGGTCTCTCACCAGATCTGGTAAGGTTTGCTACATGGCTTTGAATTTGAAAATGCAGTACTGGCATGTTGCAACAACATCCTAGTTTAAATAATACTTAGGTTGAGAGCTCTTGTGTATTGGTAATAAACAAGTAAAAGTAACGGAGTTGGTTTTTTTCCCCAAGTCACGGAGACTGCAGAAAGACAGCTTTTTTTAGAGGTTTGTTATATGAATGTCTGAGTACTTATGTTTTGCTTCACAACCTTGATATTGCTGTTCTGTTAGATTGTTTGCAGGTGCTCCACTCCATTGGATACCTCAGTAAAAGAAAAGATTTCCATGTTCTGTCATGTTGAACCAGAACAGGTAAAGATTGCGGTCCCTTGCAATAAATATTCTAGCTGTTTGTCAAATGCTGAGTGGAGTTTTATCTGAGCATAGCGTTTCTGTGTTCTAGTTGTGTCTTTTGTTAGCTGCATAATTCATTTGCTGCTTTGTCTTGTCTACATTCCTTACACGTGTAACTGTTGCAAAAATAGTCCTTTTTATGCCAGCACACAGGTTTTCTTATAAGGTAGTTAGCATAGGCTTAGAGAATTCTATGGAATCCAAGGTGTTTTCTGAATAGCTGGTTTTGACGTTAGTTATCCTTTCACATTCCTTCTGTGAATTCAGAAGAATGA
Source organism: Gavia stellata (assembly GCF_030936135.1). Taxonomy (NCBI): domain Eukaryota; kingdom Metazoa; phylum Chordata; class Aves; order Gaviiformes; family Gaviidae; genus Gavia; species Gavia stellata. The sequence continues at coordinate 7,796,181 of NC_082622.1, read as the reverse complement.
GATTTTTCAGTATTAGAGGCCAAAGAGTAGTTGCCCAAAATTAGGTTTAAAGGATACGTGAATGTATTTTGTACGCTGCTCTTTTAAATGATATTATTCTTCTGCCCAAGATTGCATGAGGAGGGATTGCACAGAAAAGTTGAAATGGTATTTGAGAGAAGCATTGCTTCACTTGAATGTTATGTGATATGCAGAACTTCCATGTTAGCATGATTCTTTTTATACTGAGACTACTCTGCATAGCATAGTCTGAGTTAGACATTGGAAAATAATCAAACAGTCTGTAGGCTAAATATTACCACTTTCCACTTCAGCTGGAGCTTGAAGAATGTTGTCTTTTTGTGAAGGACTGAGTATTACTTCACAATTCCAGGCTCTGTCAAGTAATTTTTATTAATTTCCTATACAGCGAGATCAAACTGAGTCTTGCAGTTTCAAGTATTACATTCAGAATTAACTGGCAATAATATTGATGTGTCAGCAGTACAATATCTACCTCTTGTTGGCCAGGAATTGAATGTAAGTGGCTCTTGTCAGTCACTTTCCAGGAAGTTTAATGCAATTTTACATGGTTGTTTCTCTGACTGCAAGTTGCACTTGAATTGAGGAGTAAATGCTATTGACCATAAAGGAGGAAAATTTGCAGTCTAGGGGGTTTTGCTGGTGCAGTGTTGAACTCTGCTTTCATTTGAGTCAGGAGAAATGAGGATTTAAAAATAGTTGTGCCAGTATATTTTTGAACCTTAAAGTACAGTCTCATTCTTGATGGACAGGTGACAGTTGTCCAGAGCCATCTTTCCTTTTCTGTGGAAGTCCATTTCAGTGAACTAGAACCACTGACATAGATATTCCTCATTGACCTAAGAATTCTTTGCTCATAATTGTTTAATCCTAAGTTTAATGAAGGATGCCCTGTAAAATTTATTGCTGTGTTGAGATTACGGATTTCCCTGGGCTTTAATCAAACTGGGAGCCCTGGTTAAGAATTACAATGGTGGGAAACAGGGAACTGGGCTTGTGGGCAGTTTAACTGTAGTTTCGATGAGGATTACCAAGAAGGCTGTATCACAGGAGGTGTCTTTGAAGTGTTCTTTGAACTTTGCTGTGAGCTCACATAACTTGCATAGCAGCTGATTTTCTTACTGCTAAGTTATTGTGTTACAGCCCTTCCCAAGGAGCTCCAGTGAGCAGTAATACCTGGGAATTGTTGGAGGATGACCTTTTCAAGTGCATGGAAACTAGTACTAAGCTATTCATGTGTTGTTATGTTATTCAACAGATGTTATTTCCTGGAAGTTTAGGTTGTCATATGGTTGTCTGCTAGAGATAGAAGTTCTCTGAAGATCTGTCTAAAAATAGTTGCAAAGGCACTTAGGTCTGTTTTAACGACATTCATATTTTATGAACAGGTCATCTGTGTTCATGATGTCTCTTCTATCTACCGAGTTCCTCTGTTGTTAGAGGAGCAGGGAGTTGTTGACTACTTCAGACACAGGCTTGACCTTCCCATTGAGAGGCAGCCCAGGAGGATGCTCATGAAGTGGAAGGAAATGGCTGACAGGTGAGCTGCACTGCTGGGCATAGTTTGAATTAAGACTCCAGATCAGTTTCTCTTCTTAGTCATTGGTTATTAGGTGACGAGTGTTACTTCATGTTCCTCAAGCATTCTCATGCGGTCAATTGTTTTTCTTTTTTTGCTACAAAAATGCATTTTCTTCCTAGATGTTTAACTGTGTGAAAAAAAAAAAAAAATTCTTCAACATGAGAATCCTGTAAGATAATGTTATTGAGTTCCTTATCTTGTGTTGGTAGTGCAGTGTCTATGTCAAAACCAGTTTGAAGTAATTAAAAGGTGGACAGCTCTGCCCTCCCTTTTTATATCAAAAAACCCAGTGACATTACAAAGTCTTGAAATCCTTTTGTAGGCATATGTAGGAGTCATCAGGAGTGTCAATAAAAATGTATCTTTTGAGTATGCTATCAAGCAAGTGAAACAACTGTTTTGTAACTGTTCTGTCTGAGACTCCCAGGACACTGTTTTTTTTTCTTGCAGGGAATAGATTCCATGCTCGTGGGGAAATAGTGAATTGAATTTTTTCAGTTGGCATTCAGGCCCTTTCTGAAGCCTCATATATGTTTATCCTTAAAAGAAATCAATTTGCAAGATCTAGATGTTTCCCTTTTATATGCACGACACAAGCCACCACTGTCAAGAACATTTTCTTTTGACAGGGACAGCCCTTGGTAAGCAGCTTGGTTGAAGGTACCTAGCAATTTTGAAATAAAATTTAAAAAAATCTCTTGGCTGTAGCCAAGAATGCTGCGTAAATCCCATGCTGCCAGATGCTGGGGATTGAAAGTGTAGGCAATACAACCTCAGGACTCTAGAAGTCCCTTCTGTATTTCTAGCTGCTGAAGTGAACTCAGTCAGAAGCAGCGTGGGAAGATGCTGTACAGTATAAACATATGCAGAGTTGTGCTTTGATCCTCTCTCCTAATAGTTTACTGCAGACTTTGAATTTAATACAGCTTCCTGAAAAGACAGTTTGGATCTACTTAGAATGGCTTTTCAGCATAAGGAGGGATGAGCTAATTTAGACGTGACTTTCTGCAACTCTTTTTCTCTGTCATTGTTCTTTTTTTTTTCCCTTTCCTTTCTTCTATTCTTGCTTTGATGTTTTTAAGTCATATTTGTTACAAAAGGTCATCTCTTCCAAATTTGTCATCTCTCTAGTTGGACAGACTTTCAAGAGCCCGACTGTTTATATTACTTGAAAAGCTGAATAGAATGTAAGTGGTTCTTGCCCCCATTTCCTGTTAATGACGAAATAACCCATGTGTTTTGATTTTGTTTAGATATGACCGTCTCCTTGAAACATGTTCCATTGCGCTTGTTGGCAAGTACACCAAGTTTTCAGATTCCTACGCATCTGTCATTAAAGCACTGGAGCATTCTGCACTGGCTATCAACCACAAACTTGACATTAAGGTAGGGATGGGGGGGGGGTTGTGTTTAAAAAAAAATAAATAAACAATTTCCCCCCCCATACTCCTTCCATGTACAGTGCTACCCATCTTAATTAAGTTTTTCACAAACCAGTAGACAGTAAGGGAGAGTTGATTCAGCCAGTGAACTTTAAATTTCTCCTTGGATTACAGCTTCAAAACATCTGTTGTCAGGCATAAAAAAGCTTCAACGCAAACGAGCCTTTCATCCTCTAAGATACATAAGGTGTGTGTATATTTGATGTGAACTCTTCAGTATTCAATGTTGCATGCTGAACTATGGTAGAGCAGTAGATACATCTGAGGAGGGGACTGTTTGCTTTCATTTCTCTGACAGTTGTTGGAAGTGATCCCTTTTTTAGGGTTGTTGCTGTTAACGTTGTGGTTCTCACAGGTTTTATGATGCTTCTGCCTCAGGCTTTACTAAGGTTTTAATGCTGGTTTGGCTGCACAGGTCCTTTTAAGGGTCTTGGTTGTAGCTAGCTGCTCTGAAGAGGTTAAATGTTTATCTGTCGTCAGAAATTTCACTTTCATTTAAATATACTTTTAAAATGTTCAGCGGTTTCATGATGTCAGTGAGTCATGGAAATAGGTGCTTGCTTTATAACAGCACTATTCTATGTTTGGGTTACCTTTCAAGTTACAAAATCAGTAGAGGAGAAAAGAAAAACAAGTAAGACTGGTGAAGGGTGCACCCTGCACATGCATCTATGGTTAGCTCCTGATACAGCTGTATTTGTGTGGTTCAGAAGGGGAATGGTTTCTGTGCATCCTCTGCCTGGAGATCTTACGTTGGGTTAAAGATCTGTTTAGCAGTATTCCAAGCTTAAAAAAGGAAAAGGGAAAAAAAAAAAGACAAGACAAAAATGGTTGTTCAAAAGAGTAAGCAGACTGCCAGAGCATTCGAAGTTCAGAGATACTGGAATACTGGAGATGAGAAACTGGAACATTTGTAGTTTTTTCCATATGTAACATTGGTCATAGCATCCTTTAATTGCAACAGCCTGTGTTTCACCCTATCCTGTTTGTTCTTCAGTCTCTTCTGAAGATTAAATGATGTATATTTGATGAGATACTGATTCAGTTTTTTTCTTGCTCCATGGTTGTTTCTGTCTGCATAGCCATGTGTTCCTATCTCGCTGTGCTCCCTTAAGACTTCACATTTAGTGAGTCTGGGTCTTATGGACATCAGCTTCATTCATGTGACAGCAGAGCTGCAGAGAAGGGAGGATACAAAAAACATGGCTTCTGTTTGTGCATCTGTGGTATGATGATGCTGGAAAGCAGTTTTGTTGACTAGCAGGCAGGAAATCAGCCCAGAAAAAACATAAGCAAGTATCTAGTAGGAAGCAAATCCAGAGCTATCCAGGAGGAATGGTGATATCTTAATTTAATGAGAATTAAGGAGACCCTGTATTTACACTCTTGTGGCAGTATCTCATCATCCTTTTTTGGATTTCTTCCCAGTATATTGACTCTGCTGACTTGGAGCCAGACACTCTGCAGGAAGAACCTGTTCGATACCATGAAGCATGGCAGAAGCTGTGTGGTGCTGAGTAAGACTCTCATACTCTGGCCATTTCTTTGGAGCATGTCTGATAAGCTTGCTGCTATTGACAGTTTTGGAATTAAAAGCCTCGCTGGAGACTGTTTTCTTGGGCACTGTGCACACTCTGACATTGCCCCAAATACCTCTCAATGAAATTTAGGATAAGATGTAAAATGGAGAACTGTTAAATAAGCAAGGGACTTTGTGAAAGGCAGCAGTAGGGGGGATGATCATGCAGATGAGGATGTGTGCAGGCTTAGTGGGGAAGCAGGTTGAGAGGAAATAAGGAGAAAGGGTAGGTACTGGTAAAGGCTATTAAAGCCAATGAGAGTGGATGGAAGGTGTAGATGTGGTATAAAGTTCTTTAGTAAGAAAGCGTGAGAAGGGTTAGTGATACAGAGGAGTGCCAAGAGTTAGCCCAGAAAATGAGAATAAGTGGGGCCTGTTAACCCTCAGGGAAGCAGACTTTGGGTGGTACCAGGGGAAGGAAGAATTTCCTGGAGAGTTAAGTTTCCTTGTGCCTGTGGTTAGGACAACTTGACACTGAAGCCAGCGGCTTCCTCAGCGTAGGCCTGGCTGGGCGATGAGTTTGCAAACATGTTTGGTGCAGAGCATGTGGGTCATGCAACAGGAACTGTTCTAATATTGTAACCTGCATTGTATTTGGGATTTCTTGAGAAGGTAAAATGTGCATATATAAAATGTTTCCCTGAAAATTCTATGACATTTTATGTGACGGCTCAAGTGAAGTCATATGGAAACTGTGCTGCACACGAGCCTCACCACATAGGGTACTTTAAAGACCTTTTCAGGAGTGAGGTCTTGCAAATCCGAGGTTTTAAAGGAGAGGGGTGGTATGTGGTTGGGGGGGAACCACGCTGGTGGGCCCTATGTGAATGGAATCTTTTTATCCTCATGCAGTGGAGTTCTGGTTCCTGGTGGATTTGGTGTTCGAGGGACAGAAGGCAAAATTCAAGCTATTTCCTGGGCAAGAAAACAGAAAAAACCCTTCTTAGGTGAGGAACATGTTTCATCCATAAGAATAAAGAAAAGAAGGAGGTTGAATAACAGCCTAACTGGTCTGCAGCAAGAGCTTTACTGATTTTCGTTAGTATCTAGAATGTACAATTTTGAAGATAAGTGGCTGAGGAAGGCAATGATCTATGCTCAAGCTTAACTGGGTAATGCAGCCCTCATCTGTAGTTACCTCTGAAGTGGTCAGCATTGGCTGGGATGTGATAACATGGGATCTCTATAATCAGAGGGTAGGAGTCTCAGGGGAAGTTTCAGAGGAGGCTGTGGTGATCTTGGCATGAAGAAATATGTGACTGCATTTAAATGAAATGGACATGGTGAGAGACTGGAAATGTTGTGTGAGCAGAGTGGATGGGGAAGGGAGGTGTGGAGTAAAACTTGTCAGAACTACTTGGTACAGAGCGAACAGACCCTTAAGTCCAAGTCAAAGGTCTGTCTCATCCAGGTTTTCCTCTGACTCAGGACTGCTCTGTGAAGGTGTGTGTGCTTTGCAGTATGGGCTCAGTGGTCCTTGTCCTGACTTGATCTGTGTTCTGGCTTGCCTTCTGCAGGAGTTTGTTTGGGAATGCAGTTAGCAGTTGTGGAGTTTGCACGCAGTGTTCTTGGTTGGCAAGGTAACTGCACAAAGCCCTTCCTGGGTTTTGGTCATTTCTTTGATTGCTTAAGTAATACCTGTAACTTTTAATTTTTCATTGGTAGGTAGATTTAATTTTTTTTTCCTAGGCCTGTAAAATTCCACATGTCCTTTGCTAATTCAAAGGAAAAAGAACAATTTCCTTATCTTATTCAAATAAAAATCAATGGAGTAAGGCATGCTTATAATGACAGAAAACTTTCTATTGCTTAGAGTGAGGTTCACCTCCTGAATAAAACACCTAAGTGGAGTTGTGCCTATGTGTGCTGGTCATCCTAAATTCCCATTATGGCCAGTGGGAATGAAGACCAAAACGCAATTCAGCTGACGAGGCAGTTGCACCTACTTCATTGAGTTGAATTGCTTTCTGGGCTCCGCTGCTTGAATTGACTAGGTCCCTGTTGTCAAAACTCCCTTTACGGAGTGCTAAGTTTAGTTTCCTAGCCTGATTCGGAGTCTCAGTAGTAGTGAAGGTAGGGGAAAATGTGTTTCTCAGAGTACTTCTGCTCCCTTCCCCCTCCCTGGCTTTATTTAAAATACTCTAAGCTGTTGAATATGTGCTTTTCCTGAATGACCCTCGCTTTCATCACCGATTGCACTAGACTGGTTGCCCTAAGATTGTAACCTCTAGGCAGCCTCAGAAATTCATCTCGAACAACACTGATAGTCCTGTTTCTGCTGTCAGGGGCTGAGCGGGCATCTCTGTGCAGATGAGTGGCTCAGCACAGTTAAGGTTGCTGCTTGCCAGAAGCTCGGGGATGAGACGCAGCTGTACCTGGGGGAGGTCCTGTAAATGCATGTCACGGTTCGAGGGACTTCGTATTTCTAATTGATGGATGTTACATTGCAGATGCTAACTCGACAGAATTTGACCCCAAAACTGCTCATCCAGTGGTGAGTTTATGGTGACTTGCTTGTAATATCCTTACTGTGCTGGAGTTCTCTGCCCATACTGGTTGGTACAGTTAAGAGCTTGGATTATTACATCTTGTGGCTTTTAAGTCTGTCTTCCATCATTTATTAATCTGAAAGAAAATATCTTTGCCTAGTTAACTGTATGGGAGGTGCTGGTTCATAGAAGATTGCAGTGCTTATTATAGATGAAACTCTAGGTTTTTTTAATTTTTAATTACACTTTTTCATAAAGCAAGGTGTTTTTTAAAAGGCAAAAGGTTCTTAAAAGGCAGTTTGAAAGCTAACTGATTTCACAGAGTAAATGGTAAAGATTTGGTGACAGCCAGATTCTAGTGCATAACTGTTTAATTATGATATCAGAAATTAACATAGACAGTCATGAATGCCTTGGAACGTTTGTGGACAGATTTCTGAACCTGCATTTCTTAGACTGCAGCTCTATGTGTCTCATCCAGGGTCCACCATAATGGTTGGCTTCTGCTGTAATTTAAAATGCTACTCAAAAGGAAAAAGTTCTCAAAAAACCAGCTTAGGAAGTTATTTATCAAAATATAAGTGATGCTGATTTGGAGATTTTGTTTCTGTAAATTTGCTTGTTTGTTTGTTTAATGTTTAGTTCAGTAAATAGCACAATATTAGTGCATGGGATCTATGTAGGCTTTGACTGAGACCATTTCCTATGCTAAAGCTTCCTGAATACCGGCAAACCTTCCATATATTCTGTACAACCTTTACTAGAATAACTCAGCTAACTAATCAAGTTATGTTGGTCTGCCTTGTCAAGACAATGTTCCTTGGGTGGTTTGCTTGTTTTCTGTATGGATGTTGGGGTTTTTTCCCCATTTAACGTTTCAGAGTCTGCCTGGGACTGTTACTCCTCCCTCGTTCTCACCTCCCTCTCTGAATGCTTTTCGCAGGTCATAGACATGCCAGAACATAATCCTGGGCAAATGGGTGGGACCATGAGGCTTGGCAAGAGAAGAACACTCTTCCAAACCAAGAATTCAATCATGAGTAAGGCCTTTCTTACCACTTTTGGAAGTGTCTCCTGGGAATGACGTACGTGTATGGTGGGTATGGGGAAGTGGGACGTGGGAATGTTAAAGCATCCTTGAATGGTTGGTGTTTGCAGACTTTGTTCTGGTAGTGAAATGGAGATCAACGAATTTGGTCCCCTCCAGAAGTGGCAGATTCTGATGGATGCTATTCATATGAATGTGTTAAAACTTGGCATCATGCAAACTGTTTGGCTTTTGCTCTAAGAAATGTCTTCCTTTTGGTGTAGGGAAGCTGTACGGAGATCATGATTTCTTGGAAGAGAGACATAGACACAGATTTGAGGTAAAAATGCTATTGTAGGTGTTGAGCTTTTCTGTGTAATCTAAACATAAGAGATCACGGGTTTTCTTGCTTCTGGTCCTCTAGGTCAATCCAGAATTGAAAAAGTGTTTTGAAGAGCAAGGTTTGAAGTTTGTAGGCCAGGATGAGGAGGGGGAGCGAATGGAAGTGGTTGAGTTGGAAGGTGAGTACTTAAGCAGTTAGTTTGTGGGTGTAGGTATTTACAAGGGGAAGTGTTCAGAGGGTAATTGAAGAGGTTTTAGTGTGGGACCAGTCTAGGCTCTCTCAGAATGATTCCATCCATAAAATGACACTAAAAAAAGAATCCCCTGTGCCTGTCCATTTAGGGACAAAAGGGCAGATAGAAGTGACACTTCTTCCCCATCATCAGGGCTTCAACATGATCAGTGCTTTCAACTGCAGTTCAGCCACAGGCTTAAGGGACTTGACATGAATGTTTTCTGTTTCTTTCTCTTAGAGCATCCTTTCTTCGTTGGTGTTCAGTATCACCCTGAATTCCTCTCTAGACCAATTAAGCCATCTCCCCCATACTTTGGCCTCCTCTTGGCGTCTGCAGGAAGACTCACGCATTATCTACAAAAGGGCTGCAGGCTCTCACCCAGGTAGGTTGAAGGAAGACACCAGTCAGACCTTTCACAGGGCAGTGCTCCTTCCTACAGGATAAACCGGAGAATCCTCCTGGCACAGAGTTACTGTGGGGTAACTAGGGGGTATTTGCAGCACCTCTTCTTTCCGCTCTTTCTTTGAAACCTCTTGTCTTGCATTTTAAGATTGACTCTAGTGCCATAGAGCTGTCCTGCAGTGAGATCCTGACGGCAGGGAGAGTAACTCTGCAGTCTTGTGTTGAGAGTCAGGTGTTTCGGGAAACCACAGCTGGGCCTGCTCTTCTAGATGATTGGAGACCTCATGGTGTTTTCCCCATGTTCCTTGTACAAGTTGGTCCTTAAGCAACTTGTTTCTCATGCTGGTTTAAAGAACAGGCCCTGGTGGTTGCAGCTTTTTTTTTTTTTCCTGCTGACTTAAGCTTTCTTTTGTCTCAGTTTACCCAAAACATTAGTTGCTTTGCAGACTTAATGGTACATTTGCTTCCTTCTGCTGCTCCCTGTCCCTAATGCCCTGCAGTTCTGCTCAGCAGACGGGGCAATAGGCAACAAATAAACATCACTTTGATAGTGACCCATTTTTCTTCTTACAGAGGAGAACACAAAGGATTTGCTTGTGTAGCTGTAGTATTAACATGCACTAAACAAAAAACCCCAAACTAAATGCAAAAGAGAAATAGCACTGAATATATTAAACTAAGGCCAATACTTTCCTTTTTGCATTGCTTTTCTGGGTTGAGCTGCGATGCAGCTGCACCACAGGAATTCCTGTGTTGATGTCTGGAGAACGGCTGTCAGTTGTGCTCTGACTGATCTGCTCTGAAGAGAGTTTCTGTGTGAAGATGCCCCATTTCAATGCTTCCAAGGGTTGAGGGATATTTTAATTTCCTGCCTTTGTACATTTGAGTTTGAAATGGCTTCTCACAGCAGAGCAGCTGAAGTTTCCTCTGTACTTCAACATGCTAAGTTAGTATTATCTGCTCTTGGAGTCTTTGTGATGGTGGTCACAAATTGTTTCATGGTTAGCGTTTAATGTAAAAATATTTGTGGCAGTTATAGCCCAGCCTGTACTCCCCTTTATGCCTGTGCTCTTGTAACTCTCGTCACATTTTCAGTTACATCTCTAATGAGGTTTGCATGTGACAGCAAACTAGGGGGAGCAGACCATGCACTTGGGGATGGGACCACTGCTCGGAGGGACCTGGGCTGGAGCAGTGGGCCAACAGGAAGCTGATGAGGCTTAACAAGGACAAATGCAGAGTCCTGCATCTAGGAGGGCCTTGCAGCAACGCAGGCTGGGGACTGAGCAGCTGGGGAGCAGCTCTGCTGGCGAGGTCTTGGGGAACAGCAAACTGAATGTGAACCAGCAGTGTGCGCTGGCAGCAAAAGAAACATGAACAGCGTCCTGGACTGTACGAGTGAGAGCACAGCCAGTAGATGGAGAGAAACAATTACGTCTCTTTACTTGGCATTTGTTAGACCACATCTAGAATATTCTGTGCGGTTTGAGTACAGTGAAACATTGATAAATCAGAGACAGTTTAGTGGAGGGCCACTAAGAAGGTCAGGAGTACTTGCCTGGTAAGGAGAGACCAAAGGAGCTGGGCTTGTTCAGCCTGGAGAAGGGAAGACTTTATGGGGGACCTAAAAGCAGCGTGCCAGCACCTACAAAAACGTTGTCAAGAAGATGAAAACAGGATCTTTACAGAAGTGCATGATGCGAGGATGAGATACAATGGACATAAATTGAAATAAGAGGGGTTCCGACTGGGTATAAGGAAAATCTTTTCACCAATGCGTGGCTGATCTAATGGTGAAAGTTGCCCAGAAAGGCTGTGCAGTCTCCGTCCTTGGAGAATTTCAGAATGTGACTGGATAAAGCCCTGAGCAGCCGTGTCTGATCTGATAGCTGTACCTGCAGTGTAACTGTCCTGAGGTCCCTTCCGATCTGAAATATTCTGTGATTCTGAAAAAGCTGTTTAATGGATTAAAGGCATTCAGCTGTTACTGGGAAACTGAAATAGAATGGCTTATGGGTGGTTAACCAGTCTCCTATTTCCTATTTATTGGATTTCCTTTAGAACAACTTTGCCTTATAAAATGCCTATTATATGTATAATCATTTTAATTCACAAACCTTAAAATTGAAGATGGCTCAGCCCTATTTCCAAAGGGATAGCCACACCAGGAATTTTGTGTGCTGTGCTTTTCAACCTCAGCTAGCAGTACTTGCTACCAAACCCTGCTAATTGCTGATGCAAATCTAGGTCTGTAAAGCACTTGTGCTCTGTAAAACAAAATCTTTCTGAATTCTGCAGGGACACCTACAGCGATAGAAGTGGCAGCAGCTCGCCTGACTTGGAGATAACAGAGCTGAAGTTTCCATCAGTAAATCATGACTGATTCCTGGTAACTTTTAATCTCCTCAACCTCTTTCCTTATAGAAAAAATTCCTTGCCCAGTCTTTCCTCCTGGCATCTGAATGTTTCACATCAGTTCGTAGAAAACTGGCACACCATAAAAGTGCTGGTGTTCTCACATGTGTTCCAGCTGTGCTGAGGGATGCATGACACCTCATGTCTGTGTAACAGATGTGGGTGGGTATTTCTTTAGCAAATTGATACATAATAAAGTATAAAAATACATGCGGGAGTTTGAGATTAAATTCAAATAAAGAAACAAAGTACAAATATAGCACACATTCCTGAACAGGGAGGCAAAGCTGAGCAAGGGGTTACTGGATTCAGAACATTAGTTTGGTACTTTGGGGGCAATCTCTCACCTTTGCCAAAGAACATTTTTGAAATAGTCATTCTGCCCCATCTCCTGAGACAGCAAGTTTCTGTCAAACCAGTGGACTTGAGCTCTGAATTGTAATAGCTGCTGCAGATGTTACATGGATGCGAAAATTGGCTGTGTATAATCCAGTCTTGTGGGGGGCCACTAAGCCCTAGCATTCAAACTTCACCAGCAAAAAAGGTAGACTTAATATTGAAAGGAGTTCTCCCTTTGTGCGGTAGGTGATTGTGGACATAACACTTTTTCCCACTGCTCTGGCTGGTTTTGTGTGGTGTTTTTGGAGAAGTTAGGCAGCATTTGTTCACACACGTGTCGAGTGAGAGCGGGAGTTAATTACTGAATGTCAGGGGACCAAGGATGTCCAACTCTTTCTTCCTCCCCCTTTCCTTCATATAACAGACACTTCCAAAATCAACTGCAGAGTGAAAATGAGGGTTAGCTCCTGTCTAGCACAGAAGTGCTTCCCCATCCCTGGTCATGGAACTTGGCCTTTGCGGTGCTGAAGGTAGCTGGGATCGCTAGGTGTTGGGTTGTTCCAGATCTGGTACAGCAGCAAACTAAAAGCTGAAGAATCCTCTCTAAATTTTTATCCTCCTGAAGATATTCTGAACCTTTGGCTCACTGGCAATATCCAGCATGCTCCCTAATGTGACAAGTCTGGGTGCCGCGATGATACCTGATGGTTTGGAGGCCATCCCCAAATGAAAAAATTGTAGGGAAAGTGACACTGGCACGAGTGGCGTGTCCCCTGACGGGCTGGCTGGCCTGCGGGTACGTGTCTCTCTTCACAGCTGCAACAGAATGAAGACTTTCCTTTGGTACCAGCCATGGACAGTGCTGGGAAGGGCATGAAGTTAATTCTTAGCTTAACAGTGTTCACTCCCTACATTTTATTGAAACGTTATCTTCCAGAATGAGCTGGCTTTCGTAGGGGTGTAATGCACTGGTCTTAATGTTGCCATAGTGCCCCTAGAAAACGACTAGACATCTCTTACCCTGGGAAGAGGAGTGTTGTCAGGTCCCATGTGTGGTGTTTGACTGGGGTGACGTATGTAAGACTCGGACTTCAGTGTGCTGTGCAGTTCCAGCCTGTTGCTCTTCGCTGTTGATAATTCCTGCTCCTTTTCTTTCTCTCTTTCTCCAGATGTGTCATCACTGAAGAGAAGAGTCTTCATTAGATTTTCCAGGCATTCTTACAGCAATAGCTTGAACACTGTCAGCTTTGGGCTTTCTTAAGTTATGGTTTTACAATTTTTGTTATGAAATCTTGTCCCTTTATTTCCTCTACCCTTCTGTCCTTTTTATTTTCTGTATAGATTCTGTTTATTTCTGGAGGAGAGCTCATCACAGCACATGCACCTCTAGACTTTCTTCAGTTAGCACCATCTTGAAGATAAAAAGCAAATTCGGGTATGGGATTTGATGTGTTGGGAAGAATCCAGCTGCACGCTTCCTTCCTAATGCATCGTAACGCTGGCATGAGTTTCCATCTTGGACACTGACAGTTGAGTTGCTTTCTCCAGGCTTTCTGCTCCCTCAGCAGTCTTTATTACTTAGTGGTGAAATTAGGTGGATGACACTACGTTTTGGGGGCTCGCTCAATTCTTGAGCTGTGCTGTGCTGCAGAGGATGGGTCTGTTCAGCTGTATGCAGTCTTTTTTTTTGGGGGGGAGGAAGGATGTTTTGTTCTCTTTTGTTTTTCTCAGTAGTATTTAAAAACATTTGGCACTGCTGGTCTTGGTGCATTCATTGCCGGCAATGAACTTTTAACCAGGAAAGTCTTCCTGGAATAGGAGAGTTAATCTGGAACATGATCAGCTCTAACTGTGATGTGCCACTCTGCAGGGATGCAATTAACTTGGATCGTGTGGAAAAAAAGCAAAACTGTCAGGAAAGCCCATCGTTGCCTGAAACGAGGCGTAGCTGTTAGCCCTTTCTGTGGCAGTGTTTGCTGGTGCTGCTTCTTGGGCTGGGGAATTTCAACTCCTTGCATCAAGGGGGAGGTACAGAAAAGAAAGTGAACTACTTTCAGATGCTGCCTTTAACAGCTCCCATTGCGATTTGCCTTGGACTGAACTATTCATGGTGCTTTTTTTCATTGATTGGAAGTGGAGCCTTCCGTTGCCTTTTTTTATATGGCGGAGCTGCGCATCCTGCACTCGATGCAATACAGAAGTGCTGTTTCCTGAGGGAGCGGTGTCGCAGTTTGCCTACAGTGTTACTCGGTTCAGTTCGTAGACGCGTGCTGTCCTGCGATGACGAGCTCAGCTTTGCAGTTCTGGGGTGGGAAATGCACTCGCTTTTTTTTTCCCCCTGCTTCTTGCTGCAGTGTCAGCAACACAGTTTTTGGTCTTCGGTAATTTAGAAGAAAGGAAGAAAGTGTCTCAGTTGTCTGAAGTGTTGTATGTTCAGAACTCTTCAGTTCATTAAAGTTTGGAGAAAGCTGTATGTCTCGAGCCTGGCTGAGTACTAACTCCTGCATTGTCTGATGCCAGACTTGATTAAACACTGTCCTATCTCATCTTAAGTGATCTTTTCCACACCCCCTCTTTATTCCTCGATTATTTTAAATATGTGCTGTAAAGCTGCTTTTAGCCCAGAAAGCTTTGGGCATTCTTGGTATGTGCCAATTATAACAGCTCTGCAAAAATGATCAACTGAGTCGAGACACTCTGTACTGAACAAACACTGGCTGTGAAGTGGCTGGTTCTCTAGCGGTGCAAGATCATTCCTTCTCTGTAGCACAACTTCGTTTTCTTTATCCTGAAATGTTTTTGTTTTGGCCAAAACTGTGCAACTGACTTGGTCATTAAATGCTTATTTGTAATAAAATGATTAAGTAGCCAAGAGTTTGCTATATTACTTCCATAGCTCAGAGGGAGAAAAAGGACTGAAGTATAATTCTAATTTTAAATTAATCCAGTGTAAGCTAGAGAAAGTTTGTTAGCCGTATTTGCAGTGGTTTTTAGACATGTATTTCCAAAGTCTGGCTGAAATTATGGGGCTTCCCCCCAGCAGTGGAGAAGCCTGGGGAAGCTGGACTGAGCCTACAGCCTCTGCAGGACAGAAAAATGACAGTGTCTTCAGTTGAATTGTGCGGCGAGCTGCCTGCTGCGTGGTTTGCTCCTGCTTCCTGCACAGCCGGGAGAGCTGCTTGCCTGGTGCCTTGGGGTTGTGGGAATGTGCCGAAGTCCAGAGCCGCATCTTTGGGCTGTGTGGTCACGGGGGGCCACTGCGTGCTGCGCTCCCCCAGGAGCAGCCCGAGTCTTGCCTCAGCTGTGGGTTAAATCACCAGCTCCCCCCTGCCCAACGCTGCCCTGCGGACAAGTGTCCCAGGGCCACCCTTGCCTGGGCACAAGGCCCACGGCACCCCCAGGGTGCTGCACACAGGCACCAGCCTTGGGCTCTGGTGAGGGGGGTAAGCGCAGACTGCAGCCTGCTGGGACCTGGGTGCTCCAGTCTGCAAAGGGTGTGTGTTTTCCTCAGTAGCTGTTAAATTACACGCTCATCAAGAGAGAGCTGAGTGCCCTGAGCTG
The DNA here is from genome assembly GCF_030936135.1 of Gavia stellata. Classification (NCBI taxonomy): domain Eukaryota; kingdom Metazoa; phylum Chordata; class Aves; order Gaviiformes; family Gaviidae; genus Gavia; species Gavia stellata. Next base: position 7,780,746 of record NC_082622.1, on the reverse strand, counting down.
GGGCTGATCCCTGGGAGATGAGTGGGGAAGCTGCTCAGTGGGGAGGAGGGCTCAGCTCCCCCCAGGCCAAACCCCACAGCCCTCCCTGGGTCCCAGCCCCACTCTCTCCTCTTGCCCTAAGGGAGGTGTTCAAGGAATGTGTGGATGGGGCATTGTGGCACATACTTTAGTAGGCATGGTGGTGGTGGGGTGATTGTTGGACTTGATCTTACAGGTCTTTTCCAGCCATAGTGATTTTGTGATTCTGTGAGTTGGCTGTTTCCATAGCTCCACTTGTGGGCATGTTGGTAAAACCTCCCCCAAGCCCTCTCCCCCAGAGCTGGGCTCAGGTTGTGGGGGGACAGGGAGGAGGCAGCCCCACGGCAGTCCTGTACACCCCCCCAGGGTGGTGGGTCTTTCTGCTTTGACACCCGCCCTTTGCTGGGGTTGCAACAGCAACGAGTATTTAAAGAAAGGAAGATGCAGTGAAATTTTAGAAATAAAATGGGCCTCCATGGGGCTTGTCACTGGGGTGGGGGAGGATGGTCACAGTGCGACCTGGCTAAGGCACCCCTGTGCACGGAGCCTCAGCCCCCCAGCTCAGCCCTTTCCACCCCAAAAGGTGGATGGATGCAGCTGCCACTCAGGCTCTGCGGCTGTGTGCAGGGACCTGCTCCCTCCCACTGCTGGAGATGCTGGCTGTGGGCGAACAGGGCTGGGTGCTGGCACGGTGGAGCCCCAAGTCCCCATCAGCCCGGCCTGGGAGCACCACGCTGCCGTTAAGTGGTCCAAGGGGCGAGTTTGAGCTGGAGGCACCTGAGCGGGGGTCCCGGGGTGCCCAGCAAGCCCCAAGGCAGAAAAGCCAAGGCTACAGGAGAGACCTGGGGTGCTCCTCCCACCCCACCTGGTGCTGGACCTCCAGGACCAGCCAAGACCCCTTCTCCCCAGCAGCACCCACGTTGCTGCTGTCCCTGGGGCTGGGTGCCTCTCACCTGCCTTTTCCAGCCACCAGGTTCTTCCCTTCACCGCCAGCCCCTGAGGAGGTGTCACAAGGTGCTCCAGGCGCATCTCGAGCTGGGACACAAGCCCCAGGCTCACTGTGTATGAAGGCGAGACCCACCTCGGCTTCATCACCGCCTGGTCCTGGTGCCACTGGAGGACCGGTCACCCTGGCATGTGCTGCAGGTGCCCCAGGCACGGGGTGGGGCCTGGCTGGGCCCCCCGTGGTCTCTGGGCCCTCCGTGTTGCCCAGCCCAAGCCCCACGTCCTCTCCCTGTGGGATGGAGCCACCCCTGACAGCTCACAGGGGCTCCCGGCCAAGCCACAGCTGCCCAGATGTGGGATCCATGGTCATGGCAGTGGTCTGTGTTGGTGAGCAATGGTGGGGGCTCAGGGGTCAGCTGTGCCCCCCGCCACCCTTGTGCCCACCCCGTTACCCGCCTCAGGGCACCATCGCAGGGCAAACGTGCAGATTTGAGGTGTGTTTGCCCAGCGATGGGTTCAGGGACTTCAGTGGGGGGTGGCTCCCGACCCCAACACCCCCCACAAGCTCCAGGCAGGAACAGAGCTGTGAGAGCCTCTGCCCACACCACTGCCCATCCTGCACATCCCTGAGAGCAACCGCGCTCCTGGACCAGGAACTGGCGATGCAGGAGGGCTCCGAGCCAGTGCTGGAGAGGTGGCGGTGTTCCTGGAGTGCTGGAGCCCCTCCACCATGCGTGCGTTGCAGCACAGTGACCTGCAGTGCTTCTCTGACAGGGATGCCGCTGGGGAAAAACATTCTGGAGAGCAGCAAAGAGCTGCTTTGGACGGGACCAAGTAATGCTGGATGGTTTTGAGAGGTGCATGAGCTGCAAAGAGCAGCAGCCTGGTGGGGCATCAGAGGGGCTGAGCAGAGATTGGGCAGAAGCCTATGCACATCGCTAACGAGCCCTTGTTCATTGCATCACCAGATCGCTTGTGAGGTTTTGTTTTTCTCAGCCCAGGCCTGGCCCAGCTCTCCCACAAAGAGCACCGGAGGAGCAGTGCAGGAGCAGCCAGGGGTTTGCCTGTCCTGAAGCAATACCCCACTCCCTGTGCCTGCGCTCCCCAGGCTCCCCCCATGGTGGGCACCCGTGGGGCACACACTGCCGGGGGCCCGGCCAAGCACTCCCATCAGTGCACACACAACCAGCGGGGAGGAACTTAGTTATCCTTTTATTTATAAACAAATCAACGTAAAATAAGTGCAGAGGAAAGCACTGCCTGACCCCGCACGGGGACCTGTCTGCAGCGGGCCAGCGGGATCAGCGTCGGGTAAAAACGAGGGGCGTCCTAGGGCCGATGCTGTGAGCGACGGGGCTCTGCGAGTGGCCGGAGCCCCACCTCCCTCCGACCACACTGGTGCAGCAGCAGGGACTGCAGTACAGCCTTTGCTGTATAACAAAAAGCCTTTTTATCACTCTGGGACTTGGGGTAGTGTGGGGTTTTTGTTTTTGTTTTTTTTTTGCAACTTTTCCCCTTAGGGGTAAACCTGACCCAGTGCAAGAGACTGGAGGGTTGTTCACCACGGGGCCCTTTCTGCCGCTGGCCAGGGCCCTCGAGGTTGGCAGGGACGAGGGTGTGAGACGTTGCTCTGGGTGCACAGAGGGTGAGCTAAAGACAGGAGAAGAAAGAAGTGCTTGCAGTGGAGCTCCCCGTCCCAGCCCTTTGGTCATTGCAGAAAGGAAGCGTGTGTGGGAGCGCGCTGCGGGTGCATGCGTGGGCACACGCCTGGGACAGCCCTCGCCTCTGCCACGCCTCTCCCCATCAGCCCTTCCCCGGCTCGTCCCAGGCCCGGGCAGGAGATGCTCCAGGGGACAGGCAGCCCCTGTCCTCACAGGCAGCCCCGAGCCTGGCAGCTGCTGCCCAGGGGACACAGCGGCACGGCTGGGTGGCCTCCGCTCCTATACTGCACTTGCAGCTGCAGTACTGTCTGGGACAGTGGGTTACCGCTCAAGTGCCATCAAAAATAAATACATTAGACTGTCTGAAACAAACAGGTGCTGCCAGGTAGGGCAAAGCCCTTGCAGGAAGAGCAGCGCAAGGACAGATCACCACACTGGGATCCTCTGACTTGCCAGACCCAACGCCCTCTCGCACACGCTGAGCTGGGACAGACCGGAACACCAGAGGACCGACCGGGAGGGCCCCTGGGAAGACGAACCTTTGCATCTCTGGCTAAAAATCTCTGAGAGCTGCAAGTTCATCAACAGGTAGAAAAATCATTTCATCATTTTAAACAGACAACTCCTTATAAAAAAAAAAAAAAAGAAAAAGAAGGATCAGTCGAGTCCTGCAGCATCCAGCCAGCCTCCAACGCCGACCCAGGCCCGTCCTTGCCATGGGCACGCCAGACCCCGCCACACTCCTCAGCTCTCCCGCAGCTCGCTCCACGCTCCCAGGCAGCGCTGTGTGCCGCTGTGCGGCCTCTCCAGTCAGAAATAAATACGAAGGCTTCCATCCCCGGCCTGGTGTCCCCAGCCAGAGGAAGGCCGGGAGCTGAGTGGCAGGCAGAGCTCAGGAGGTGAGAGGCCCCCAGGACAGGCAGCCGGGCTCCCCCAGGCGTGGAAGACGGGGACGGGGCAGTCATGGCTCTGAGCTTGCCACGGTGCTACAGGGGCTGAGTGCAGGTCGGGGGCACCATCCCCCTTGCAGCCGGGCTGCCCGGCGAAGCGCAAAGCGTCCAGCTCCCCCGGCCCACCGCCCCTCCGAAGGGACGGGGATGGGAACTGAGGGCTGCCCCGAGCAGGCGAGGCCAGGAGCGCACGAGCCACAGCAAGAGGGAGAGGAGCTGGAGCGAGCACCCAGTCCCCAAGAGCTCTGCCCAGAGCCGCTGCTCCATCCCAGGGAAGCAGGACCGGGAGCCTGCGGAGAAGCACCAGCTGGGCAGCAGGGAGAGACCCTCTGCTTCTAACAGGACGCCCATGACTCGAGTCTGGTGCGAAGTCCCAGGGCCAACTGTGCACCGGCCTCCTCCCGAGCACCCGCTGGGGTCTGGCCACTGGTGCAGGGGCGGGCGGGCGGCTGGACCCCTGCAGCGGGGCTGGGGTGTCGGTGAGGTGTCCATCTGCGGCGTAAATGGGTGTGTGTGCATGCGTACCTGTCGGCAGGCGAGCGCGGATATGGATGGCCAGGAGCGGAGCTTCCAGGATCCGTCCTGCCAAGCGTCCTCTCAGAACTTGCCTTGCTTTAGCTTGTCGATGTGGTAAGTGAGCTTCAGGGCTGGCCCCAGCTTCAGCCCCATGTACTTCATCATCATGTCACTCCGCAGCAAGAGCAGGGCTTTCCCGTCAATCTCCTGCAAGGAGGTGAAACAACAGGACTTGTGACTACACCTGTAAACCCTAACCCTGCCCGCTGAGCCAGGCCATGCTCAAAATGATGACGGCTGAAGCAGCATGGCTGGGTGCGAGAGCACCGCTCAACGGTGGAGGTGGTTTCTGCGTAACTAGAGCATCCCAGCATGGGCATCCCTGCCTCCTGCCCTGCCTGCAGCACGGGGGGTTCAGCCTTGGACCCCCGCATGGCAGTGGGAAATCTGCTGGGTGATAAACACCCAGGAGCCATGTCCAGCTGGTCAGCAAATCCTGAAGAGAGGTGGGGAGGAAGGGAAAGAGGGGGTGGGTCCCTGACAGGGGAACGATCAAGGCAGCGGCAGTGCAGGGGAGCAGTCTCTCACTCAAGTGCATCATCATCCTGCTGCAGCTGAAAAATCCTGGGAGAGGATGCGCCGGCCCTGACAGCAGTCCTGCCACAACACATGCAGCCCTGAAGTCAAGGTTGAAGAAGGAGGCAAAGGACCAAACCCTGTAACCCCAAAGAGACTGCCACTGTGTGCAAAGCAAATTTCTGGAGTTTCTAAGCAAAGTCCCAGCAGCTGGCAGAGCAACGGTGGAGCATCTAATCTCCGGCAGGGATGATTTCAACATCACAGCTTTCAAAAGTATCTGGTGCTTTACAGCTGAGCCAGATGTGCCCTCACTGAGGCTCGAAATAACCGGAGAACAGCTTTGCACTTAGCATCTGCGAGTGGAAGTTTTCAAGTCCCTTGCAGAGCAACTTTCCGTGACCTGGTCCTGGCTTTGCCCAGAGCTTTGCAGTGGATAGGCTTCCATGAAGAAAATGTTAATGGACTTCTAATTGAAAAATAAAAATCAAAACCTCTAACAACAGAAAATCCTGTCCTATGTCAACGCTCAGTTAGGTCTCACACTAAGGTCTCCAGTAACCTCCAGTAACAGGTTTGTTCTGCTTTTCCCTTTCTCAGACAAAAGTGAAGCTCTTCCTCAGGATTGCCAATACAGGGGACTTTCATCCCTTAGCAGAGCTGAGCACTCTCTTGCGTAATTAAAACAAAACATTTTTCAATTACTGGTGGTTCTAAAATAGAACTAATTAAAAAAAAAAAAGAGAGAGTTGTCTCAGCCCAGCACAGAGCAAGAAGCATCCCATCCGCCTCTCCTGTCTGGGGAAGACGGGTGTGTTCTCCTACTGCTCTTCTGACTTCACGAGCACCACCAGGCACAACATGGACTGAATCAAAAGGCAGAAGGAAGGCAAACTGTCTGGCAGGAATCAGGACATGGAGCTGCCAAAATTTATGTAGCTTTAATTGTACAAACTCCATGCTGTATGTCTGCAGCTATTTTACACTTAAAGACATGCACGAGAACCAGAGCCTTAGGAGACCCCTTTTTATAGGAAACAGGGGAGTTTAGCAGCAACACACTCAATGAATTCCACTTGGAACATGTTTCTTGCCAGGAGAAATTTGCTATGAGGTAAATATTAAGACTCCAGGATGAACAAGGTTTTGTGTTCTCGGTGCTAGGGTTCAAATCCAGCTAGGAGCTGAGCTCTCCGTATACACAAAGGCAGCAGTGCTTGGAGCTTTAACTGGGCTGCAATGTGCTCACCTCGACGATTTCTGAGTAAGAGGAGCCAAAGCCTGAACACGATATGAGCAGGATTTATGAGGATGTTTTTCTTTTAGCACAAAACTCCAGCTGGTATGAAGTACTGCCGTTCTTCTGACTCTCCAAGGTTTTCCTTGCATAATGATCTGCCTCCTCCCACATATAATATATATACATACACACACACACACATATACACATATACAAACATACTTACATGTTTTCGAAAGAGGTCAGCGTGGGGTCCCAGCTGTGGATCCGCTTCTCGTATGAACTGCATCACCTCTTCCACCGTCCAGGACGAGGGGTCGCGGCTGCTCAGCCGCGAGACGTCTCGAGAGCCAAGGTATCTATCTGAACCTGGGGGGGCAATTGCGAGACAGCAGCCATTACTCCAAGTACCCCCACAGCACCGCTCCAGCACTTAGTCACTCTTAATCTACCATTCAGTCTCCTCTCTCAAAGCAATGGCAGAGACAACACGAAGGGCACATCCCAACCATGGCCCAGAGATTCCTGTGGCACAGGTCTAGCACCGAAGCCTTATTCTCTCTCCTTAGGCCTTACTTTTCGGGGCAGCCTTCTATACTGAGCCCTTTTCCTTATTCTAAACCCCAAATTCCCCTTGCCCCCCTTCAGCTGAGTTTGGTCCCCATCATTCTCACTCTTCCTTGCCCATCTACTGACAGGTCCCACCTTTGCAGAAAACAATCTTCCATTCCCACTTCTCTCCCCACACACCATTTCTCCCCTCGCTCCGAACACCACCTTTAGCAACTTTAACACAGCAAAGCTGTTTGATGTTTTCATCGGCTACTTTTTCTGACGGACTGAGCCCATATGCGAAATTCTCTTGTCTTGAAGCACTGCCCGAACTAACAAAAGTCCTGCTCCCAGTGTGCCGGCATCGGCACAGCCCGTTGTTCCAGCTCTCTGCCTGCATACACGGATGTGGGGGGAGGCAGACGGATCAAGGCATCAGCAGCCTGAGCTTTCTAGAGGCTTTTATTGATGCCTTGCACCTAAAATTACAACTTTTTTTGCAAACACCTGGATTTGACATGTGCTGATTTACTGCAATGAACCGCTCTCCTGCCCCTGTTCCTCCATACAGACAAGTGCCGTTCGCGCGTCCGCCCATCCTCCTGGCCACCCGCCCCTGCTCCCAGCCTCATCAGGCAGTTCTCGACTCCCTGATCATTCCCGATCCATCCTCACGGACTCAGACGCCCATTTATCGCTTTGACAGCCCCCTGCCCATGCTCGCAAATTCGGCTCCTGCTTACTCCTTCCTATTCACTGACCTCCAGGTCCCACCTAGTCACCACACCAAACGAGTGACCCTGCAAGCATCACCTCTCCGTATTTCCACCCGCCCATCTGCCATGTCTCTAGAGCTACCGTTAAACCTAACAGACTACCTGTTCAACAGTGTAGAAGCCAGTCTCTGGTACTTGCTGAAGTTAGAAAGGTGTAACTGGAGTTAGAAAAGCCCTTTATTGCCAAATTTACAATCGGAGGGCTGGCTTCTTAACTCTCTTACCCCCAGAGCTAAGCCTACGCAAGGCAGAGGTACTGCCCTGGGTGAGGCTAGAGGGTTGGTGCAGGTGCCTGTATCCTTGCAGGCGATAGTCTCTGGAGCTCCTGCTGTGGCTGGATGAATTGACAGAGTTCAAGGCAGAGTCCATGGGGTCCAGGCGAGGCTCCAAGGGCCCTGGGAGGCCATCTCCCAGAACAAAGGTTTCACCTGGAACGCACCAAGCTGCAGTCAGTGCACCCGAACGCCACTCAGCCCGAAGTTACCGCTCGGCGGCAGAAAGCAGAACCGCAGCAAAGGCAGTGCTCGCGTGCGGCTGCAGGAGCAGGGTCGAACCACCGCGTTGGTGGTCTCCTCGAAAGCACAGAAATTAAACCAGGCATTGCTAAAGCACTGCAGCCTGGTGTTTGCCTGGCAAATGCCCATCCAACCAGTTAGCAGTGATAATGGTTGGTACCCAGACTGGAGCAACAGCTACTCTTTTCATGCCACCACCAGCTCTGGCTTGCGGTTCGGTGTCCTTACTGCTTCCAGAGGCCCTCTGTGGCAGCAGGGCATTGTGGTGGCAGGCAGTGGAGGGCTGCCCGTTCTGGATGCCAATGGACACAGGACTTACACAACAGCCCTGAGCGGGGAGAGGAGGCTCCCCGAGATTCGGGGTCAAGTGCCACACATGACCGGCATTAGTGTGCAAGGTAACGGACCAGGTGGTTGGGATTGTGGTGGATATTTAGTAAGACTCATGCTGTAGCCCGGATAGCAGCACACATGCAGAGCAGGAGGGAGCAGCAGGGTCCTCTGAGCAGCTCAGCCGCACCATTATGGCCCAGCAATGCTCTCACACTGTGCTGGTTCTTTGGCCCCAAAAGCATGGTGCTGGTGACCATCTGCTCACCCATCCTGACCTCCTGCTGGGCCCTTTTTCACTGCCTGACCAAGCTGGTGACCAACACCCTTTGCTGGGACATGTGCAGGAGGGACAGGGCAGAGGGCTCTCCCTGGGCAGGGGTCCCAGTGTGAGACTGGCTTCTTCACCTTCTCTTCCAGAAACACAGTTTTCAGCTGTCAGTGGCAGTATTAGGATGGAGGGGCTGAGGAAACTATCCAGAGTGATATATTGCATTGGCTGAGCCAGCGAGATCTCCCTTTACTGTGACAGCTTCATCCTAGGACCACGTTTGTAGATTTTACTATGGCATGCGCAACCTAGTCTCAGTCCAGGTGGACCTGATGCCTCATGAGTCATCCTCAAATACCTGTGTTCTTTATTATGAAATACCTGGCAAGTTTGTACAGCCAAAGAGGAAAGCAGCTCCTACAATGAAGGGTATCGCCTGTGCACTCTAGGCTGGGCCACCGCATCTGGCTGGGAGCTGGAGCTCCTCTACCAGCACACGTAGTCGTGAGCTGCTGCCACTCAAACACCATGGTAGGTGACAAGGATGAAGAAACCTCAGCAACTGCCCCAGCCAGGCCCTAGGCTTCTTCCCTGGGACTTCCCGGACCACAGAAGCAGGAGGTGAGGGCGCAGAGCTGATGCTGCAGCCCATGAGACTCAAAAGCTGTTGAGATCTTCCCAAACTTTCCCGCTAAGCTGATGTTGCCATGCTCCAGTGAAGGGAGATGCAGCTTGCCAGAGCCTGAAGCAGTACCTGAGTGCTGCAGAGGTTGGGCCCCACCAAATGGGGCAACCTCTCTTGGAGGCACATTGTTTTATCTGGTTTCTATGAACTATAGGACTATTCTGTGAACTGGGATCATCTGGTTTCAGTGCTTCTGCTGTCTGTGTTTGCGCAGAGAGCTCAGAGGCGAATTCCGCTGGAGGCAGCCAGCCCATGCCTTCCCTGGCTTCATCTCATAAGGCTACAAACTGGAAACACCCCTCTTGTCTAGTTCTTTGGCAATTCAGTGAAGCAGATGTGAGGTTATCACCTGCATAACTGCAACCCTCCATCTCGTGGGCTTTGTTACTCTGCATTTGAGGCATTTCTGCCTTTCTTTGCTTTTAGGTCTCCAGGATGCTCTTAGAAACCAGCAGCACATCCTTAAAATCTCATGTAGAAACAGTGCTCATGTGAAGACTGTTATTCCGCTGATGCCCCGTGCTGTGTGCTGGTACGCATGTCCCTAGCTTCCTGCATGAGTAGATGTGTTTTCACCTGCTCTCTATACACAAGAGGCGGCATTCTGACTCATGACTATTTCTGAGTAACCTTGGACACCTCCTTCACTCCCGCACCACTTTTCCACCATGCCATTTCAGCACAAGACTGGATGCCAACCCAGCATGGAGGAGGCTCTGGCCCAGGGGTGGACAGAGATTCCCTGGCTCAGACCCAGACAGACCTACAGAGTGGATGTGACTTAGACCAGTGGTACTTTATGGTAGCTTCTTCATAGCAACTACATTTGGTTTCCTCTCCAACAAGACAGTTCTGCTTCAAACCCAAACCATTTCCCATTAATCGTCTGTGCAAAAGGGTGACATCTGATTCATTGGAAAGTGCAGAGGCATGAGAGGGGTCAGTGGGCACAGCCCTCTGCACTGGTCTGGATGCTCTGCAACAGGAAAGCGGCTGCGGGAATGGGTCTGCGCTGCACACCTCCATCCTCCAAGGAAACCCAGCACCCTCTGTGAGATGACGCACAGCCTCAACTTGCCAGGAAGCCCTGGGACACTTGCCCTGCCCTGGGTCAGGCAAACATGTGTGTCTAACTGCTCGTGAAGACCCCAAAGCTCACACAGAGGGGAATTGTGTCAGCAGAAGGAATTTCTGGGCTCAGCTAGCAAAGACTACAGCTTGGGAGGCTGGGAGACCACATGCACAGGGTCACGTCAGTGCAACGCTAAGGATCCAAAACTCACCCGCAGAAAATATTTAACTCGACAATTAACACACTGTCATTACTCTGATGTGAATGCACTGTGATGCATTCTTCAAATATGTGATCATGTTCTTGCATGTGCTTATGATCATACATCTGAAGAAGAGGATGAGGTCATGCAACTGGGGAGCACTACTTTGTGTTGCTCAGGAGGTAGAATTGAAGCTGCGTGTTCACCCTCAGGTTTCCTATCTCTGGACTGGTGAGTGCTTGGTCGTGCTGTAAATATTGCAGCAGAGCTGGAGACTTCTTGGTAGGGTCAATGCAAGAAAGATTTAGAATTTTCTTAAAAGTACAAACACACAGAGAACTGCTCAGATGAACGATACCTCCAGAAAGGGGAGAGGGAAACACGGCAAGAGGAGAATCATTACTGGCCCTGTGAATCATCTGTAGCAGAAGACAACATGCTTCTGCAAGCGGCAGGACACAGACTGCATTCAGGCATATACACTATCCGGAATCCTTTCGCCCTTGATAACTAGCTTCAGAATGAGGAGGGGATGGTTAATTCTTAGGTAGATTTTTTTTTACAAACTGCTAGTTTTAAATAAAGCCTTGCATTTGGAGCATTGTAGGAAAACACACCATGATTAGTGGTGGAGAGGCAGGGAGCAGATAATTAAAGTTTAATTAAACAAATAGTGCTATAGGTTCAAGAGTGTCGTTTTACTGCTAAAACATTGAGTTTGGCCACAAGCATAAATCTGATTTGCACAACTACTAGACACCCACTGTTTCCAACAAATTATAGTCTTTGAAAAGCAGGTCCCCACTGTGCTGGAACTGCAGCTTTTTAGCAAAAAGCTACATAAATGCCACTGGATGCAAGAGGAAAAACAATGTAAGAAGTGAGATCCCCTCCTCATCTTTCTGATTTCTTGCCAAAGGCATGATGAATGAAGACTTCCCACTGCTACTCACTGCCTTCAATTTGGTAAACTGGAAACTGTTCAGGTACTGTTGTCTGGCATACTGCTGAAGCCAGAATAGGCCCTGCTGGGGGAGTTCGTCACCGTGAGATGATGTACCTCCTTACTCGAGAAATATTCAATATCTGAGTATTTCAGGCTCATATTCTTAAAATATACCCTCTGAAATGCAAATATTCCTGCTTGTACTTAATTGGAGGATGAATAGGCTTTTAGCTGTGGGATAAAAACAAATTTCTAGATGGAATTTGGAACTGCACCTCATTTCTCCCTGCCCTGTACACCTCCTGCTTGGACGAAGAACAGAACAAGACCAAGTTGCTGTAGGAAGTTCACACACCAACAGGATCATCACCCTCACGTGAAGGAACACTTTCTGCCCACTTGTCTTTAGTTCTACAGAAGATGCTGGAGTACTCTGGGCATCCAGATGGCACGTCCCGTTCAAAGGCCAAGAGATAATTGAATAGACTTTGAAGTAGACTAAGAATCAGTCTTGTAGAGAAACTAACATAGGTTAGGAGTTGCAGAAAGCTTCTCTCTTCACTGACAATATAGAGAGTGTATGATACTCACCACCTAACCAAGGCACCTTTATCTTTAGATCACACCACCGTGCTTCAAGAACAGGTGAAACACTGCATGTTCCACCTGCCAGTAGAGGAGGAGCTGACAGGCTTTGCTAATGGTTACCTAAGTGCAGCGGTTGATGTATTAGGGAGGATGTCAAGGAGACCAGCAAGGACGTGTACCTAGAGGTGAGAAACAGACTGGGCCTCAGGGAACAATTTTTGACTTGTCACTATGCTGGAATAGATGAGACAGTCCCACACGTCACCTTGTTCTTTGCTTCAGCTATATGACAAACCTACAATTTTAATCAATGTAGCTACTAAGGCCACTAGAAGCTGTCCATCATAGGGTGCAAGTTCAGATCAGCTGTGCTTAGACACAGGGTCAGTAATTCTGAAGAGCAGAGGGCACAGTGATGGACAGAGACTAAAATTACACCACACAAACCTGGGATCAACAGCCCAAGCCCAGAAAACTCATCAAGAACCAGGGAAATGGTGATTCTAAAGGGACAGCAACAGAGCACAAAGCCACTGAACTATGAGCCCAGCCAAGAGTCTCCAGCAAATTTTCAGGGACATGTTACAAAGAATTGAGACTAACACCTTGGCAGATTTCACCATCAATTAATTAAAAGGCTTCAGTAAGGTTGAATCTCCAGTCTGCTTTAGGGGGTGTTTGCAGTTCAAAACAAAGGGAAGGTGGAAGTGTATTTATTGAAGACTCCTGCTCAGGCTCAGGTAGTCCTCCAGCTACCCAGAACCCCTGGAAATCTCCCACCTGCATATGCAAGGGGACCACATACTAAAGAGGACGTTTTCGCAATTGCTTTTGAGAACGTGGCACAACACATCGGCACCAGGGTTACCCAATGGACACTGCAGGAAGCAGCAGGGCTGTAGGATGTGACTTGATCTGGTTTAGCTGGTGGAACACACGCTAGTGAAACCCTCCCTGCTATTTAGGGAGGATTGTGAGGAACAAGATTGGATCCTGGGAAAGGTTAGCAGGTTCCTGGCTGTACAGCTGCACATCAGCATCTGTGCAATACACTGCAGCAAACCATCATGGAGAAATTTGGGGGAAGATTGACTGAAGCAACTGGGCAGTTTTATGACCATTAATACCATGCATAGCAATGGAAGCTAAAATATGGGCAATTAAATCCCAGTTTATATGGTATTAGATGATGACTAGCAGGGTTAGAAGGAGTTCTCCCTGTGTTCCACATGCTTTACACAACTGCCTGGGGAACCTCCCTTGGCGTAGAGTGGTTTCTTCACTTCTCTCTGAAACGCCAAGCATCAACCCATGCCAGAGACAAAGCAAAGCCGACTTCCTAAACCCACGGCTCGATTTTGCGTGGCAAATCTAACCCTGCTGTATCCGTTACAAGTCGCTATAAACAGCCAGCTTTGGGAAGAGACGCTGTGCTCACCTTCCAAAGGGTGACGGTCATTCTTTGGTAACTTGGGGGAGAGAGGAGCACTGTATGGAGGGGAATCTTGGGAATATCGCTTTGTACCCCGGCCTGGTCCCTGCAGAGTGCCGTCTAACGAACTGCTTCTGTCTAGGAAAAGAGAACAAGCCCTATTTAGGAGTGGAGACTTTCTGGGAAATTCAGTCTTGCCAGAGTCACTTGAGACTCGCATGCATTGCCAGCCTGGTAACAGCCTGTTAAAACTGCAATCCAGCACATCTGTCAGTGCTTAACATTTCATATTTTGTTCTGCAAGTTTTATCACAGAAAAAGTGTGGTAAGAAACCTAACAAAGAATCTTAGCCACGATTTGCCATGTTTCACCCCAAATATCACCTCTGATTGACTTAATTCCATTTCTTCTTGTTCTACCTCTTGGCTCATCCCGCATGATTCCTGCTCCTCCCCACTCTTCACCTTTCAGACACATGTAACCCTTGGATGATTTGCAAACAACCCTTGGATGATTTGCAAACACTGTGCCATGCACAGTGCTTGATTAAACCATACTCAAATTTTCAATCTTTCCCCAAATGGATCCCTCAAGTGCCCCAGCTGTCGCTGCTGCTCTTCTCCAAATGCTTCACAATGATGGGGTTCTCCATATTGTACACGGCAGGCGAGACATCAGGCTGGGCTGCAAGACGTCTCTTTGCAGACAGCTAAAGGCTGCATACAAAGTGTCAGTGGGTGGATGAACACAGAGAATGGAAGTGCTAACAGCAATGGGAACAGCAGCCAGGCAAATGATACAGTGGGTGGCAGACCATGCCCCATCTGGACAAGGCATGGTCAACTGAGAAGCAATGAAGAGTTTACCCAGCAGTCGCTGCCTGCCCACGCGGCCACCAGCGCTCCTGGCTGGCCCCTTCCAGCTGCCCCAAGCACAGGCGACATGTGTGAGCCTGCAGCCTTCAAGGTGTGCAGGGATAGAGGGGTGAAAAGCTCACAGACAAATGCCAGGAGCTGGACAACAGCACGGAGCAGCCCCAACTGCTGGTGCAGGGCAGGAACGGGTGCTGGAGGGGTGACAGAAATACGGCGGGGAGCGACTGGGACTAAACACCAAGGGAGATGCATCACGCCAAACAAAGAAACGAAGGTACAGATGGGTGGGAAGCATCAGACGGTCACAGTTTAGTTGACTAAAGAGAAATACAAAGGTGTAGAAAAGTATCTGTTCTATCAAAATCCTTTGGGGAAATAAAAGATGAGCTGCTTATACTGAGGCCCTGGGATTCCATACAAGTATGAACAAAACCCACTGTAACATTATTAGAAAGACAAATACTGTCCTCAGGACAAGTCCCTGTAAGAAACATTCATTGCCCAGATAGAGATGGGAAACAAATACTCTTAGTAATGTCTCTGGATAGCTCTAAATGTAAAACTGCATGACCTTCTTCACCAGACAGTCAGAACCACAACAAAAGGTGATGCTTTTTAAAGGTTTTACCAGGTTTTGTTTTGGATTATTTTTTAAATTGGTAGATTTTAAAAGTAATGCAAACACAGAAGGTCAGGTTGTAGAAGATAACCCAGGGAATCAGAAGTTAGGTCAGTGTAAATTAATGGAAGAATAAACCAAAAGTAGGTCTGTAGTTAGGGTCTCCAATTTTAAAGGACAAATTTTAAGACAATAAAGAAATGGAGTAATACATAGAGCTGCACTCAGCAGTCACGATGTGGATCATCAGGAAAAAAAGAAAATACCTTCAGTTCAACAGAGGCCATAAGCATCATCAATGTGTATCACCAGTGAGAAAATAATCTGGGAGGAAAGGACTCCAAATCTAAGTGGATAAATGTTCACTTTGAGAAGGGTGCTGAAAACAAGCAGATCATTTACTGGAGATGAAAAGGACCTGCTCAACACGAGTCGAGTTGTATACCTCAGAGGATGGTGAGTACAGGGATGAAGTGAACTTTTTAACTCATTCTGTCCTGTGACACAGTGCAAAGGAAAAGACAGGACCGCGTTTTCAGCTACAGAAATAATAAATGCATGGGAACGGACCGAGAGGATACTGTGCAGAAAAGTAAAGACTGAGAAAAAAGAAAAAAAGGTTGTCCTTGCCTGCAAATGTTGGGACAGCTTTGAGATTTATTTCACCTCACCTAACTTGGGAGGTTGGTGGGAAGGAAGAGAAGCACATCTGCCCATGCCTGGGTTTGTGCTGTTGGCCATCCCAAGGCAGTCAGGATGGATCCCTTTCCGGTCAGTGAGAGTCTGCTCACTTCAGCTCATCAAGTCAAAGTCAAAGGCAAAGTCAAGGGTCCTACTTGAGGATGCTGTAAACTTGCACCGACTGCACTGTCACGTCCTCCCCGATTGCAGAGCGTGCCTACACAACTAGCTCAGATGTTGATGCCTCTGTCACATCCACCTGCGTTCAGTAAAACAAATCCCACCCTTCCAGTTGCAGCCATGCTGAACACCAGGGCAAGGCTCAAAGGATAAAAGAAATGGGAAAAGAACAAAAATATACACCATTGACTAAGAAGTGGAAGTCAAATAACTGAACATACTCAAACTGGGAACGTGAGGGTGCAGAGGAAGCCAAAACGTAACTTAAGAAAGAAGGCGCACACAAAACCCTGGGTCTGCTGCAGCAAATCCTAACAAAACTCAGTGACGCGCTGCTCAGAGTGACTGGAAACGTGGTGATAACATTTAAAAAAGAAGGTGAAAAAATAATTTTGGCAACAAAATGCTCACATCTGACCTCAGCAGTACCACAAGGCTTGTAAGAGCTTCTGAAGGAAAGGGTAGGGAAAATACTGCAATTACACATGGCACATACTGCAGTAGGCGTTCACCAGAGGAGACTAACCCAATAGCTTCCTTATCATGGGAAAATAACTGATCTATCACACAAAGGAAGAGTGGAATTCAGCAAGGCATTTGATATGGAGAACCACCAGCTAAGACAGAGAACATGAGGATTACCAGAAGCCTTGTTATATGCACAAACATCTGATCTGAGGGGAAAAGCAGTCGGCAGAGCACTGAGGGAGAACATGAGGTTGGAGCGCAATTGCTAATGAATTTTCTTGAGGATCATTCTTGAGCCCAGTGTCATTTAATATTTTTATTAATAACTTTGGCACATATTTTAGACATTCATCAATGAAATCTGCTGATGTCTTCCCATGTCAGGCCAGATAAAGTAACATTGAAATTATGCAGGAAAAATATAGAGAGAACCGAGTACCAGAAAGGAGGTAAATCCAGCTGCAAAACACAGATGTGCACTTGAAGCATTGCCCCATGAGCTGGGAACTTGCAGCTGACAGTAACGGATAAGAAAAACAGGGTGTGCGGCCAGGACGGGTTGATCATCACTTGCTACAAGGATACAGCAACAAAAAGCGGCTTCCAGAGACATTTCTTGTGAACATGGTGGTGCCAGTGCTGTGGCACCAGGTCCCCATGAGCTCTTCCCCAGAGTGCTGGGTGGCACTCTGGTCACCTCATGAAGTTTAATTCAAACCAATACTAGATGAGGAGAGCAGAGAACCTTTCTTACCAGAGCAGCCAAAAGGCAAGCTCCCCTGAAGGATACAACTGCTTTCTAACTACTTCCAGAAGAAGGAGAACTAAGTTAAGCTAAAAGGCAATGTTAAGCCAAGGAGACATGGATACCAAGTTGTCCAAGAATAAATTTGGGCAACTCCAGAGCTAATTAAAGCAACACCGTATTCTGTGGTGCCTGTAATAGCCGGACCCAAGGCTCAATGGTCCAGAAGGTCCCTCCAGTCCTCTGCTTTCAGATGGCTCCAGATAAGATCTACCTACAACATTTCACAGCCTAGTCCCTGTTCCTATTAACAGCAATCAACTTTCTGTTTTCTTGCAAATCTACTGTTTCCTGATGTACAACTTGATCTATTTCCCCTTATTTCCATGATTATGCCTTACTTAGCAAGACAGAACGCCAGGATGCAGCTGACCTAAGGGCTGCTGCAGACCTTCCTTCTTCTGCCCCAAGCACACGCATGAATTCTCCACGGCATCCACAGTGGTGCTCCTGTAAATCGAGTTTGTTCTGGGAATTGAGACCAGCTCCCAGTCCTAATGAGTGATTGTTTTGTGGAAGAACCAGCCCCATTCAGGCACATGAGCACCTGTACTGTAGAGGAAACAAGGCAGGACACACAGAGCTGAAGGTGAGACCATGGCAGCCTTGACACTTGGTGTGATTTAAGCTGATGTACAACTGCATCCTCATTCTTCCACGACCAGCCCCAGCCTCTCAAAATCACCGGTACTGTTTCTTTGCCCTCACCAGAAGCCACTGTTATGTATAGAAAACAATGTTTATCATCTTCTTTCAAGTGCTTGAGAAAGGTGTTAGATGACAAGACGCCCAAGAGTCCCTGAGACATCAGTATGAACTACAGGACTAAGTGTTATCACTTCTCTGGACTGTGGTTAATCTTTCTTTAATCCCTGCAAACACTCTAACGAAGAGTTCAGGATGGGCAGGTCTCAGCATCGTGTTGTATCTGGTGCTCTGTCTGAGTTTCCCTGAATTCTGACTTTGCTCTTTATACTTTTCTACCTTGCCAAGCAGCCCAGCCCTTAGCACAGACACCAGCAACATCTCATTGTAGCTGGAAACCATGTGTGTGAGCTACAGAACACTCTCCATCCAAGCCTGCTACTATGCCCAGACCGTGGGTCCTCTTCCTCCCATTCTGGTTTTGCTCTATCACACGACGACAGTGTACTTCCACACTGAAACATGGGGATTTCTTCTAATTGAGGGTTCCCTAGAAGGGTAACCTCTAGTCCCAGTAACTAGGCAAGTTGCTCCTGTACTTGCCAAAGTAGGCAACCCAATTCCTACAGCTCCTCTTCTTACAGCACAGCATGGGTCCCTGCTGCTGGCATTGCTGACTCTAGCATGGCTCTGCACAGCCCCGGCCTGCAGGCAGCTGATCAGCCACGGATGAAGCAGAGGACAGTCACTCCAAGATCCTCACACCCTTTAGACTCTTGCTAATCCCTTCCCCTGGGTATGGGTGCTTTGCGAGATGCAAGGAAGCACTGTGGCATTAGGCTGTTGCCCCTAAGCTTCACGCTTAGCAACATTTCCTTAAACAGTTCTTCCTAAGTGCTTATCCTTTTACATTAGAAATTCCTGCTTTTCTTGTCAGAGCCATAATTATCCAAAGGATTAACTTTGGAAAGACTTCAAACAGCTATTTGCTGACTTGGGGGGCAGAAAGGTAGTGGAGTAAGCAAGACAGGAGAGCAGATCAGCACAAGACACTTGTCAACTACCTGAAGACGGTGCAGACAGCTTTTATCCTCTCCGCAGCTGCCACTCCTACAGCAGTAGTTCCCCCAGAGCCCCACAGCCGGCCCGGGGAGACAGCTATCACCGCAGGGGTTGTTGCCACTACGCAGCACTACAGGGAAAACTACTGGTCTTCTTGTTTTCCACCGCTTTCGCTTAAGAGCGATTTTGCAGTCTGACAATCTGCATCGTGGCATGAACTATCTTGCCAGGGGTGTTGCTTCAACGCAGTGGAGCGTTAGCCATGCCAAGAACAACAAAGCCACCTATGCCTCAGATCGCGCCAGAGTGCATCATCTCTGAACGGGCTAAGCTTTCACCAAGGGCTGGATGTGCTTGCTGCTGGCAGCAGATTCACTGCCACCGTGGAAACCACTCTGCTAGGTTTTAATTCCCTCTGTAATTACAGTTTACCTGCTACATGTTATCACTCTTCTATTTCTCACACACAGTCTTTCACCTTAATTCCTAACTGGATGAAGTCACTATAATCAGATTACAGGAAGCGGGAAGGATTGGGGGACAAGGAGAGGAGGGAAAACAAGGAGACAGCATGGATGAGTGGAAACCTACAGGCAGAGATGGAAATCAGACCGACAGGCAGAAAATACGGCAACTTGAATCCTGTGCAAAAAGAGCCCTGTGGGCATGTGCATGACACTAGGTGTGATGCAATGAAGCCTGAAGAGAGGGCTCTGAAACACACGCCTGCCTCCTGAGATACAGATAAAATCTGGGTTAAGGCACGGAGCACCTGGGGTCCCTACAAAGCCGCCCCCGCCCCAGCTCCTACCTGGTAGATACCTGTCGTGGTCGTACTCGTGTGAGCGCTGCATGTGGCTGTTCTGAGTGAAAGGCTGGTTCCCAAAGAGGTTGTCACTGCGAAGATTGTGGCAGAGCTTCTCCAGGAAGCGGAGGACGTAGGTGATACTGTTTACTGCTGGCAGGTTCAGAGTGTGCTGTTCCCGATCAAACACAGCTGGAGACAGAAACAAACAGAGCCCAACACGTAAACCCCCAGCAAAGGCAGGAGACTACGCCCAGGGCTGCACAGCCAGCTTCTGTATCTCAGCATCACTGGTCTAGACTAGAGCAAACAAAAGCCACTGCCTTCCGCTGGCTGAGCGCTGGCGAGCTCGCTTCCCTGGGACAGGCTAAAACCAGTCTGCTGCACCCAGCATCAGGTACGGGGCTGCAGTGCCTGAGAAGCTGCGTTCGAGGGAATGGAAAGGCATTCAAGGAGGGGCCTGCACTCCCAGCATCCGGGTAAACACGGGCTTAAAAGCAAAATTAAAAACTGGGGTATTTCTTGTCTTTCCGTCAGGAGTTCTGAAAATCCCACCCGTTTCGCCTCCTCCTGGGGGCTCAGGCAGTGCTGGGGGACGATAGGTGAAGCATAACACTGCCCAGGCTGATACCAGGGCTGCATACTGCCTTCTCCAGCAGCTGTGCCTGGAGGCCACGCTAACTGTTCTGCTCTGAGTCAGTCGCTAGCTGTTGCTTCACTGACACAGATGTTTGGCAAGAAAGAAGACAGAAATCTTCTGTCTGCCCCGGCCCATGACTGCACCAAGCTTCAGGAGAGACATCTTCCAACAAGCGAATTCTTGCAATGACATCTCTGGAGGCAAAGTGCTGCAGGCCAGTTCTCACCTGAGATGACCTCTCCCCCATGGCCTTGTTTTAAGAAGGAGAAGACTGTTTTCTGATGATAAGCGCAATCAATGCAGGCCTGTACTGCTTGCTGCAGGACAACAGAAGCTCGAGCTGGTCCAAAATGGTCCGGCAGCTGCTGAACTTTCTTCTTGTCTAGGTGGGGCCCAGTGCTGCCGTTCTTGTTCAAGTAAATGCAAACTGCCAAGATGAGAAATGTGTTTGCCATTAACCCACTCAAGAAAGCAAGAAACAGATGCCTAAAATCCAACCTGAGAGATGCTGAGATTTTCAGACTGTCAAATCACTCACAAAGGGGAATCCACCACGACTGCCTGTCTGCATCCTAACAGCGGAGCCACTTACAGAGGGGGATCACCTCCAAAATCTTCCTGCCTCACTCTCACCTTCCAAGCTGCTGCTGTTTCTCCTACGCTTTCCCCAGCACTCAGGATCCCAAATGCAGGCTGCAAAGTGGTTCCCATGCCAGCCAGGTAAAGCGGCTGTGATGTTCAAAGGAGATGAAGGAATGCAGCACGCACTTTTTAGGGAAACTGGATTCTTTATGTTCCTCTGAAAATTGGCCAATAACGTTCTGGGCAAACAGAGGGCTCAGCCCATATCCAGTGCTTGACTGAACATCTAAAAAGGAGCTTTGCATTAGACGTCCCTGCCCAGATTCATATTCGGCTACAACTCACAGCTGTAGCAGAGTACATACTCTGCACTGCCGCTCCTACTCCTCCCCTGCTCCCTCTTGTCCCTGTTTCCCTCAACATCCTGGCTGAAGCTGAACAGATCATTGCCACTGCTGTTCAGCAGTTGTTCTGCATCTTGCTGTAGCTTCAGCAGCTGTGCCTGGCATGGTTTGGGAGAGCCCGCGCTCTGGACTCACGAGAGGTGCTACACACCGTACTGCCTCTGGGCATGATGGGCCACGAGAAGTGTCCTTCAAGAGCTGTGGAGTCACTAGCATGCACGTGGTAACTCAGGGAAAGGGGTCCTTGCACTGACCAGACAGACTTGCAATCTTCCTACAACTTCATTATTTCCAAAACGGACAAAGACATAAATGGACGGCTGATCTGAACCCGTGTGCCTGTCTTTTCCTCCCGACACGCTCTCTATTAAGCCAGCCTTTCTGGAATTGTAACGTTTGCTGGTTTATGGGTTTAGGAGGAAATGGGAGTATCTCGGTGTGTCGCTTTCTGACTGATGCAGCTCCTAACTGTGCAATCTTGTCAAGAATGTGGTTCGAGACCCTTACCTGTGGGAGCCTGCATGGCAGAGCTGGGGATTGTAGCAGCGTCCTGGGGCACAGTGCTTGTATCTGGTTCTGGGGTACTGGTTGTTGGAGAGGTGGGTGCTGGGTTCAGCAATGTCCTAGGTTTCCTCTGCAGAAAAAGAGGAGATATTTCTCCTTTTATCCCTGCTCTCCTTTACCACTCATGATCACTACACTCTCTCCTTTGCATCCAACAGACAAGGCACTGTGGAACATGACACACTTCTGATGGTGATGATGGGGAGTCTCAAGAACCTAGTAATCAATACGTGTGTATTTTATAAACCACAATCCTGAAAAAATAACAAGCCTGAGATCTGCCACCTCTGCTTGACTTAGACTAGCTACACACGATGGACGGAAAAGCTTATTCCACCGTTTGGCCATCCTGTCATGATCACAGCATCTGCCATGCTACTTCACAGCTAATGCAGCTCCAAAGACACAGTTTCTTGATGGAAATGATCTTTAAGACACAGACATTCTCTACAGCTCTGGGGCTGGACTCTGAGGGATATTCCCAGCCCACATACCCCTTTGGTCTCCTACTTGCTGCAGTCACACAGCCAGAGGCTGAGACAAACGTGCACAAACACACGCATGCACCATCCCATGGCAGAACTTGCAGCACCTGCTTTTCACCCGCCTGCATCAGCATCAGCTTTTACCTTACTGCCAGGCTTGGGGCCTCTCTTTCTGGGGAATTTCAAAGGCTCCACTGACTTGGAGGGTGCAGGCATGGGGTGATGGATTAGCGCTTTGGTCGTTCGACCACGCTTCTTCCCTGTTTTGCGACGCCTTTGCCCTTGTTGATGCCCCAAAACAGTCTTTGTGCTACTGTGCATGCTAGGTTTCTCCGAGTTTACTTCGGAGGCAGGTAAAGGGCTCTTTGGAATCACAACTGAAATAAAAAGAGAAAAAGCAAATATAATTAAATCAAGTGAGAATCAAAACAAGAGCAGCCTCCATCTTTAAAAAGTGTCACATGGAAAAGCCTGGAGTATTCACAGCCCCCTGAATGGAGGCTACTGCTCTCCATGCCAGAATAAAAACCAAATGCACGGATCCTTGGTTCAGCACTCGAGCTGTGGGACACTGTGGCTTAGCCTGGATGGGCTGAACTCCAGAAGGACCACGCTTTCAGCCATACCTTCCTTCCTGAAAATAACTGGCACCTACACCTCTTCCTTCTGCAAGTGGTGACCTGCCAGCGATCATGTAAAATGCACTGAAAGCATTCCTAGGGGAAGGATCAGTCAAGACCTGCCTGATAGTCACAGAGCCAGTGCTATGCTGGAAAACCCCTCTCTCAAGGCAAAAGTCAAATTTGTGCTGTCCCTAAATTACCAGTGAACTGCAGTGGAAGGTACCAGCTCCATCCTAGATGCCTGCAAGGACTATTGCTCCTGGCCCTGAGTAATAGCTCATCTCAGTTGGATCAGCCGACCTGCTCCTCTCACATACTGCCAGAGGTAAGGGAAGTGCCAGCACATGGTTCCTACCATCTTATCTTCTCACGCTTTCCATGACAAAACCAGGTTTCTGGTGTATTTGCCCACAAATCTCCTGAATTTGGTCATTCACCTTTCCCAAGTCCTGCTAAGGGCTAGAAATGAACTGGCCCAGCTCAGCAGACCAATATTTCTTTTAGATTTAAATTTCTGCTGAAAAGAAACAAAACAAAACCCTCCTAGATTTTGAAAAACACACGGTGACCTTTAGGATGTCTTGTTTCTCAGACCTGGAAACCTCCCTGTGTATTCAACAGGAGGGCTCTGAATTAGCAAAAAAGCAACCACTCTTGAAGTGAGGAGATTTATAGTGAAGAAAACCTTGGCAAAAGAAAGTGTGCATTAGAAGACTGATACCAGGATGGCACACAGCCCTAACAGTGGCACAACTGTGGGTATATAAAGAGATTTTTAAGGTTTTTCTAACGAGGGTTTTATGAGCAGTTACTGTGAGCAAGGGCTCATTCCCTTGGCACAAAGGCACTGTTTCCTGCCGACAGTTTAGAAGCAGGAAACTGAGACGGGTCCAACTTTCTAAGGGTCTGGAGAAGATCAGTGGGCTTTGAGGTAACAGCTCCAGGCATAGGGCAGTGAGCTGACAGCTCTTTTAACTACTTCACTGCTAACCAAAGCACAGACTGAATAAACTGGTATCGGGAGATCTGTATAAGGTCCTATCAGTGGCAGCTTATTTTGGCCTTACATGAACGAGCCACTGGAGGTGGAGGATCCTGCTTTGCTCTTCTGCTCTGACTCCATTCACCAGCTTTGACTCTGGGGTGCCCTGTGCTCTCCACAGGGAGACTGGGGCTGAACCTGGCTGCCAGGACCAAGAAAACCTGAGCGAATGGTTCATTCAGGCAGCTCGAAAATAGGACTGGTGTTATCTCACAGCAGGACTCGATGACTTCACGCAGGCAGACGCGCTGGCCAGGCACTCCTCCAGGTCCAAGCTGCCGTCGGAACTCCCAGCCTCCAGCCACACGGGCATTTCTGTCTTGTTGGCAGCGCCAAAGATGGCTGTGCAGGGGGCAGGAGGGCAGATGGAGCCGACCCCAGCTGCCAGCTCAGTGTCACAGTGAAGCCGCCTAGCCGGGGCACGTTTAGGATGCAGAGATCAGGAGGTACCGCAGAGAAGGGCCAGGAACACCAGGTGCCACTCGCTGCCAGCAACGACTGCTGCCACTGGCAAATCTTGCTTACGCTTCCACTTGCTACTGTGAGATGATGAACTCTGCTGTCCCTGCCCTACCTTACTGAGCTCCTGGGTGTTTCTATGAATAACCTGCACAAAAAGTGAAGTGCAAAATGTCCTGCGGTTGTCTTCAGGTGGTTTACACCCACCCCAACCTCACTTTGCACCGGTGCAAATGAAACGGTGCATGGTGCATCCAGGAACTGGCCCCATTCTGCTTGTCACGTGGGCACATCAAGATTTCTGGTGCCCTCAAATTTTTTTTTGTTTTAATATTATTTCCTTGCTTTTGTGCATTAACATTCTGTTTCAGATGCCAGGGAGAAGTACACAGTCATTCATGGATCTAGCTAAATTCCCAAGTAATGTCTTTTTTTGTGTCAGGCAGATAGAGAGTATCGCAGTAGAAATAGGGTTTTACGACTCCTTGTTTGAGATGTTAATATTAATGGCAAGACTACTTTCTGGCAAGAAAAGGAATATGAAAGCTCAAGTGCTTCTTACAGCTGATGGTTTTCCAGGACAATGAGTGTCACCTAGTACAGGTGACATCTGGCACCGAGCTGCGCTAGCAGAGAGGAATGGCAGAGATAGGACAGGCACTGATCACTGAATCACTGTGCCTCCAGCCTTACGTGTGCATGGCAGATCTCAGCAGAGGAATATTTCTATTAAAGGATTTACTAGAATCCCACAAGTTGATAGAACAAGGATAAACACAGATAAAATGCTCCATTCTTCAAAGAAACTCTTAAACATCAAAGGGATGTGTAAAACAATGTGGGGGCATTTCGCTTGCAATCTGCACCAATGCTAAGTGTTTAAACCAAGCTGTACCGCAACAAGGTTTCTCTAACCTGGAAGAGAAACTGGGGATTCTGCAGACAAGCCGTGAAGCAAACACACGATCTCAGTTTTACTGGTGAAAAACCCACAGAAATGGTGCATTTGGGAAGTTGCAATGCAGTAGTCAGAGCAGCTGAACTGCACCCTTGGCTCCCAGGCTGGAATCACGTTGCAGAGAAATCCCAGTGCCAGGGAAAAGGCGACCAATGTCAGGTGAACTCCTGGTGTGCAAGTTTTCACTGTATAATTTTGTAATAAAAAACGATTTCATCTTTTGGTACAGTAAATGCTAGAAAGATCTATAGTCCACTTCAGCTGTAAAGATATTACAGGTAACGTTCATTTGCCAGGCTTAAAGAATCACTGCTTTGTTTTTAGGGCAATAAAAGCATATAACTAGGTGTGGGCAGACCACACGATAGGAAAGCTCATTTCATTCAGCTACACCAGAGGAGTTTCCACTGCGCCTGCTGCCCCTGGCAGCACATCCCTGCTGCAGCCACAGCTCCCGCAGGGATGGAGTTGCTGCTAGAGCTCAGAAGACTGTTCAACGAAAAAGGCTGTTACATCTAAACGTGCAGCCAGCTCAGGGCATAAATACACAGAAAATGACCCAGATTGTTGCTTTGTGCCTAACAGTATTGCTGAATACAATGCTGAATACATTGCTGAATATGCACTAATATTTTTTCCTGTGGCTGCTTCAGTGAGACTGGTATAATGCACGGACATTTTACTGACCCAGAGAGATTTAATGAAACAAAATCTTGTCATTCCATGATCCAACACTATTCAGCAGACTTGCCTGGCTTTTTGTTTGATTTTAACCAGAATTTGAGAAAACATCTGCCTGTGCTAATTCATTTCTCTTGCCCCTACCAGACATATTGAGCTGCACGCCATCAGTGTGCTGAGGAGACACCAACCACTTTAGAGTGGAGCCATCCCACCAGCTGCATCCGCGCAGCAACGGCACAGCCACAGAGACACAGAGCTACGCCTGGTCGCGCTGCTGTCTCGTCACTGAGGCATTTATAACCACTTCCAGTGACTGGATGCTTCCTAATGGAGCCTAAAGTTTCTGCCAGGTGCCTGTTACTTTCCTTCAGGATTTCAGCCCCTGATGTTGCAAGGACATGGTCAAGAAGCACAGGATCGCTGTGGGAAGAAGCAGTGCAGAGGGCTCAGCCCTGCTTACACCCACCCCAACACCCGCTGAGCTCCGGCAGAGGTAACAGCTGTGCCCAGCAAGCAGGCTTATCTCGCAGCCGCAAACCATTGCCCACATATCCTTTTAACTGCCAAAAGCTTCAATTTACTGTGTCTTATTCAGCTGGTGATGGTGCCAGCTCAACAGTGAGCATCTGCCAGGGACATCCCCGCCTTCTTCTTCCTTGTACCACTGTGTTCACCCCACGGTGAGCCACTGAGAGGAGCCAAATTTTCAGAAAATCACGTGGGGCCCTTTTACTTAAAAAAAATCAACAGTTTGCTGTCACTGAGAAAAGCAGTGTCTCTCTGCCCCACAGCTTTGGTGCTCACATGAGCTCTGAGCAACTTAACACAACTCCAAAGCTGGCCTTGCTTTAGGCAAGGAGTTGGGCCATGCAACCTCCAGAGAACCCTTCTGACCTGACTTATTCTGTGATCTGAACTTGTGGTTAATCATTTCAGCTCATTAATGGAATAGAAAACTCATCAACAAAAGTTTTCTGCCGGTTGAACTGTCTTGTTTTGGGTCATAAAGGCATCCAGGTCAGCACAAGGGCGGACACATGGAGGAATGGGCTGGCTCCTCGTTGGTCAGCTGGCATCGGATCAGTTAGGCTGCAGCGAGAAACACCGCCCTAAAGGTGCGCGATCAAACATTGGTGAACTCAGAGCCAAAGAAAAGATGGGCACCACTGACTGGGCTATTATTCACTGAAGGATTAGTTTAAACAAGAGTCCCAAGCTTCCTGCAGAAACAAAGAGACTTGACAGAGAATTCAAGACTTTAGGCTCTATTTCCTAATGCCAAAGTATCGCTTGCCAACTGACACATGGCACCAGCAGCATCTGCATCTGCCCACTGCACTGTGACTCAAACTACTATTCACAGAAAACTCTGTAAAGTTGCCATCCACAAGTTGAGGGTTAGCCAATACTAGAAAGCAGCATTTGTCACTCATCAGCTTACCTCAGGCTTGTCACAGCTTGAAGAAGACAAAATTATGTCCTTGGGATAAGAATAACAAAGCCAACATGTACAGAAATATGGAACAGAAGAGTTGAAGATGGAGAACAGTTTCCTACTTTTCTCTCTGATACACCAGCTATTTAACAGTTTGCATTTACTAGCAGTTGCTGGACCACAAAACCTGAAATCTGTATTTTATGTGCTAAGGGCTACTGTACTCTCAGATGCAGCTGTAGCTCACACTCCTTCTCTCTAGAGATATCAATAATACCATTGCGGCATCCAAAAACACAGGGGTGGTTTCTGAGAAGACTGAAAACGCCATTCATGTCCATTTTAAAGCACCTATGAAGAATGCTCTGTAGGCCACCTGCCCAGCGGTTCTTTGGTGCTCCAGCTGCCCCTTGTCCTGTCTTCAGCACTGCATGGTCAGAAGCATGCCGCAAAGAGGTGGGTTAGAGAGACACATTCAAGATAAGCAAATTTGCCAGAGAACAGAAATCTTGTTGAGATCTGGTTGAATCCTTCCCTGGATGCAGCAGTTCAAACCTAGATATCCTGAAGGCTGCAGCTGGACAGGAACCAGAGCTCAGTGCCCATCTGAGAGTAAGATGTGAAACCTTCAAACCTCTGTGATTCTTCC
Source organism: Gavia stellata (assembly GCF_030936135.1). Taxonomy (NCBI): domain Eukaryota; kingdom Metazoa; phylum Chordata; class Aves; order Gaviiformes; family Gaviidae; genus Gavia; species Gavia stellata. The sequence continues at coordinate 7,752,805 of NC_082622.1, read as the reverse complement.
CAAAGCAGAGACTGTCATCGCTGGCCACCACAAGCACAACTGGGACCTAAATACGGGCTCTGGGAAGGCTCAAGATTTGGTACAACCTGAGCTCTCAGCAGGCTAGGCAGACAGCGGAGAAAAGGTCATAGTGGAGGTGGGAGACATGGGATCCTTGCAACGACAGGGATTAAGAACAATCCTCCAAATCCTGGAATTTAAAAGTCAGAATGCAATTATTCTGATAATTCATTATTTCCTGCAGGGATTCCTGCTCTCCAGCCTAAAACGTCTGCTTGAGCTAAGGCTGAGAGGTCAGAGGATATATCTAATACAATAATAGAGCAAGAGGATCCAAAGCGCTGCATGATTCAGCATGCTTGAGATGTTCTCATGATCAGTTGTCTTAACTCCCAAAGATGCATATGCTTTTTACACAAGATTTGTCTAGTTTCAGGTTTTGACTGCTGAAACTTGCTGTTGCCTTTGCTGGAAGCATGAGGTGCTTTATTCACTGATCCCCTCCCAGACTTCACTGGCCAGTGGTTACACAGCAGCACACACAAAAATGCAAAACCACAGCCCCTAAAACTATCTCTGTCCTGCTCATCCTGATGATCGGGTTGCATTTTAATGTCCATTTTTGGGCAGGACATCTATAGGCACAAGAAGAAGAACGGTTACTTACAACTAAAGCAATGCCTTATGCATTTGTTGAACTTGAGAAAGGCTCTGAACATTCATCATGAGTGTCCCATTTCTTAAAGGCTTAGAAATCTGCATGGTCTGGAGCAGTAATTTTCTTATTTTAATTGTTTGCATGCGCTTGGATGAGCTCTGTGCACTGCAGACGCCACTGTACATCCCACTGGCACAAGCTGTGGCATTTTTATGGTTGTTTTATTTTTGTAAATAAAACAACTAAAAAAAAGTCTCAAGAGCCACAGTGATACCAGCAACTGCTATTTGGTTTTTGCACAAGTCTTACATTTACAGCTCTCAAGGCAGCATTCCTGTGTGCCCTAAACCATATTGGTAATTACACTCAGCACTTTCTGAAGGCAGTGCAGCCAGGGATCTTAAAAACCTTCCCAGGCGTTCACTGCACCTTGCAACACATCTCAGGGATGCTGGGCAGCACACTGACAGCCGGAGGTTTAGTGACTTGCCTGAAGTGCCAGACCAATAACAGTATTGCAAAACGTCCCAAGTGTCCTATATCTAATTATAACTACATACAGATATGTGAAAAAGAACAACTGAAGACTGCAGTCAGCACTACCGGAGCTGAAGACCACAAAAACCCTATTCTGGACCTGCAGGGTCTGCTTGCATGAATCAAACACCAGAAGTCACAACCCAAAGATACCTCTCCATCACCAAGGCTGCCCTTCTGTGCATCACCATCTGCCCCATTCACCCAGTCATTTGCTAAACCCAAGTAGCTAAGCACAAAGTGCATCTGTCTAAAACATTTTCCGAAACAAAATTGAGGCTTTATCCAGTAACACGGCCCCTGAGAGGAATCTGACCTACTTGGGCAGTGTCAATACAGCTTCTATAACAGACACTCAGCCTTGTGAACCTGGAAGGGTCTGGACTGGTCAATGACCACGTGGACGGATGTGACACAGCCTATCTGCCTTTCCACGAAGTCTCTGAGATTCTCACCAAAGGCTTTTATAAAAACTAAAGAGCCATGGGATAAGAGGAAAAGTTTCTATAGGGATAAATCAAGGGTTAGAAGAGGTAGGTGCAAACAGTCATTCTTGCGGAGCAGAGGGATCTATGTGGAGGACACAGGGATCTGCACCGGCATCTGCACTGCTCAACATATTCATGAGTGACCTGGTGAGGGGATAAGCACGGTGAGAAAGGTTTCTAATGATTCACACTTCCCAGGGCCGGCAGGATGGTGGCAGCCTGTGAGCAGCTCCAGAGAGAAGCTAGAAGACTGAGTTTCCGGGCAAGAAAACAGCAGGTGACCGTCACACCGATAAATATAAAGCAATGAGTGTGGAGAAAACCAGTCCTACCTTCAGAAGCAAAATGATGGGCTCTGAGCTGCCTGGTGCTCCTTCAGGAGGGAGAACTTGGGCTGTAACATTCACCGCACAAGAACATCAGGTCAAAGCACAGTAGTGGTCAGAAAGAGCCAGGGAAAAAGATTTCACTTTGGAAAAATGAGAGATCAGGACATTGGACGTCACGGTAGAAACCAACTGAATAGAAATCCTCATTACACTGGTTAAAAATCGAGCAAAAAGCCCCCAAACCTGCAGCTGATCCCTGGATTCTTGTTTCCACAGAGTTCCAGCCTTTCCAGGGATATCTTCAGCCAGGCCTAAGCTCTGCCTTGCCCTGCTGCATGCCGAGAGCCACCCTGAGCCTGCCCTTCACTGATCCTATTAAGAAAACTCTTTGATCAGATTGAGCATTTTTAAAGAGTTCCTTCACACTGCTTTGACTCTTCTGCTTAGCATACAATGTACAATATCTTCTAATGTTTTTAACCAGTTTCCATCATCATTTCAGAAGCCGTAACTCTTATTACTACTTAGCAGTTATTGACGCTTTTCAGAATATAAACATACGTGTGCAGATATTCCTCAATGCAGGGGCAAAGTGCTTTGAGACCCGGCACAACAAGTGTTACGGACGTGCAACATAATAGACTTATTCATCAAAATGCCCTGGGGGTCAGCAGACTCCCCATTCTGCTGATGGCAAAATAAACAGAGATAAGTGACTGGCTCATGATCAGAGACAAAGACAGTGACAATGCTCTGAACAGCAAGGATGTCCAAATCGTTGTCCTCAGCAAAAATTATTTTCAGTTTAGTGCTGAGCACACAGATATACTTCGTTCCAAAACCCAGGTCTTAATTTCTTGCCCGTATGGGAAAGAAATTAACTGCTTTGTATCCACTGAGTAGCATTATCAAATGGATGGGTAAACTGAGTCATGCATCTTTTTTATAAAATAATGCAAAGGCTAGCATTTGGATAAGGGAAAAGGGCATCACTCCTGCCACCACTGGAGCCGCCAAGCAAGCTTCTCCCCGAATAGCAGCTCATAAGCTCCTCATCTCTCAGCACATCTGCTCTGGAACATATGCACAACCAGCCATAAACGTGTCACGCTGCTAATTATATGGCTGGAGCTTGGAGGAGCAGAACATTCCTGCTTCTTCAGCCCCTCTTTTCCCAGCCATCCCCTCTTCCAGCTCCCAGAAGGCAAAGGAAAGCAGCAGAAAGACCATGCTGGGAATGGACCTGGAACAGGCATTTACACCGCAGAGAAAAATGGCAGTTTTGGACAGTGGGGCTGGTTCAAGGGATTTGGCGTGCAGATCTGGATTGCACAGGAAGCCCTCAACAGAATTACAGCCCACAGTGCAACAGCACTGTTATTTATTCTCTACAGAGTATCCTCATCACCCTTAGAGAAATACTCGCTTGTATGAGCCAGTGTCCAGCAATCTTTGCAGCCTATTTTTACAAAGCTGGTAGCTTTGGCTTGCACTCTTTGTGCCAGCATCATTTTTTATTTCTCCAGTGCTCAGACAACTTAACTCTAGGTCCACTTCTGCAAGGCCAGTTAGATGCTCCTTTGCAGGCGCAGCTGAGAGCACAGGGGCCACCAGCTCCCTCAGCCTGCCTGGAGCACAGTTCCTTCTCCTACCCCAGCTACCAGGTCAGGCAACAAGGAACTGCAATGAGCCTACCAGAGCATATGGTTCAAATGCAGAGGACAAGCAAATGCCAACTTTGTCTACAATCACCCTCTTCACATCCCAAATTAGCAGTTTTCCTCCTGTCCCCATCCCACTACCTCTTATTCCAAATAAACTGGCTGCAACACAACCTGGGTTCTTGCTTGCTGTTACAACAGCTTAATTTTTGCAGTGGGCTGGAGAAGGTGAGACTAATAGGGGGATCACCCTTGCTGCAACACAACAAGCTGTTGTAACAGTGTGTTGTTTTAATCAGCTGTGAAGCAGCTATGGAATTAAAACAGAGAAATTTTGAACTACAAAAAGGACACGAGAACTGAGTTGGGCAGCTCAAGCGTAAGAAACACATCAGCGGAGTTGAACCTCAAGCTCCTGTCTGAGGGGATGCACTGGCAGGTGAAAGAAGACATATGGGGGCAATCAGGGAGCTGCAAGAGAAATGGCAATGCCGACATGTATTGGCAAAGTCAGAACAAAATCAAGTCAAAATCTGAACTTCAACACTCAAGCTTAATTTGATTACCCTAAAGCCAGGCTGAGATCGTCTCCCGCATGACAGCGCCCAGTGGACATATGGCGAGTACTCCAGCAGCAACTGCAAGAGCCCAGCTGATCAGTGAATGGTATGTAAGCAGAACTGGCACCTTTGGTGCTGACACAGACACCAACAACATAAATAAACTCATTTCTACACCTCAGAAAAACCATTGTACTGCAGCTCTTCCAGGCTTAGTGCTTCAGGAGAGGCAATCAGCAGAGCATGTACCCATAGAGGGCTGCAAAAAGCACCGGGGATGACTGACACAACTGGTCCATGTAGCAGTCCTCAAGAAAATCCCAGAGGCTTAGGAAGCAACCAACCTGCAGACTGGGTGAGACTTCAGCTTGTGCAAGCACGCCCAAGTCAACCTGAACTACACCTGCAGCAGGACAGAGGTCATTTGTTTCTTCACAGATTTACGGCCTGCGGGAAGTTTGCAATGGCATGGCTATACTGCTATTTATATCCAGCTAGCTCAGGGACATACATTCAGTAAAAATATGTGGCATGAGAGGCCACCACAGTCAATCTACTGACTGATCATGTCTTCTGCCCCTGGGAGTTAATTATCAGTGGGTTTCCAAAGCCCCATGTTGAGAATCAAAACGTTTCTGTATGCTTGTCATATTCAGGCTATTCAGGACTGTTCCTGGGGTTTCTGCTTGTTCTGATCTTCTTTGAAGCTCTTTTTTTAGCTTTGGCTTCCTGGTTAAATATTAGCAGAGCACCTTCAACATATCAGTGCACAAAGAACAAGGAGACTGCTGGGTGGGTGTGGTTTATTCCACATTTTGTTCTTTTTTAAAGCTGTTCAGAAGTTATAAAAATACCAAAGATCAAGAGGAGAACTGTGACAAGCCGCAAAAGGTCCGATCTTTATAACAAGTGGGGCTGTATGTTCAGTACAAAGTTCATAGATTCAATAAAAATGCATGCCGTGGCAACATATACTTGTTCACCAAAGCCAGGGTCAGAGCTGGGCTCAACAGCATTTACTTGCCCTCTCCAAAAAACAGGGAGGAAACAAAAAAATGAAGAAACTACCCAGTAGGTCATGAGAAGATGAGGCAATGTTCTTGCTCCCACAGAGTCACTGTGAAAAATCCCACCAAAAATGGGCCCATTTCTCCCATATGCGCATACGCTGCTCCAGTCACAACCACCCCATTAACCGTGCGCAGTCTTTACAGACCTTTGTGAGAAAAGTCTGGTCGATGATTCTGGTTTCTCTGGCACTTGCCCACAGCAGAAGTGGCAGCCCTAGGAGGGACCAAGCTCCTGTCACCAACGGCTGGCATATGTGTCCTGGTGACAAGCAGAAACTAGGCGTGGAGCCCTAAATCCTCGATGCGAAGCTTCTTAGTACTAAGTGTTTAAAACACTTCATCTAGATGGGAAACTGTGCTCTCCCTGTGGCTCTCCTAAAGATATACAAGCTGTTACACTGAGCACACTTCAGACCTATTTAACTCTGCTTCCAAACCTGGCAGCAGAGGATGGTTAGGCAGAGACACCAGCCCTGCTTGTAACCAGCAGTTCAGGACATCCTGAGTCAGACACTTTTAGACCCCCAGAAATAAAAGTCCTGGACTGCTGCTCCTCCTTGAGTTTTCCAACTCCATCCTGAAAGCACTCAGACCTCCAGCCTACGCAAGCTCCATGCACAGCCTTGTACCACGTCCCATCAGCAGAGGCGTTGTTACTGGTCAGAGATCTTGCAGAAATGGAGTGGCGACCCCAGCGCTATTCACCCAAAGAGAGGAAGGTTTCAGCAGCGATGCTCCTGTAGAAATGTCCTGAAAAGACTCAGTAATGTCCTGAGACTTTGAAACCCTGTTTTTGGCCAGGAAGCAGGGTGGAAAAGGGAAGGAAGCATCCTGAATACAACCCAGGCTCTCCAGGTGATAAAATATTTTAGAATAAAATACATGAGGAAAAGTCAAGTTGGGAGGAAGGCGTAGACACTGATATTAAGGACAGGCTGGGGGACAGTGGAAACTCTGCCTTTCCCAGGTCAGCTCCTCTTCTCGGAGGCTCTTGCCAGCCCCAAGGCATCACACAGTAACATCAGGTCTCTGACATGCCAGGTTCACCACTCCCACTGAGCCACAGATTTGCCGTTTGCTGAACCACAGGCACCGTCAGCTTCCAAAGAGGTCAGGGGAGCAGCACACCCTCCTGCAGTGCTGCTCTTGTCCAAGCCCCAGACCTCCAAAGCCAATGCATATTCCAAGACACACATCCGAGCAGAGCCAGGATTACCACTAAGCACCTTGTCTCTGTGCTCCAAACAGCTCAAGAGTTTTTCCTGGGATCTTCTGATAGCAGTCTCAAAGGCAGCAACACCGAGGTACGACTGCTGCACGTGCATTAGACTTGCAGATAAAAGAGAAAATGCTGAACTTCTTTGTGTAACCTTCTCCTGCTGTCGGTACATAAGACTTAGATCTTATGTCCCAAATCCAGCCACCCCGACACAAATGTATGTCACCCAGCTTGATGTATGAGCTCCAAATCCCAACTCAGTCCTGAAGTGACAGTAATGAATATTTTTCCATCTCCTCCAAGCAGGAAAGCACAGGAGCTCAACCTGAGTGTTACCCTGCCAGCTACTCCTGATGAAGCACCTCCACCCACCGCTGTGTTCTCACCCCGTAGGAGGAAGAGAAACCAAGCAACATCAAAAATAAAGAAAAGTCATAAAATACACGTTACCTTTGCCCATGGGCAGAAAATCTAGCATCTGATCATCATCTTCATTTGAAGACACCAAGCACTTAACCAATAAATCACATGGCAGCAACAGTGGCGAGAGATGAAGAACTTCATGAACCTTCTATCCAGGGTCAGTATTTTGTGCCTCCGTTACCTCCTGGAGTTACTGCTCCTGGCACAGCACCCAGGCAGGGACAGGCCAGGCCCTGCAGGCATGCTCCGGTCTCTTCAGCAATACGGGCAGGCTGCGTAACACATGCAACAGACGGCGAGTCCAGGAGTGGATGTGAGCTCCACTTCAACATATCCCTATGGTAACTATCTAAAACTATTAACTTTTGCTTGCTTTGCAAGCAGAGGGAAAAGCTCTCAAGGCAGCCAAGCCCAGGGAGAGGGAGCAGTGTGCTGACAGCTCACAGCAGACCCGGGTGAAGGCAGTCAAGGCAAGTGCCTGCTCTTTAACCACGCCGAGCACCAGGGTCTCCAGTGCCCTCGCTGCAGCTCCCTGTCAGCCTCGGCACAGCGGCCAGGAGGACGTGCTCCGCATTAGCCCTCCCGACCGGGCTGGGCGCAGGACCTCTCTGCCAGCTGGGCTGGTGCCAAGGCAGCAACTCCCCTCCTCCAAATTCCAGCCTGGAGCTGCTTCCAGCTCTGCCCGCCCAGCCTTAACACTTTCACTGCTGCCCCTCTCCCACACTCAGCATGGCATCACCCCTCTCTCTGTTACAGAGGATCCAGAAGGGTGGAAAAGGGTGTAACGAACCCACCAGGGAACTCCAGAGGAACCCGGCATCAGCCGGAGGCATAGCCCAAACGGAGGAATGGCTTAAGGACCTTCTGAGTTACAGACTTTGATGGCAATACTTGTGACTGTGGGCAGGTTGCTGCAGGCCGCGTGTGTCCCTGCATCCTGGTTTTTAAGGTTAGAGTATTTCCCTGCCCTCCAGCAGTGATGGACTAAACATGGGCGACCAGACTTAAGGGACACTATTACAATGGAGAAATGTGTGTATGCATGTATGTGTGGGTAAGGTCCTAGAGCAGGCATGGATTAAATCTGGATTTCTCAGGACCTGGAAAATGAGCTGCAAGGAAGACTACCCCTGCCACAGCATCTTCCAGCTGCTGTACTGTTGGGATCATGCACAGAGCCACCAGTGCTCAGCTGTAAGCAGGGCTCCTGAGGGGTCCTGTAAACGTCTCACACTTTTTGAGGCAAACCACAGCTAAAGTTCCTGATACTGTAGCATAAACCCCAGAAAAAAGCATGCATTTCTTTGAAATTTAAAGGTAGTATGTAAAAAAAAGAGTTCTACATGCTTTCTGGTGTAAAGACCTAGACCTTGCAGAGAATCTCGAAGATTCTTGTGCCCACAATCAGCATGTATAGGCAGAAAGCCCTGATCCCGTCTGCTCAGTCCCTTTTTCCCAGCCTGTGTCCCTTTACCTGGCGTAGATAGACTCCTTGGTGCATGACCTCCTCGGGTGAAGAGCTCAGAGCTGGAAGCCGCCTCACAGAGGTACCTGACAAGACCCCAGTTTGGTTTCTCTTCCCTCAGGGGCTCCACCCCACAAACCACTTCAGAAGGGAAAATAACTTCTCACAGATGCTCTTCCAAAGTGGGTTTCCCTGACTACAAAGGACTGAACTTCCCTCTAGTCTGTGATCGGTTGTGAAAACCCAATTTTCCCATGGATAACAGAAGCAGATGCATCTCCTCTCTGCAAGGCCTCTGTTGACGGGGAATTTCCCTCATCCCACCTCCCTACTGAGGGCAGGTGGCTCCAGAAACTACAATCACTAACCAGCCTCTTACCTCTTTCTTCTTTCTTCTCCGTGATTTTTAGCACAGTCTTGTATTTCCCTCTTCAATCCATTTTGCCCTGAACTTTAGCAGCGGCACCTCCATTTGTGTATGTGTCCCTCTCACTCTCTTTCTCCCCAGACATGATTTAAAGTAAATAAGCAACAATCCTCATTCTTTAGGTCGATCCTAAGTATTGATTTTCTGTACTGCTTATAATGGAGAGGGACTCTCCAAAGCAGATTTCCAAACCCGTGCTCCACTTATGTCAGTGACCTGAGAACAGGATTGTTTCAGTCCTGTTTAAGAGCCATGAAAGCTTGAGGTGCTCTCAGACTCCCCAAGGAGCAGGAAGTTTAGAAGAAGTAAAATGCATGCAAAAAGGTTTTCAAAAGTACTGCACTGGTTTTGGCTGGGATAGAGTTAACTTTCTTTAATAATAGCTTGTATGGTGCTGTGTTTTGGATTTGTGACCAAAACAGTGTTGATAACACATGCATGATTTAGCTATTGTGAACCAGGCTTGCACAGCATCAAGGTCTTCTCTGTTTCTCATGGTGCCTGGCCAGCATGTAGGCTGGGGGTGCACAAGCAGCTGGAAGGGGGCACAGTCGTGACCGCTGACCCCAACTCCCCAAAGGCCTATTCCATACCATATGACACCGTGCTCAGCAAGAAAAGCTGGGGGAAAGACAGAGGAAGGGGGGACATCGGAGTTACAGTGTTTGTCTTCCCAAGTAACCGTTACATGTGATGGAGCCCTGCTTTTCTCGAGGTGGCTGAGCACCTGCCTGCTCATGGGAAGCAGTGAACAAATGCCTGGCTTTGCCTTGAGCATCCAGCTTTTGCTTTACCTATTAAACTGTCTATACCTCAACCCACCAGTTTTCACACTTTTACCCTTCTGATTCTCTGTCCCATCCTGCTGGGTGAGTGAGCAAGCAGCTGGGGGGTTCAGCTGCCCACCGGGGCTAACCCACAACAGCTGACTTACATATTTTACTCCTTCAATCTCTGCTTTCCTCCCAATTTACATTTCTACCTAACATTGCTACAGTGCACAGACTCGTACGCTGCTTATGTGCGTCACAACTTAATCTAAACCTTGAGGCTCTTAGCTTGAGAAGTATCAGCTACCTCCTGCACTGTATCTCCTACAATGTCAGTTGAGTCACAACATGACTCAAACGGAAAAGCACGCAGGCCTGGCAGATGTGGATAATTCCTTCCCTACCCAACACACCTTCAGGGTCTTCTGTTGAAAAAACCCATGATGTTAGTAATGTGCACACAGTGTATTTTGGCCTTGCTTTCATGTGCTGCAATATCTAAAGATGGGGAAACACCATTCTCCTATATTTTGCCCTAATTCTGAAACTCTGACCACACCATACAACAGGAAAGTCCAAAACCTTTGCAGTAAGTTTGGGTTTGATGCCCCATGCAACCTGAATTTAGCCGTTTTATGTATATGCGCTGTGATAGATTAATATTTCTCTATCAGTGTTTCTCTAGGATGACTGCTTTACTCAGTAAGAACAAATGTGCAAACAGCTCTTCTGGAAACAGTCAAAAAAAAAAGGTGATTTCTAGAACTCTGAAGTAAACCCACAAGTCATGAGCACCTCCTGTGCAAGGTAACTGCAGAAACTACTACCATTAGCACAGGCTGCCCTTCGAGCAGAGCTCAAAGCTGCCACCCAGCACTGAGTTTAATAGGAAGTCCACCTCACCTCACACTCCTAAAAGCCCAGGATATTTGTTTAAGGGTAAAAGAGTACATGTGTAAGAGGCATGAAAAGACATACAAGATGCTGTACTCTACATGTGAGGAGTGGAGTGGGGATTCCTGCCCAAGAGACAACCCCGGGAGTGCCCCGCTGGCATGGGTGGGAAGCCGGAAGAAGCTTGCTGCATCCCCACAGAAACCCACCTCCCTTTGGGACGGTCACGGGGACGCTGCCTTCCATGACCACTGCCAAGCTGGCGTGGAGTAGCTGAGGATGCACAGGACGAGCTCTGCCGCATTTCACCTTGCTCTGTAAGCCCAGCAGAGCCGACCTCCAACCCCAGCCCGCAGGCTGATGCGGAGCAGAGAGGATCAGAACTGACCGCATGTATAGGCGCCCCTGGGGTTACGTTTCCCCTGCAGTGAGGGTTTATTTGAACTCCCCAGCTCCATGCTGTGCTGCATCGAGAGAGGAGCTCCAGGAGATGCTGGGGAGCCTGCAGCCATCTGGCCACTGGCCGTGGCAGAGCTCTCCCAGCAGGCCACTGCACAGACAGCATATCCTGACAGCGATGTAATTACCAACCTGGTGCGCAGAGCTGTTCCTCCTCGCCGTTTGACCTCCCTTTCCTCTCTTCACACACGTGCCCTCCTGAAAGCTCCCCTCGGTGTGACTGGCTGGGCCCCAGCTCCACCAGCACCCTGCCCAGCTGCCCCAGCTAAGCAAACACTGGTGGGAGTGGGAGGCCCTGGAGCCGGAGAGGGGATGTGCCTGGGAGAAGCCCCGCACTCTTCCACCTCTGCTGGCAACCAGCAGAAGGGACAGATTAGAGCTGATTAAGTTACCAGCATTAAATAAACATGCCTGGCCTCTTTGAACTTCTGCTTCCCTTGAACATGAGCTCATTTCACAAGGCCTCTTTTCGCTCAGCCCCAGGAAGCCATCAGTCTCGATGGAGTTAACTCTTTGCAGGACTTCTCAGCTCCCCCAAGCATTTCACCCTGCCCGTACACATCAGCTCCGGACAAAACAGTCAGTCCGGTATGTGAGCAGAGCCTGGTATAACCACGGTTAGCACTGACCTCCTGCACCTCTCCCTGATTTAAGGGGAATTCCCACCAGGAAAGGGAACCTCCCCGACTCCACCGCGTGGTCCTGCAGGCTCCAGGCTGGCACAGAGGGAAGCGTTATTGGACCTGAAGGGAAGGGGGATCCCTCTGTGGTGAAGCATCCTCAACCTTGCCAAGAGCAGCACTCTCATGTCCTGGAGGAGTGTGCTCAACCCTCCTCCAAAGCAGGGCTGAGGAGTAAAGGAAGAAGGGAGGAATTTAATTACAGATGAGGAAAGTTCCCAGCACTCCCTTCTTTTGGTTTAATCCCACGAAGTGGAAATTGGAAAGTCTGGGGCAGGAAAGGGAGGGGGTAGCCACAGAGAGGAAAGTAAAATACCACAAAAGACAAGGCTGATCCCGACTCCACGGCATTTTTGCATGGCTTGTGCAACCTCTGCCAACCCCCGCTCTTGCTCCAGTACTTGAAAAACACAGCAAAGAGAGCAGAAATCTGCCTGAGAGCAAGGGCTACCTCTGCCTTGGAGGGGGGAGATGTGACTTTTGGGTTTCACTTTTTTTGTACCCGAGCGGGAACTGCAGAGTCGCTGCCAACGGAGCCAATGCAAGAGGGAGAGCCTGTTACTGCTGCCTGCCAAGTGGGGAAGCAAAAGCTTCTCAAGATGGCTCCAAATTACCACAGTGTCGCCCCCGTGATGGGGCATTACTTCTGGATGCTCTGCTCGCTCACAGCTTCAGCCCCTGGCACAGGGAGGCTGGAGAGGAACAGATCTGCCTGCACCAGGCACCATGGGTCAGATGGGGCTTCACATTTCTCCTGGGAAGGTGGCTTCCACCTTGCTCCTGAAACCCCAGTTTACTGCCAGGAAAGCTCCCAAACAACACAAACATGTTTTTAGCCACTCGTGCAGTACCTCAGAAGCACCTCGGAGACACCGGGCAAGAGCCCCTGACTCCAGGGCACTGCTGGAGAGGTCAATCACCAGCTGGGAGGTCCCCAGCAGCTCTGCAGAGCCTGCAGGGCGGCAGCGGGCAGGACGCAAACAAATAGCAGGAAGCAAGGGATGCACATCAAGGCCGAATGCAGAAATCCAAGATAAACAGCAACAGTGACTTTCAGTTCCCAACCATAACAGGATTCATCTCTACCCGAGGGGAGCCCACAGCTTGGCTTGCACACAGGCCATGCGAGACCACCTCAGGCAATCCACCCCAACACCAACCTTGCAGCATAGGGTACAGAAATGTCTCACATCAAGGGATGGCAAGAAAGCAGCAGCCTCACGGGTTAGCACAAGCTGACCCTGGATTTTCAAGAAGAACAGTCTCATCAGAGAAATGCCTCTCCTAAGTAATCCTTCTGCCCTGATAGAGAGGTTGCTATCCTGCTTCTCATTTCATTGACAGGCACGTGCTGGACTTGCCAGCCAGCAAATGCCAGAGGGCCATGCATGAGGACAATGACAGCTCCCCTGGTCCTAAACACAACTGGAATGCTAGCATGCTAGAGACACATCTGAAAATCTTAACAGCCAATGCTCGGACCTTTGCAAGGCAGCAAGTTCCCCAATACCATTCCTAACCAACAATCATGGCTCAAGGAACAAGGCAGGTACGACCTGATTCAGACCTGCTTTTTCCATGTTCACAGCAGAGATCACAGCATAAGGCAGAGCAAGATAACTGTCAGAAGCACAAACAGGCGCAGTCCTGCAACTTAGTAGTTCTCATTATTCCCTTATTATAGCCACAAATAGCCCAGTCCTGCTGTGAAAAAGTCACTAGGAATGCATTCCAGAGATGCAGGAAAGACTCCAAAGAAATTCCTGAGGAGGAGCAAACCTCAGCAACGTTGTACAGCACCATCATCCCTCCAGAGAGCTGTCATCCTGCCCATCTTTACGGATGGCTGTTCCTTAGCACCTTGACGCCAGGCTGTTACACTGCTCATATGTATAATCATCTCTACCTTTACCACGCATGAAACAGCAGTAAGAAAACCAGACAGGGCACCCAGATGTCCTTGCTGCTAGCCTCTGCCTGTATTGCTGGTCTTTGAGAGCTGAGTGGAAGAGGAAGACAGCTAAGCAACAACGTGGGCCTTACCTTTTGTTCCAGGGGGCTGCAGATTATCTCCAGTCAGCGAGCACCAGCCTACGGGAAAGATGTCCCGGGAATCATATCGGCACCAGTAATCGAAGGCACCTCTCCAGCCATCAAATGTTATGAGGACCTCAGAACCTCTCACCTCCCCAATGGTGGCCGGGCAGATGAAGTGAGGGTTCTTCCTGTCCACTGCCTCCAGCTTCATACCTGTCTTGAAGAAGTTTTGGGATGGAGATGGTGGTTCCTACAAGGAGAAGTTGAAAATGTGCTCAAAGAGGATATGCCAGTGCCTCCCTAGACTAGAGCTGTCCCCTCCATCAGCAAACTCACCTCCACAAGCAGATGAAGAAGGGAGCTAGGGGCTGGATTTGAACCCCAATTAGGTGTGCACGCACTGGCCTAGCTACGCAACCACATGCCCTTTAAGTCAAGAGGCAATGAAGTCTGCTACTGACTTCTCTGCCATCACCCGGCTGCTGGACCACATCCAGACAGCACTACATTAACACTGCACCCTGCGACAAGTCTGTCATGCAACACAGGCAGAAAATAAAGCTCCAAAGAAAAAAGCCTCTGTGGGATACTCTCATCTTGTTATCTCTGAGCAGGAAAACCTGAGATATGACAGTCTCTCTCCATCGTTCTTCCCCCACCTTCAGCTTTGCTAGAGATGAGAGAGGTCTGCCATCCATCTTTATCTGGGGCTTACTCTTCCTAGGCTTTTCTACTTGAGATACACTAAAGCCACACCAACCATTCCATACCACAGCACACACCTCTAGACTGGCTTCTGTCTCTCTGACTTCACTAAGGGTATGAGAATACAAACTACAAAATCATACTTGCAGTGTTGCCTCACAGCAATATTTGCACTCCTTGCAAGCTCTGGTAACATTAAAAAGTTTCAGAGAGGTGCTGACTTTCATATATTGCATTCCTGACTTTGAGTAGCACCTGCAGCCCAAGTGAAAAACAAGCACATCTCCCAAGCCCAAGCATTGAAATCCAAGCCACTTTCTTAGTAGACCTCTGTCTGCATCTCGACACTGCTACAACACAGCAGCAGAGGATATGGATCTGTCCTAGAGAAGCAGCACCATGGCAAAGCTGGGCAATGTTCATCTCCTCTGGGATCAGCAGATCTCACACGAGACACCAGCTGTGATTTTGGTGCTCTGCAGTAAAGAGGACACGCCAGAAGGATGTCTTCACAAAGAGTGCAGTAAAATACCTTGTGAAAAATCCGGACAGGAGCCATCTCTGCTCCATTCAAAGTCTTCAGAAGGAACATGGGCCAAGAGGAGGCATTCAGCCGAAAGCCTGCAGAGAAGGAAGCAGAGATGGAGACTTTAAGCCTGTGTGGGGCCACTGGATCCGGCAGCACATGCCCGCTGTGATGGAAACTTTGCAGCAGGCACACATTGTGATCCCACTCCACCCTCCTCCTCACGCTGGAGAGTCAGGTTTGACCTTTTCCAGATACTCTGAACGCAAAACATTATGTTGTTGAAAAGGAACATCTGGAAATGGATGTTTGACTGCACTATTCACTTATCATAACAAAAGTCTGTACATTTGACCATACAGGCAGAGCACTTTGTGCAGCGCTAATGCTGGCAGCTTCAGTGGTCCTGCTAAAGGGGAGACATGAATCAGCAAGTGCACACTCAGGCTATGAAATTTCTTCCTCAATAGGGAATCTCAGCTTCTGGGTGGCCTCCTCCACCTTTTAGAGTGAGCTGCAGGCAAGCTAACCTGAAGAAATAAAGAGGCTGTGACTTGGCTGGAAAACTGATTTAACCATTACAGGAAAGGATGGCAGGTTTTGGCTCCACATCTTCTGTGAAAAAAAGTAGAGAAATAACAGGAAAGGCTTATGGGAAGAAAAAAGCAAATTCACACGCTCTGAGTCACTGCATACGACTGCACAACTGACAAAAGACTCCAGATATCACAAAACACCATCTTTGCTAAATGTGCATCTTCCTGTACAGGCAATTTCTGCTGCTCAGCTGAACACAGCACTGCACTTTCTGTGTCTGCGGTGTTTTGAAGGTAACCCTGGGACTGCACCTAGATGGAGAGCATCCCATGATGATTAATATGGCAAAGTTTTGCCAGGGCCGAAATGCCAGTACTCAACCAGCTCAGTACACGCCACCCTGCCAGCCCTCCAACTTCGTCAAAGCAGCCTAGAAACTGAACAAGCTAGTCACAAACCTCAGGGGGTGGGAGAGCTAAACTCCCAGAGGGGCAAAGATAACCTTTGATGTGAATTATCTACGTAAAGAAGGGGAGCAGCAGCAGATGTCTACAAACGGAAAATGCTACAAGGAGCACAGAAAATCCTTGTCGTGTTTTCTGGACTCTTGCACTCTGCAGGCAGAAAAGGACAACTGCAGAGCTAGCTTTTTGTTACCTGTCTTTATGCGGGGTGCAAGAGAATCACTCTTGTCTGGCCCAAGGTTAAGCAGCCAATACAGATCAGAGCTGGGCTCAGAGACTTCTTCCAGACTACGAACCCTCTCCTCTGGCACTGTCAGAAATGAGTTTTGCTCTGCAACTCGATTACATTTATTGCCATCTGCTGGCAAAACCCAGACAAGGCACAGGAGGAACCCATCTCTGCCAGCGAGGACAGGTACCCATGCCTCCTGGGCAGGCTGCACCGGAGCTGTGAGCTGCACCCTGGGACCAGGGTTTCAAAGAGATGTCTGCAAATGGACAGCAGCATGCATGAAAGTAAGATAAAAACTGGCAGCTCTAATGTTAATAGCTGCAGCAGGTTTTGTCTGTAACAATTATGAAGGGAAAGGGTATAATTAGACTTGCATACACACAGCTTTGTGTGGTGTGATGTGCCAAAACATGCACCTGCTGATGTTTCTTCCTTCTTCAGAAAGGTCAGTCCCAAGCGTCCCATTGCAATTTAGACTGTACTTCCACCAAAGCTCACAAATGGTGCTCCAGGAAAAAAACACGAGTAAAAATATTCCTAACTCAAGGTATCCTATTGAAGGTTTCTTACATCACTATAGATCAGCTTGATATTATTTGAGGATGTGCTATTTGAGAGAGAGATTTATGAAGACACTTCAAAAATAATGGGCAGCAGAATGCAAAAAGAGGTTAATCTTGCTGCTTAATCAGGAAAGAACCAGCAAATCAGCTCATCATTTGTCCAGTGTCAAAAAAAAAAGATAAAAAGATGTGTGTTTAACTGAAGACAAGACTGGAAGAAGTGTTGGACTATCTAGGTTATTTATAAAGCTGTAGCCAAGCAAAATTAAATAAATAAACAGATGAAATATCGCAAGCATCCCTTCACATGAGACAGGACTTAAATCACTGGGAATCTTTTCAGACATTATGTTTCCCCATCAGATGGTCTCCAGCTAACCTGCTATTGCCCCAAAGACACTTGGGCACAAATACTCTTAGACAGCACGAATGAAAATTCAAATGTTTTTGAAATCACAGTGTCAGGATTAGCAATGATACAGCAGATGCCCCAGCCTTAATTGCTCTCTTGGTTATTCTCTACATCAAGATTTACAGATCCCCAGCACAGCACCTCCACCCAGACACCAGTACCGTGCTTGGCTCGAAGGCGGAGTGCAGGGGAAAGCACTGACAGATGGCAACCGTTGCATGTCAAGCACACCTTTGAGATGACAGCTCTTGCAAGCAGGATCAGAAGCCTAAAGCAAAGGGCAATGGCCAGAGATCAAGCCATTGCTACAGCTATGGGCCAACAGTGCCTGTGTGACTGTGTGGTGTCTCCCAGAAAAAAAGAACCTGGATTCGTTCTGTCCTTGTACAGACAATCACCCAGGAAAGGCCATCACAGTTGCTCTGCCTTCAATGCTACCGCCCATACCCCTGCGTCACCAGGACTTTGGGGTGCCCCTTGATTGCCTGTGCGTCCTCTGGGAAACGGAGTGGCTCTGGCATTCTTTCACATGAGTGGGTGGAAAATGTGTTTTTCCTTTGGGGTACACAGGGAGAATTTCAGAAGATGTGAGAGCATGGTTAGCACGTGCTAATTCTGAGCTTGAGCTGCAAAGAGTGCAAGCAGCACACCGAGGTGCAAAGAGCTCTTTCATCTACACTCTAAAGCATCTCCCTATCCATGCCACGATGTCGATGTGGAAATACAGACCTGGTGTGGGATACATCTGTTTAACAGCCCAAGCTAACTGGGCTGGTATATATCACAGTGGTAGGCAGGGGCAGTCCATGGGTCTCTGTCCCAGGCACAGAAATATAAAAAAACCCCACAGTTTTCCCCACAGATAGGTAGGTAGTAGGTGCTTGCTGGACAGTTGAACTTCAGCTCACCCAGTGGAGGTTGCAGCATCCCTCCATTCTTCTCACAGTTTCCTATGGGCTGGATTTCAGCAGAGTCCACCAGCCGCCAGAAGTCATTCTTGTTATCGCTGCCATCGAGGCGCAGGCGGAGGCGTGCGCCTGTCAGACCCACCACCGTGGCAATGCAAGTGGAGGTGGTGTTCCTGGGGTCCTGGGCTTCTAATTTCATACTGATCTTGAATTCATTTGCAGGTGGAGTGTATGACTACAAAGAAAAGAATAAAGATGCAGTTAGAGACAGGATTTCCAATATATACACCACCCCAGTCACAAAGCTTAAGCCCTAAGAGCATCAGAACTGATTCTGCTGAAGACTGACAGCAACCTCCAAGCACAGCATGGGAGCAGACACCACAAAGCAGCAAAGAAAGTTTGGTGAGCCCTGGCAGATCTATAACCCAGACCACGATCTTTCGGTACTGCATCATCTAGATGACTGGCCCTTGTCTCTTAGCCCTCTTCTCAGGAGAATCACCCACCTGACCCAAGACCAAAACAGATACTCCTCTGTGTTGCTGCCCCTCTGTCCGGACCCAGGGGTGCCATGCCAATTCACTCCTGTATCCCCTGTACTCAACATTATCACCTCTGTGCTCAAGTACCCAATGCCTGGGGGGGTGACATTCAATTCACAAAGACCTGGTGAATTCTGAAGAAAATCTCCTTGCTGCACAGGATCCACCAAAACCTGCATCACAGCCTACTCAGAACATTTTCTCCAAGACTGTGCTCAGCAGAGAGAAAAAACGTTCTCGTGTTCCCATTTGTGCACATCTGAGAGTTAAGTCTTCTGCACTACTCTAACATTTGCAGTGCCTGAATGTATCTTTTTTATCTTTGCTTCAGCAAACTTAGATTTCTATTAAGTCTCCAATATCCTTAAGTGTCTTCCTTGCCCCAAAATAGGGGCCTATTCCAGGCACAGAATTCCTGGGTCACCAATGGGCCATCGCCCTTGGCCATTCTTGTTTTCATTCACCCTCTTACCTGCTTGAAGCAATGGGCAGGAGCTGGAATGGCACATGTCTCTTTCAGGTATTTATCCCAGGTGAAGTGACCTGAGAAGAGACAAGAAAAGGATTCAAATAGTAACTGATGAGCAAAAATCTCAGAAAAAGAGATGGCTGGACTCCCAGCGCCGGCTGTTCTCCACTTCTCACAGAGGAGGTGCTCACAGGCAACACGTTTTCATCAAGATCCTCTGATGTTTGTGACCACAGAAGATTTACAACTGCAGCTGACAGGCAGAACAAAGCATAGTGCTGCCTACGGCATCTTACTGCCTCTGTGCTGCTGAGGAGGGTCTGCAAAAAGTGAAGGATAACAACCTGCAACTTAATATAAAATACCCAGCACAGATGGGAATCCATGGAATCTTCCCAGACAACTACCCCTTAAAAACCATTCGTTAAACACATTGCTCAGGCTGGGGATTAAGAACAGCCACTACAGGCTAAAAGCAGCCCAAATCAATAGGAAACTTTGCCCTGTGCTGACTTTACGGTTCCCCCAGTCCAGCACACACACAGCCTGTCCCACAAGCCAGCACCTCGGAGCAGGTATCAGCCCATCCCCAGCAATTAGCAGACAGGTCAGCAATTAATTTCCTGAAGTGGACATGGCGTCCATAACTTGGGCAGGATGGAAGCAGGGATCCTCCAAACAGGGATTTACTGAACAGAGCGGCTCACACCCAACACCAAAGCCCCTTCCACTCAGTGCTGCTGCTGGGGGAAGTGCATTTTATCCTTGCCTGCACCTTTCCCATGTACAGCAGGAAGGGTAAAAGCAATATGCCGTCCAGGGAAACCTGTTATTAAATGAGGAATTAAAAGCTCTCATGATCCGAGCAAATCATGACTTCTGCCATTTAAACCGAGCAGCTGGGAAAGGATCCTTCCAGCATGACATTAGCTTGTATTCATCTGAATGGCTCCCGGGAGACTGCTGTTTTCAAGTCATTTCAAGAGCATTGGTGGCAGCACAATTAAAGAGTCAGCTACCGCTTCCCCTATTCACGTCAAGTTTTTAATCAGTCTATTTTCAAAACAAAAGCTACATTAAGAGCCATTTTAGCTACTGCAGCACACACCACACCTCTAAAAATTCAGGCATTAAGGTCAGCACACATTACTTTAGTTCTGCCTCACGTGCACAGAGAAGCCTTAAGGGCTCGATAATCTACTAGCTTCAAATAAATAAAAGAAACGCTGCTTTCTTGCCACCTCCCATGCAGATGACTAGCACACTGTTAAATATAGTGGAAATGAACAGAAAAAAAATACAGTTTTACTGCCACACTGGCTGAATATATTTCTGTTTACAGACTCTGACAGCAGCTCTCCATTCTTCAGAGTACGCGTTTCCATCCATTGGCATGCATTTTCTTTTCAGTCAACAGTATCACACCGGGGTGAATGAAGAAATTTAGTGATTCACTGCAATGATGCTCTCACAAAACCAAAATTCTTTTGCTTTAATTGAAGATACGATTTTACACTTAGTTATGTCGATGAAACTCTTTGTATGAATAATGTGTAATAAATACCCAGCCAAAGCAAACCCAGGCACTCCCGGCATGGAAATGCCTTGCTGCATCCCACCTCTTAACTCTGGTTGCTGATCTGGGCTCATCTCAAACTGGGGTGGCCCTTCAGAGCCCTTATCCATGGAGCACAGAGGACACCCGTGATGACAGCACCAAGGCGAGGAGTGCAAGCCTCAGCCCCAGGGCATGAGCAAGCATCTTGAAAAGGATCAGCTGCGCTTGACAATTTTATTTTAAAAAAGAAACTTACTCTCCCCTCAGCTGGTTTCAATCCCTCGATATGAAAAGTAGCCATGGTTTTAATCCTTCCACTTTTCACTCCCTCCGTGAGGCTCCAAGTGAGGCTGTTCTGCTCCCTGCAGCAGCTCACGCCACAGTCGAGATCAACGCTGCACAATCCCAGCAGGAGCAGTAAATTTCTGAGACAGTGCGTGCCTCTAAAAATAGTGTTTGGACATGGAACTCATTTGAGATTAATTCTAGAGCCTGTTGGGACCCAACCACCATATGAAGACACACACACAACACTAGAACTGCAGCTACTCACGACTCATGGTTCTCGTGACTTATTTTGCAAAGAAAAGCAGAAGCAGCAGAAAGACTCTAAGAAACTCTAAGAAAAGACCGAGCCAATACAGCAGAGTTAAGCCTTCCTTCCTTCTCTGTTCACTATTGGCCATTTCTTTATGTAAAGATGGCATGACAAGGACAATTAAAGACTGCGCTTCTTTTTCAAGGTTACTGCCAAACCAGGACAGAAACTGCGTACTGAAATTGGAGGCTGCCACCGTTGCCTTAGCATGGGAGGAATCCCTGCACAGAATGTAGGGAATGGTTTTAAATGAATTCAGTAACAGTATGTAGCTCACGATACAATGCTTTTCAAGCAGGAATGTCAAAGTACACTTAAACTTAACCAAATATGATTGGCTCCAACCTAAAAACTGCAGGAAGAATCGGAAGAAAATGGCATAACACAAAAGTTGGGGGTTTTTTTACAACAAAGGGAGAGCTGTCAATAAAACAGAAAAAAGCAGGAGGCACTTAGGGCTTTTTGAATTGAGGAGCACAGAACAAGCCTTGAGCTCTGTACTTGAGAAAGAGCGCGTATGGTTGAAGATGGATACACCATACTTCGTCCTCTCAACCTTAGCTCCTCTGGACCATACCCAAATCCTCCTTGCCATACTGATCCCCACTCACTTACAACGCTCAGCTTCAAACAGATCTGCTCTGGCGCCTCCACACCAGGCGTGATGTCAGCCAGGATGCCAAAGCTGCCCAGTGCTGGCTGATGTCATTTTACAGGCTCATTGTGTACCAAGGTTATATGGCCAGAGGGAAACACTGAGAATATTTTGCTTATTTTTCTTGTTAGCACAGACCAACTATGTTGTATTTTATAGACTCTCAATATTCTTATTCATAATAATAAATTGGATGCCTTACTGTAGAGGGACAGGACGTTTCAGTCTGCAAGATGCTTGTTTCTTATCTGGCCTGGGCAGGTAACACTGGAGAATGTTTTCTGAGTGTTGGTCAAAAAACCCTGGTGGCTTTCCTCCGATTCCCAGTGAATCACTTTGCTTCACGGAAAAACAGCACTTCAGCCAGTCCTAAAGTGTCCATTTTATGGTGATAGAGCAGGAGAGTCCAAGTACAGAGTTGACTGTAGGGACTGAAATCCTCTCTCACCCTGAAAAGCAAAGGGGAACACTTGCTCCGCTGTTGCCCCCAGCTTCCAGTACAATATACAAAATGTCCTACCAGCCCTAAAATCACCCTCTGTTTTGCCTGGTCTCTGCCTTCTCTGTCATCCCCCACTGCCCCTTGCACAGCACACCATACTCTCACAGACTGGAAGGATCATCGTTTGAACAGACCGTGTTCCTCCGTAAACCATACATCAGATCTTCTTTACAGGAAGAAACGAGAGAAGGACACTTAATGAGAAACACCACGTTTTTGTAATTACATCTGTGAGCTAAACAAAAGCCAAGGATTGTAAACCTATAGGACTGCCTGTAACTCGGCTGTGAAAATGCCTTAGGGTGACTGTCTATCACTTTTGCTTGACTTTGGAAAGCTCCTTACCATGCGCTTGTGCCAAAAGGGAGATATTACTTGCAGGCAGAGTGTCAGATTTGGGCTCTGATGTCTTAACCTTCAAAAATATTTACTACAAACAAAACACTCCACACACCCAAGGGGTCAAACTACAGCAGTTGTGAACAATGCAACTCTGCACCCTTGTGTTTGGATTCTCATCATGTTGCATTTAATGTTGATCTTTTGCCCAGAATTTAAATGAAGACGGAGCTTCTGTTTATATCTTTAACCAAAGTCTGGTTTGGGCTCCATTAGCATTTTAGCTCCCGAGGGGTCATCAATCCAACTGAAACGATACATGTGCGTTTCAGGTCACATCTGTGAAGGAGAATGTGCCCTACTCAGATCAAGGCATCCCATTAAAGTCTGCAGCCCATATGTGTGTCTGCTAACGAGCATCAAGGCAGCACATGAAAGCAGCACAGTTTGAGCCAACTTGGTATGAAAATTAGCAGATTATTGTCTCTGCTTGCAGATCCAAAGGCGACGGTGTCCTTCCCCGACGTCTGGGCGCAGCCTCCCAAGGGGTCAGCTCTCCCACTGCTACAGCAGAGCTCCTGCATGTCCTACCCATTATAATTTCCAGGCACTTTGCTCAGCCATCAATCCGGCTGCATGTTCTCCATTGGTAACAGATACAACCGATAACATGATCCCACTTACTCATTGTCTTGCTCAAAAGAAACACGAGACTATGTGAGCCAAAACTAATAGGTTTCAAACACCATGATGCTGTCTGCTTTGCTTCTTCTCAGAGATGTCCCAATTCAGTATTAGCTATGAGCAGAAATCCTTTCAGCCTGGACTACGGGGTGCTCTGTGCCAGAAAGCTGCCGCAATTTCACCCCCCTCACTGCATATCTGAGCTTTGGGCAGTGATGAGCTGCTCAGTTTCTTGCACGGAGGCGATCCCCGATCCCCACTGCTACACCATGCGCTTGCCAAGCAGACATGTGTACATCAGCATATCTCCAGCATTTCCTCCCTAGGCCAGCAAGCCCTGGGATGCAGTGAGGTGCAGAGGTTTGTGTGCTGGGTTACCACGAGCGCTGATGGGAAAGCATGCTTCTGAATTTCACAGAAAGCTTCATTTCAGGTCGGCGTTGCCACTGAAAAACAGCCTGTCCTCTGACATCTGCAAATGGTGCAGTGTGTGGAGCAGAGGGGAATCTGCAATGGAGCCCCCAGCACCCTGAAAGCAGACTATACATGGGCCATATGAGCTGTGACAGTGTCCCATAATGTCATGTGGAGTTCAGCATGGGGTGACAGAGGACCCAGGACTTTATCAAAGGTGCTAATAAACTTCCTCCCCTTGGAGAAAGTCCTTCCCAAACTGTGATCCACAGTACTTCAGTATAAGGGTAGACAAGGACAGGCAAGATGCCACAAGAGAGAACGGCAAGGGCTGATGGTGGCCCACAGTCCAATGTGCCCAAGAACCACCACCCTAAGTCTCACCCCAGAGCCTGGGATAACCAAGCCCCTGAAGCACAGCAGCCACTTCAGCTATTCCAGGGGCTCTAAGAAACACAGATGAGCCTTTCAAGAAGGCAAACACATTTCCTGTTAGAAATGGCTTAACTCAGGCAATTGGTTAGTTTCTTGGTGCTCTGTACTTGGTGGGAAGTATGGACATCACCTTAACACAGGGACATGGGGAATATAAGGACATAAGGACATCATTATACTCTATAAGTAAAACACGGGCCCTAAAATCTTTTACTAAATTGTACAAGCCTTACATAAACTTCCTAAGGTTGGAAGTCGCCTGCATATCCCCCCTGAGAGACAGCAGGAGCTGCCAGTTTTATGAACTCAATCTGCAGGCACTGTGCACAGGGCCACAGCCTGCCCTGCCCAAGCACAGGAGACCTCATCTCCAAAGGGAGTGAGAAGTGACTGACTCCTGTGACGCTACTGCCAGCCCTCGCCCTGCGCTCTGCCAAGCCAGCTGGCATCGCCTCTGCCTGGGGTAAGGGCCAAATTCCTGCCACTGGGGAAGAGGGAGTGCAGGTCACACCATGTGTCTCCAATGAGGACCGGGCTAGCCACTGCTGTGAACGTGGAAGAGGAGCTCATGGAGGAGTCAGAGGCTCCTTATGCCCAGGACACATGTGAAAACATGGGCAGAGTCACCCCCTTGGCACTCACGGTAGGGGAGTAAGAAACAGATCTGCTCGATCCTGCCTGATTTAAACACACAGCTGTCTCAGCTATGTGCTTACCCTGGTGTCTTCTCAGCCATTTTTGACTGTGGTCAGAATTAAACACACAAGGACTGTCCAAAAGTAGTTTTTATCGGTGAACTAATTTGGCACGCTGCAGTTTCCCACATCCAAACGACTCAAAAAGCTTTTAGGGAAAAAAAAAAGCAACAAACAAATGGAAGAAGGGAGCTCTCTTACCTTGGTACTGGGAGGGAGACTCTGACGGGCGGCTGTACTTGTGCTTTTTACCATCTTTCCAGTCTATGGCTGAGACAAGAAATAAAGCATTTGTGTCAGTGAAGGAAGCCGGCTAATGGACTCTTCAACATTATCTGCACATGTCACCTGCTTTACAGGCACCTTGGAGGAGAGGAGTGACCTCCCTGTCATGACCCCAGGTAATATGGATGATTTGTCTAAATCTATGGGGTGTGCTTCCTTCCTCCACACAGCTCAAGAGAAGACCTGACACGAGGTACCTGCATTACATCTTCGTTTCTGTCAAGTCCTCACCAACTAGTGTTCTCCCACAATGGCAAGCAATAACGTAAAAAGCAGCAAACTGCTAGAGCTTCATCATTTTAACTATGCAAAAAGGTGGCAAGGCTTGAGAGGAACAAACGCGAAAGCCACCAAGAACAGCACACATGGATCTTGTACACCGACAAGCGGAGCCTGAATTGCTCCTGATTTATCAACCCCAGGTTATTGCAGCTGGCCATACTCACACAAACAGCCTCGACCCTCTCTGGCGATGGTGAGAGGACTTCTCCCAAAGTCTGCACAACTGCCCTTTCCATGCACAACACTGGGTTACCACCACGTGTCCTGCGCAGCTCGTAGGAGCGCACCGCAAAGTAGCACCAGCTCTGAAGAACATCTCATCTGAGTTGTCTTTGCTCACAACAGCTTTGGGCCTCAGAGTTGCAAAAAAATAAAAGTTCCCAAGACAGCTCTGGAAAGTGATAGAGCAAGAAGCGGGGGTTGCTCATCCCTGCCTCCAGCTGCCTCCAGCCTAACGGAGGGATGCCAGAGCAGCGTGCCATGGCAGAGCTTGCCCTGAGCAAGCTCCTGCACCCACTGCTGCCTGACTGACACACCCCTGGGAGTGCTGCTGCAGTCCAGCTCATTTATTTTACAAAGCATTTTTAGGGCTATCATAAATAACAATTTGGTAGTGCTCTATGAAACGCACCTTGCCCCCACGAAAAGCAGTTCCTTGTGAAAGGAACAAAAAAGAAAACAGAAAGTTTTGAAATCTCCTGCCAAGTAGCTGAAAGAGACAGGCCATGAGCTGCTGCTAGAGTGGCCTGGTGGATCCTAAGATGTCTGAAATTGCTTTTGGACCATTATTTTTGCAATCTTCTCTTCCTGACATATTATCTTCAATGCAATGGACAGGAGGACTGCACATAGGTTTTATCTCTTAAACAAACATGAGAGACATACGGAGTGTGGCCACAGCATCACTAGACATGGACCAGACAAAGAACCTCCTTGGAGAGACACAAACAAATGAAAAAGCTGGAAGGGCACCCTTCCTATAAATGTATTCCCATGTAGGACAGTATTCTGCCATGTCCTTAAGAAAGCAAGAAAAAAGGACACAGAGTATTTAAGTCAGAAGCAAAAAAGCCCCCCAGGATGGGTAACTGCTCCTCTCAGTGTTGCAGGATAGCTCTCTAATAGCATTCCTGAAGTAGCCTCTTGCCACACTCTGCAGGTGAAGTTGCATTTTATTGTTAACCTTTAACATGCAAAAATCCTCATTAAGCGGGCTGCAAAAGCAGCAGAGAGGGAAAGAAATGCAAGAATTCCTGTGGGCAAATAAAGAAAAAGGAAAAGTTCAATGCATTATTAAAAAAGCAGGTAAGTAGGACAGAAACCCATGTGTGCACGAGGCAGGTGTTGCTTTTGCAACCTATGGCACAGCATTCACAGCACAGGTCACACAGCCGTGCTGGCTGGAGGCACCCTGCTCCAAGAGGCAGAGAGGACAAGCTGTGTGCGAGGCTAAATTCAGCCAGCCCGGTCCGCGGCCACACTGCTGACTAATCAACCTGCCTCTTTTATTACCAAGCCCTCCAGCTGCCTCGCAGCAGGCTCTCCCCATTCCCTGCTTTCCTTCATTTGTTTTCACTTCATTAAAGGACAAGCAGTGTTAGGAAGAGGATAATGCTTCTGTAAGATGAACCACCAGAGAAGCAAAGGAGGCGTTTAAAAAAAATAAAGGGAGGAGAGAAATCGAGCATAGAAATCTCCTGCAATAAACCTTGTGAGCGTGCAGCAGATGTGAACAAAGAACTGTGGAGGATGCTCCATCCTCTATGCTTCTCCCTTCCCCCATCCTCTGAAGCGCATGTGATGAGATCACTCCAGTCAAACGCACATGCATGGCAAAACACTAAAGGAAATCAATATTTTTGTTAAGCACAAGAAGTCCGAGCAGCTCAGCTGCAGGCAGCCTGCTTGACTTCACCCTTTTTGTTGGGGCAAGCAGGACACGGGTAGCATGTGTGCAGTCGCCCTGAGCACCACGGTTGCCGCTGCATGTAGCGGGACGAGAGACTCAGGCAGCGAGAGGTAAGCGTCCGTAACAGATTTCATCTCTACAAGGTAGGCTGGTCTTTGGTTTCATGCCTCATTAGAAGGGGGAGGCTTGTGCCGGTGGAGAAGCAGTTTGCCTCACGCTGGGAGCACTAGCAGATGGCGCGTGCCATGGGCTCCGCAGAGCACCCTCGCCGCCTGACACTGCCCCACAAGCTGCAGGGGTGCACCCGGCAAGGGACTCTTCCTCTGCCCGTCTTGGGGGTGGATTGATGAAGCCTTATCTGCACGCTGCTGGAGAAACAAACGACTCCATTTTGAGCGTGCAAGCAGCGTGTCCGCCACACTCCCACCCCATTGCCAGCCTCCCAATGCGCTGTGTTCGGTCCTTCAGTCCGCACCAGCTCACTACTGGGCCTTTGGCTGTGCCAAGCATCACTGCTCACCTTTTTGAGGGCCTGGTTTCCGCATTATATCACCTGCTGCTGTCCTTATCCTGGGACTGGCTTGCTTTTAGATAACTGAAGATGTCTAGGACAAAAGAAATCAACATGAGAAAATTCCCCCATTCTGGAGCACGCAGTCATCTGCAACATTAACTAATCACACAGCAGGGAGAAAATAGATGCTCTTTCACCCTGGGTTGCACAGAACATCTCCTACTGAACACAGAGAATTCATTTCAACCCCCCTGAAACTACAAGTCTTTCTCCGATATGTGGACAACTTCAAATTTACGGCAGCGGGAACGACATAAATAACTGAGAGGAGCATATGCCAGTCTCCGTGCTAACTCTACAGTGGGTCCCGAGTGTGTGCATGGAAGGGGGGGCTGCTCTTGCTCACTAACAAAGGGAGGCAGAGCTGAAATTTATGAAAGAAAACACATGGAAACATAACATTAACTCTGGCAAAGCAGCACTGCAATCCCCAGCTCGCCACTTGCAATTCAAATTGCTCACAGCAGTTCTGGGTAATAAGGATGAGAAATTGGACAATGACCCAGGAAATATTTTTGCTATTAGTACTGCAACAAATGTCCAAGTTGCGCTGCATTTTTTTCTCCTGGTTGGAAGAAAACTGGCTGGAGTGTCCCCAAAAAGAAAAAGCATTTGCATTCTTGTTATAAGCAAACGTTAGTGAAAATCACAAATCTTGGGAGATGCGTGCCGGACACGTACAACGGAGACCAGTGCTCCTGCACAGCCGGTCTCGCAGGGCAGTGTCTCCTGTATGCACCGAGCCTTGCCAAGCCCTGACAGAAAATATCTAAATGAATGGTTGAGCTGCAAACAAGCCCTTAGGAAAGCTAGGAAAAGCATGTTTTGACACCACACTAACTAATGAAAGATTAATTGTGTCAATATAACTCCATTTTGTTCACAGTGGGGCAGTCAGGCTGGAGGATGTAAGAGGAAGCCGTCCCAGGACACAACGCTGAGTTTCTGCTTAAAGGGTTATTTACACATCCAACTTGGCGAGAAGTTTTGATTTTGAAAAACAGGCTTTTTCCAAAGCTAAGAGAAATGAAGAGTTTAATTTTCTATAAAAGTGCTACAAACTACAGCCTTTACGTGCAGCGCTTGCAACATTGAGCAATACTCTGAGAAGGAAAACACTAAAGGAATATTATATAAATAGATTAAAAACGCTAGTTGTTTTTTAATCCAAATCAAAAGGTACACAGTAGTTTCTTATTGCCTCTCTCATAAATAGCATGTGTGTTTGTGCATACTTGTGAAAGGAGTAAAGTTTCTTTTCCTTTCAATAGCGGAAGGCAATCTACATGCGAAAGCTTATTTAAAACTTGTAATGCTTCTTTTCATAATTTTCTTCAGTCATTTTTATTAAAAGCTAGCAGTCATGGTAGGAAAAGTCCCCCAGCCATAAAACCCAGGGTGAAAGGTGTTATATAAAGGCACCAGACAAGCATTCATCATCTTTGGCTCTGCACCTCTGCTGTCTGCTTGGCTCCCCCAGCCGCAGGACCTTCTGAAGTACCTAAACGCTAATCATAAATCTCACGCGTTTGGGACGGGATGGGTGCTCCTGTGCCACTCAGACAGCTTTTGAAAAGCTGCTACAGCCTAAGTACTTCAAAGCCCTATGCAGCAGGGGTGTGTAACCCTTCCCTGCAGAAGTATCGGGAGGAAAAATTCGTGACTGTGTAGGAGATGCTCAGATACTATTTGTGGAAGGTTGTGGCTCGGGAGAAGAGGTGAAATTACTGCACCCTCCATCCTCGCGCGGACAGCAATGGGAGTAACCCTAACTACTTGTAAAGCACACAGATGACTGCTGGTGTCTCTCAGCCAACACTGTAGTGGGCTCCCAGCAAGATCGCATGTCGTGGAAGAGAATGAGACATTGAAAATGTTGCTCCTATTGAAAAAAAAAAAAAAGGTGACTTTTCCCCAAAGGAGAAGACTTAGGCTGCACAGGGACTCCTACTCTGCTGCGAGCCACGTGGGTGCGAGCCTGGGGACAGCTCACTCCAAAACATGCTTCCAAGAAACTGTCCATATGAGATGGCCCCAGCCTGACTCCTGCCACCCTTCACAGTCCTCCACCCACGGCTTAGCACCATCCAGCTCCCCCGTACATTTCTCACACCACAGGACAGCAACGCATGATTTCATCCTGCAAGATCATAACTCAAAAATGAGAAAAAATATGCAAAATAATGAGTATGCTCCAGGGCCACGTAACGCCCAGAAAAGAGCCAAAGCCAAACTCCACGACGCATGGCTTCAGCCCGCCTGCCCTGGTGGCAGCTAGCCCTGCACAGTGTGGATGTGAGCCACCACAGCCACCAGCCTCACTGCATCCCAGGGACAGGCACCAGTCCCTGCCCTCTCTTCTTTAGCCCGTGTACCCCAGCCCTCCTGAAACTGGTATAAGGTGGGCTTTACTAACATAGGACTTGGGAACTGGTAATTCCCACTGGGTGTAATTTCATTCTATAGTTGTCCAGAGAGGCTGTAAAATCTCCACTCCAAGCGTCACTAGCTACCACCCTGAGCAGCCTGATCTAACCTTGAAGTTGAGTCTGACTTCAAAGCCAGCCCAGCTCTGCGTGCGGGGCTGGACCAGACAACCTCCAAATGTTCCTTCCAACCTGAAATACCCTATGATTTTATTTCACTGACAACTGATTGGAAGGCAAGCAGAATCGCCCTGTAGGCTTTAGCAAGCCTGAAACATCCCAGTGAAGAAGACAGACTTCAGTCTAGAGAGAAGAAAATGAACAGCAGAACAGGCAAGCTAACAGGCACTGCAGGATAGGGAGAAATGTGGTATGGATGTATGTGGTCTTTACACCGTTCAGGGACTGAAAACCAAAAAAAATCTTAAAGTTATAAATAGCAGAAGCTACAGATTGGTATCCAAGGGGCAAAAATGAGCTATTCACACAGATAGATCTTCCTGAACAACCTTAGACACAAACATGCCCCTGCTGAGAACCTGTCGGCTGGGTCAATGACATGAAGGAGACAATCTTATTTTTGCATCAAATAAAGCATCTGAGATTTACATAGCCCAGCACATGCTGCAATACTCCATCTCCAGAACCTGACACTTGTACAAAGCTGCATACCAGAGTTAAAACTACCCTCTTTTTCAAAAGCTGTATTTCTCATGCTTGTGGATATCAAGATAATCTTGCAAGCACGGACCACAGTTTTACATGGTGTTGGTTTCCAGAATTTACACCCTGAAAGGACAGATCAATGTGCAAATTTATTTCAGCAGGATGCTACCTTAAAATCTAAAAAGGCCAACTGATTTGCTGCCTTTTGTAGCAGATAAAGTGCCTCTCCCACAGTTTCAAACAACTTCCACTCACCGAGATATCAAAAGTGCCAACGGCTCCACTGAACTGTCATGGGCTCTAGTTCCCCATCATTCCTACAAGACAGCAAAGTCAGTACAAATACTGCGGCATATCAAAACCTGAAAGCATAGAGACAAAATGCAAAAGTTTGCATTTAATTGCAGAAAGGCTAGGTTACCAGTTGCATTATTCATGTTCATATTTAATTCATTTAAAACATCCAAATTTAAATTTAAAGACAGCTGCAACAAACATTCCCACTTGCCATAGCAAAGCAGCGCAGAACTTGACACAATTTAAGTTCGGTTTGCAATGAGTACGTGGGACCGCAGCTGTTAAACACTTTTGATATGAGTAACTGAGTTGATATAAACTAGTTCAGCTTTTGTAAAATGAAACTATCACACAAAGAAGGATTTAAAAGACTAGACCTGATTAGTAATAAAAAGGAGAGAGACCACAGGAGAGACACATAAAATAATGAATAGCATGAAGAGAGTGAATTGGGTACTCCAAATTATCCCTTCTACAGT
This sequence comes from Gavia stellata, assembly GCF_030936135.1. Classification (NCBI taxonomy): domain Eukaryota; kingdom Metazoa; phylum Chordata; class Aves; order Gaviiformes; family Gaviidae; genus Gavia; species Gavia stellata. The sequence goes on along the minus strand of NC_082622.1, from coordinate 7,720,969 downwards.
GCAGCAGGGCAAACCTATAATACTAAAATAAAAGTATATACCAGGGAGAAGGAAATTTTGTTTATTGGAAACTAAGAGACATGCAACTTCCTCATGGAAGGTGTTATCAAGACAAGTAAACAAGTAACACTAAAAAAGGACAAAGACATTCAAAAGCAAACCAGCATTTATAACTGTATCAAACACACAGGCCATCAGTACTCACACCTCAAGCAAAAGCTGACAGAAAGGTGGGGTGATCAGCCGAATCCTGCCCACCACATTACCCTATTAATTGCAGCATTTTGGCAAGGAAAAGCCGAGCACTTGCCTTCCTGCCAGGCTGCCGGCACTGGGTCACGGCCAGAGGCAGGACACCAGCAGGACACCAGCTTGAGATGCGGTTTTGTTAGCACCCCAGTGCCCCCCTGCATTCATTTAGATCAAGATTTACACCTCAGATGTATTTTCCTTTCTCTTGTTCAAAAATAAAGACAGCACAGAGGCAGTCAGGGCTGGGAAGAACATCCCAGGGCACTCCCAGCTCAGACTGCCGCTCTCTCCGGCAGCCACACTGCAGAACCCCTCAGCACAAACATCGCCGAACTGCATCTTAATCTAATTAAGTTCTACCCCCTACTGCTCTTACCAACAGGCTCTTCCAAAAGCTCATCCTTATCATCCCTAAGGGAAGAATGATTCAATTTACCTGTGCCAGACTGGAAGGGACCTTCGGGGTTATAGGGTAGCCTGCTCTGCAATATTCTTCCACTAAATGTTGCAACTGCAATGTCAGTAAAACAAAAAAGTGAGAAAATGTGGGTGGAAGATACTGTCACAGCTATACAGACCTCATAAGATGCATGTAATCTCTTCATCTACAAAGCCTCCACTCCTCCAGAGTGCATAATTATGAAAAGAGTTAAAGCTGAGGTTCTTAATGTCTCTTCTAGGCACTTCTTTATTCCACTAAAGGCACCACTTGCATCTGAATTATTTCCTGGGGTTGTTTGGACTTCCTATTATACGAGGAAGATTATGGTGAACCTTGGGATGGAGGCCAAGTCAGTTCACAGCGCTACCATGTTTGATTGAAAGGGTAACTGAAGTTTTGTTGACAGCGTGCCAAGCTTCAAACCTCTTTGGACAATGCAGTTGCCAGCAGGCAAGATGTTTTCTGAAAGAAGAGGAAGAAAACTACCAACAGTGAAGCTGAAAAATGGTTTTATTAGGTCGGATACATATCCTACAGATTAGGATCATGAAAAAAAAGAAAACTCTGCATATTGCCAAAGGACTGTGAGAATGACGCTTCTTGGAAATCCCATGGGACAGTGACAAGAGAATCCTGATGGTTTCTCATAATGCAAAATGCCTGCAGCTATTGATTTTTTTCCCCACAAAAGCATGGGTCTTGAGCACCATGACCAGTCCAGCCAGTAAAAATCCCTTCCACATAACCTCTGCTTCAACTGAGTTTTTCTTCACGGGTATCTTTCCATCAAACACTATCAATGTTTCCAATAATAAAGAGCTATCCCTTACAAATTCCCTCGGGAAATATGAGGGCAGCATTATCCTTTCCTGCCTGTCAAGGGTGATGGCAGTGCTGCCATTCCAGCTTCCCAGCTGGAGGCTCAGGCCGTGCCGGCTCCTGTTTCAGCACCATTCTGGACTATCATACGTGCACCATGGGTTACAGAAAACCAGGCACAGAGACATGATGAACGGATCCATATAACCATCTCAGCCTGCTCATTTAACATCTTTTTTTGCCATTTTTAATTTCTATGGTGGAGAAAGAAAGGCACATTCAGCCTACTTGAGAAATGATTTGAAACACTCTTACCTCCTTTGGTTTTCACACCGGACTTAGCTCCTCAGATCTCTGTCTGACCTGCAGACACATTAACTTTTGCTGGTTGAAAATCATGGTTTTCCCCCTCAAAGCGTGCTCTGCTGAGCCAGCCGACTGACCCCTCTTCTGGGTAGAAGCCAATGACCAGCAGACAACTCCCAGCACCAACCTCAACACCAACCTCCTTGAAGCCAGCCACGGCCGACAAGGAGTACTAAAACTAAATGACAAATGCTTATGTGGGACCTGAAGGAAACTCTCGAGAGTGAGTAGCTGCAAATTTTGAAGAGCTGAGTCAGAATTTATCTTGACCAACAGGTTTATTTCCTTCCACCTCCCTTTTATTGTCCCCCTGGACATGACTGGAGTTTTATTTCTCCTTGTCTGTCCAAAGCCATGTTTTAGCAGCTTCGAACAAAGGCTGATGAAGCCACAGCATCTCTGAAAGCATCTCTCCTCGTTAGGTCTCGAGGATCCTTACGTTCATACTAGGAAATTTTTCAAAGAAACACTGTAACAATGAATGTTGGTATTTCCATCTGGACTACTGATCCCCTTGTGTGATCTGAAATATCTGATAGCTGCAAACCATTACTCCTCTTTCTACCAGAAGGATTTTGTGTCATTTCCAACATCTCTCCCTCTCTGGAACTAATTTTGTCCTCCTACTATGTCAGAAGTGGACTGATAAACTCCAGACTTCATGACTGGCTCTTCAGAAACACATTCTTGTGAAAGATGTTAAGACACTGAGGTGTCTCAAAGATGTGATCATAAGCAACACACTTTCTTAGCCCCTGAGCCAAATCTCAAGGGAGAACATATTTTAAGAGAGACAAAAACATGCCAAAAACTTGGATAGACCATGTCTCTACAATGAAAATATCAACTTTATGACTTCCTTTTGAACACCTTCAGGTTGGAGGGGAGAGGGGATGGGTCAACCTCCTAGCAAATGACAGCTGGATCATCAGACACTGCTGAGTCGAGCTCAAGGGAAAGCCAATGGCTCAGGGTGAGACTGAAAACCAGGGACCGCTGGAAGGACTCACTCACCACCGTGAGGGAGGCTGCAGCAGTTACCACCTCTCATGGCTGCAGAGGAAATAAAATAAAACCTTGCAGGATTCCAATAAAGGTTTCCTTCTCTCAAAAAAATCACAGCGTGGGCCTTGGCTCAAAATAGAAACGTCTTGCTGTGTATCACTGCGAGCAGACCTTGCTCTCCACGAAGATTCAAGAGGTTGCAATAAAAACTACATGTTTGGCACGCTCCAGGAACAGGATACCTATGCCAGGAGAAACGGAGAGAGGAAAGGGCTTAAAAAAAAAACCTAGGTGAGATAGTCTGGCTTGAGTCTGAATATGTTAAGGGGCTTCCTCTTAGCAATATTCTCAGTAGACACTTTTCTACTGATGAGCTGGGGGTTAAAGCCGGCCTGCTCCATGTCTGCCATTTCTGTAGTGATGGGAATGAACACTCTGGCCCTTCAAATCCTCTTTAGAAAGACAGGGGGTTGACTGCTGTAAGAAATTCACACGTTGTTGAAAAATCAGAACTACTTTTGTTTTAAGACCGGTGTTGCTTTGCTTTTTAAAAAAACCCCACACAAATAGAAAGAAACCAGTGCAAAACCTAAAGCCTCCCCATGCAGGGCAACATAGAATCATAGAATGGTTTGGGTTGGAAGGGACCTTAAAGATCATTTAGTTCCAACCCCCTTGCAATGGGCAGGGATAAACATCAAGCAGAGGATCCTGTGTTGCTCCTCCCCAAGGCAGTACTGCATTCAAGGCTTGGAGCGAAGATCTGGGCTGCCCTCCATTGCCAGGGAGACAGTGAATGGCCCACCATGAAGTCTGGCTGACGTGGCGTAGACTTAAGCTAATCATACAAAAACAAAACCCTGTCATTACAGTTGGGGTTAAGGAAGCTTCATTGTGCTCTGGAATTATTTCAGCAGATCCCTTCATCGCTGGTCCTGCTGCTGAACTGTCTTTCAGGCTTTGTGTCGCCATTGTTTCTCCTTGGGTGAGCAATGCCCATGTACCACATCCCAATGTGACAGGCCACCAAGACCATGGCTCACTATAAATGTTCTGAAGGAGCTTTGGGAAAAGCAGCAGGTGTCTGTTTCTGGGTGTTAAGCAGAGACTTTTCTGACCTGTACCGCCACTGTACCTCCAGTGGAGCTCTCCCAGATGCACTGTTAACAGAAACCAGCATGGACAACTGAGTTTTTGGATGGGTGAGGCACCTTCTACAAACAGAAAACACCGGGACTGATGGACTTACCAAGTGCTGTATAGGAAGAATGTGTCAAAACAAGGAATTGAATCTCTGTGCCCTAGGCTGATGTTTCTGCCACTAAACCATCTGGGTTATAACTATTTGGTGCCAGCAGGATTCACACAGTCAAAAGTTAAAGTTTTCTGCCTTTAGAAGAGGACTGGCTTGGGCTACAGCAGTGGAAGCTATCTAAAGTGGCATGCCAGTGTACCCAACACCCAACCCACAGGGGTCACCTTGAAGTAGAGGAGAAAATTTATCACACATGCGGCACTCTGTAGTCCTGACTGCAATGTATTCTGACCATACCCCAGCATCCTGATGGCAGGGAGCCATGCCACATGCCAGTTTTGCACATACCTGGGTTTCCTTTTAAAGCAAACCCAGGAGCACTGGGTCACGCAACCCCCATCACCCGGGGACAAGCTGGAGGGCACACACTGAGAGCAGGGTGCAGTGCAGAGCACCCTCTCCCATGAGGGTGCACCCAGCCTGCGGAGGCTCAATGGGAAGGCCAAACTGATGCAGGCGGTAAAGAAAGTTTTGCAGCAATGTGGCTATTTTAATCTGCAGTGAGGCACATGCCAAATCCAAAAGCTATTAATGAAAGCAGATGGCTTACAGAAGACCTTGAAATGGGATTCTGCCCATGACGGTTACAAAGTCACGCCATACAAAAGCACACAATAGGATGCTTCAAAGTCTTTAAATAAGAATTTAAACAGGAGTACATAAAAAAACAATGCATCGTTTCCATATCATCACCAGGCTGTAACAGAGGCACAACCTTCTCTCCCAGCTACATGACAGGCTAATACAGAACTCCCCACAGTAAATCAGGACTGCTTTTTCAGACGGCAGTTACATACATGATGTATGTGGCCCCAGAAATATGCTCCAATGTGTAAACTCTTCACAGGTCTCTGTTCAACACCCAGTATATATATTCTACAAAAAACTGTTTAATCAACTGTATACTTATTCTCTGCTGGACTGTATCCTATGAAAAACTAAGCTCTTTATGGGATGGGAGATATGGGAAGGAAGTATCAGGTGGATATACACATGATTTGTAATACTAATTGATGAAATGAATGTACCTTAACTCCAGGAAGACAATATATACCCATGTCCCTAGCAAGGGGAAACAGGAGGTAATCCAGAAAGAAAGGTCTGACTTCCAATTGTGTCTCTATTGGAAATGTCATGACAGACTGTGCAACGATGCTGCAAGCTGGATGTGAGAATTCCTGAAAGAAGATTTTGCATTAACTATTTCTAGTAATGTAAGTTTGATAAAGTTTCAGCATAACATCCTCAGGAGACCATAAGCAGAAAAAGGCAGTTTGAGGGGGAATAAAAAAAACAAAGGGATGGTAATTAGGAGACACAACAGGAATGTAAATGAGGAAAGCCTTGGAAGAGAGGGGAAGGAGATGACCTGATCCCTTACATTACCCTGTATCTTGCAAGCACTCCAACGCAAGGGAGGAGGATGCTCCCCAGGGACAGATGCACAGGGCAAGGTGTTTCCACTGAAACAGCAGAAAGGGAGTTGAGAGCTCAGGGAGCAGACAAGAGCAAACCAGCCCTGAAGAAAAGGTAGGGGACAAAATCACCACTCTCTAATGAGCCAAAATACAAGAGACGTGGGGGACAACGATGGTTACATACACCTAGAATTGCATTTTCCTGTCTCCTGCTTTCCTTCTATGACTGATCCTAACAATTAAATTGAATGCTTAGCAATGACCCTTGGGAAAATACACAGGATTAAAACTTTCATCCTTAATCCTCACATAGTATCAAAGCAATCTCTACGCATGTTACTTAGAGGGCATAAGGTGCTCTCATCCAGCACAAAGTAATGACCTTCTCTGGAGTTAAGTATTTCTTAACTTCCTGGGGTCCAGCACCAACACAGTCACGTCCTTACTGACAAGCAGCACAGGACTGCAACTCAGGTCATGCTCAAGGGTGAATTCTTCATAGATCCATATACAAAACCGTGTCCCTGACTCAGCATCCATACAGCCAGCCTTCCCAGACCTGTCAAATACAACTCTCTCTGCCCTCCTGAACCTGTTTTCTCAGAGAAGACAAGGTAAGATGATCCTTAGAGTGACAAAACTCAGGGTCTCCCCTGACAAGCAGTAGAGACAGATTCAGAGTCAAGCTCTTCCCTCCAACACTCCCAGCAGCTGATTCTTCTTGTGCAAACAGGGGACAGAAGAGAAAAAGTTCCTACTGATCTTCCTCATCTGCAAAGGAAATGGAAAAAAAAATACCCAAACCCTCACGGTAAGGTGCAGAGCCACACAAACCTGGATTTACCCCTGCAAAAGCTGAAGAGGAGTCAGTCTCTGCTGCTTGGAGGAAATGGAATAAAACCTTGCAGGATGGAAGGAGTGATGTCCGGGAGGGCGAAGGGAGAGGCTCTGCCATTACTTCTGCTGTCCAGCCTCCTCCAGTCTAGCAGCAGCCTGCCAAGGCAACAGGGCTGCACGGGAGAAGAGAGCTCACAGAAACTCTCTGTACCCCAGGGGGAATGGCGTGCCAGGGCAGGAAGCAAGCATCTTTGTTTTATTTTCTCACTCATGCAGAAAGATATTAATTCATCTATTTCTTAGGAAAAGGAAAGGAAATTGCAGCAGTGCAACATGTCAAGAGAGACTAGAAAAGCCAGGCTCACCGAGGATGGGTATTAATTACTGCTTTCTATTTTTATCCTGTGTATAACTCTGCTCTCGTCTGTGACTTAAGGAGCTAAAATCCCAGGAGTCAAAACTGTAAATCTACTGGAATAGGTGAAATATCCTCTACAGGCTGCAAAGTCTGAATACAAAGAAATTCTAACAAGTGCCCATCAAAACTTCTGTAAATATTAATAAGAAAAGAAAGAACAATTTAACAGTACACAGAAATGTTATCTCAAGAGAATTACTCCCAGAGAGGAAAAAATCACTAGCCAGTTCCTGCAAGAAACCCTGAACAGATTGCTCTTAATTATGTAAAGAAAAAGTTGTTAGGCTGCTTTATATTCCTGAAGGGCCAAGAGTTTGGAAAACTAATAAATATATTGTGAGGCCCTCCACTGCTGTCTGTACAAGACACTATGAAATATCTTATTTTGGCAACAACATGTACATACGGTAGACGCCAGTATTAAGAAAAAAAAACTATGACCACAAGCAACCAAAAGTCCATCCTGCAGCTACGAAAGTATGTTCAGTTCTGCCAAAGAGCTAATGAAAAAAACGCACTCTTATAGACTGTATCTGCTAGACATTAAACTACCTGCTGGACATTTTGTACAGCTTATAAAGCCATAAAATATCATAGGGCATTTACAGATTTTCCAGCTGACAACAATATGAAGTAACTGAACAGACCCAGAACAGACTAAGTCCTCTGGTCAGGCACAGTGGATAACGCTGAATGTATACTGCCACATACACAACTAGAGATTGTGCCAGCAACGCACAAGACGAGAGCAAAGCTCATAGGGATGGAAAACGAGCCAAGATAACAAAGCCATCCCTCAGCCTCACTGTAATGCTGGAACAATAGCGGGACTACCCAGATTTACAGTGCAGGGGCTTGGATAATGCCTGAGCGGAATCAGTTCCTCCTGCCCTGTCTGAGGCACAGGCAATTTCCCTACCTCCTGCCATGCTGGGGAATGTGTGCATTGTACAGCCACCCAAAAACCTCCATTTTGGGACAGCGGAAATAACAACATGGACCTCACCTCTTGAGACGTGACAAGCCGGGAGGATCAGCCATCTGCCATGGTTTATTTCCCTTGTGGTAAGAGTCAAGGGCTCCAGGTGAGCAGCAAGGTGGTTGCCTAGCTGGTTAGAGCCGATACCTATTGCCAGTCAGTCACCAATATCTTCTGGCTGATGTCATGTCAACTGTACATAACATGAGGTACAGCAGATATTCTGCTACAGAAAAAAAAGCATTTTACTGAGTAATCTGCATACAAGAACAGAAACACCAATAGCACCAAAACCTGAAAGATGCAAACTTCCATCACCTAAGGAACAACGTGGCTGTTACTGAACTAGTAAGAACTACTAACACCGATGTCAATTAACAACAATCCTAACATTTGGTGGCTGATAGCACACCACTACATTAGCAGAGTTTTCAATCTTCCATCTGCAGCTGATAATTTAATGGAGACCCCCCCATGAAAACATTTTTTAATGATGCTGCACTACCTCAAGGGTTATTTTCTTTAAGAGTCTTGACTAACAACTCAGGACATGAGCTGATGACGAGGATATCTCCACGGTCTTTCTGCAGGCAGGCATAAGCTTGCCGGACACCAGAAACTCTGAGCTGGAACTATGAAATTGCAATCAGTACACTGCTGCCCAGCCCAAACACAGCATCGTGCAGCTACAAGGCTCCCAGTTCAGGGCTGCCTCGCACTGGGCTTGCTACCAGCAAAATGCAGGGAGTATTGCTTTCCACCTGCCAGGTACCTTTCACCAGTCTTGCAGGTCTGGAGAGCTAGCATATGCACACACAGAAGGGCATTTCTTATCAGACTGTAGCGACATCCAGCCACCAGAAATGTTCAAACAACTGCCTGACAACACAAACGTGCTCTAGGTACATGCGACAGTGAAAAGTTTCACTAAGGACTTCTGCAGAAGCAAAATGGAACTAAAATTATGAGGTTTAATACATAACGAGACTAAAAACTACAGTGGCAATGATTTCCAGGAGCTGGGCAGACAGGAGGGCAAGGGCACTCTAAAGGCATTGTGCACATTTGTTGCTGCACTGTCTCCTTGAGGGGCTGCAGGAACAGTCACACACTGCCAGTACAAAAACTCAATCCAGGAAAACCTATGAGCCCCAGAGATAACAATCAGCAGATACTAGTGGCTAGAAAATACAGTAAGGAAGCAGGATAACTGTGTTACAGAAATCTTCATGCAACATAGACAGCTTCAGTATTGTTACTGTTTTACAGCTAGGAGTCCACCCCAGCCCATCCGGGCTTTGCAAGGCAGTAACTCCCGCCCTGGGAAAGAATTTGAGAGTGCCTCAACCCTTTTTTCCCCTTTCTGAAAAAAAAATTAAATAAATAAAAAAATCACAGCCTATTTCAACTGTAGATCTCTCCCTGAAATGCATCGTAAAAATTTTATCAATGACTGAAATGAAGAAATGTTATGATAATGCCTTGAAGTTATTAGGAAGACCCATTGTAGCATGCAAAGGGATGGGAAATTAGCTGCAGGTCGTGAAGTTCCACAGCAAATGCACAATTTACAAAATGTTCAACCGCAGGCAAAGGAGACAAAACCCTACCCCGAGACAGAGAACAATATTCTGCTCCTTCCTACTCAGCAACAGTTTTATCAGCAGCGTTTCTATATCATGTTTTGAAGTAATGTAACTTTTAATGCCATCTTGTTGATTTTTATAAAATATATTAGTAACCAAAAACTCTGTAAGACGTTAGAGAAGTTAATTTTGCTACAGAAGTATGAGACAACTGGGAAATTCATGATAAAAAATTTTAATAAAACACATGTCACCTCAAGCACCACATTTTCACTGACATCGGCACAGATCAAGGACTGTTAGTTATGGCCAATACAACATGAGGAGTCGAGACTAGGGCTTCGCGGCTGCCACACACGTGCAATTAAATACACGGCAGTGCACGAGAGCCAGCAGACGCTCTCTGAACACAGAAGGGAAAGGTAGAAAGGAAGATCAAACTCTACACAAATGATTGCTTTCACATTTACAGAATTTTTCCTCTCTTTGGTAGCCTGCCAGAGAGAAGTTGAAATGTCAAAATGACGAGGTTAAAGTACAGCAATACCGGCCTGAAATCAAGCAAAGCTCCTTAATCATCTGAATAGTCAGGCACTGGAGTAGATTGCCAAGGAAAGTCTGAATCACCATCATTGGAAATCTTTAAGAACAGCTGAGACAAACCTCTAGGAAACACTACACCTAGGTAATCCTTCAAGGTCACTTCTAGAAACATAGAAACAACCAAGACTTTCTTCATAAGCTTTTATCTGATCACAAAACCACTGTAGTATTTTGATGGACTGTACCATCTTTTTTTGAAACCTGCTGGAACAAGACAAGAAAAAAAAAAAAGCAAACAAGCTCAGCATATAGAAAGCAGCAGCCTCCCGGCTGCAGGAACATTTGTTTGACTTATTTTTAGAAAGTGGAATTGCTGCAACTTCCTCCTCAGTCCACATCAGGCTTCACCAGCTCTTCTGCCTGCTCACTGCGCCGTCACTTAAATAACGCTCTGTGTGCGTACAGCAGAAATTTCTCCTACCTTATGCACGCCACTTGGGCAGGGAAGGCCACGCTCCGGTGAAAGAGGGGAGTTTGGACACGCGGGCCTTTTTGCAGCAGCGACAGCAGGGAGGGGAGCGCCTGCTTGGAGATGCCCGAACACGCTGCAGAGCCCACCCAGCACATTCAACCCGAGCGTGGGGAGCCAACCTCACCTAATGTGGTCACCTCTGCAGACCGGCTGGTTTCAGGGACATAAGACAGCGCAGTGTGGACGGCGTTTCGTGCTGCTGGCAGCCAGAGCCAAGCCTGGGTTCTTGCCTCGGAGAAGTGCGGCTCATCCCCGTCTCCCCACGATGTATGTGCAGCCCAGCCCGGCTTCCTAAGGACACTGGTCGCTGGCTGCCGGCCTCCCCCGCGGGCTGCAGGCAGCAGGGGACATGGGGAGGGCAAGCAGCCTCTGGCAGGCGGCCCAGGGAGCCTCTCTGACCGCCAACAGCCAGGAGGTAGCGGAGAGGGAACACAAGACCCCCCCCCGCTTGCTGGAGACACAGCTGGACGCGTGCCCCACCACTTCAAACGCAGGCGGAGAGGGCTCAGCGTGGTGGGAGGAGGCAGGGGCTTACTCGAAACAGGGAAGGGAAAGAGAGGCCCAGGAGCAGGGGATAAGGTGTGGCCGTCGCACAAGCGGAGGTCAGGGTGGACAAAAGCCATCGCCGGGCTCTGGCTGGCGGGAGGCGTTGCAGCACTGCCTCTTCCAGGCGGGCGGTGGGCAAGGTGAGTGCAAACGGCATCTGAAGACACCGCGTCTCACTGGGTGCGAACCTGCTGCAGGCCAAAGCAACGCTGGGCTTTTCACCCTGCGCAGTGCTCTGCCAACACTAAACTGCAAGAAACAGCACAAGCGTCCTCCAGCTCCCCCTGAGACGCAGATTCCTTGCTGGAAAGCAACTGCTTTTCCCAGCATGAGCTTTCCCTAGAGCCAAACATCAGCAGTACCCTGGGGGAGCTCAGAAGGGTGCACCTACCCCCCACATGCCCAAGCAAACCGCAGCAGATGTAGCTGAGCAATGTGTGAACCAAACTAGTTCCCTCACCACGATATCCAGGAGAAGGGAACTGACACAGTGTCTGGTGCAACGCTGGAAGGGCCAGGAGAGGGGAGGAATTGCATGTTTCTCAATGGGCAAAGACAGAGCTTCACAAATTTCCACTGGCATCTACTCCTACAGTTTCCGTTGTTAAAAACAAAACCGAGCCGTGGAGAGGTTTCTGGACTCTTCACGCTGTGTCAGTCTGGAAAACGTAAGAGCTAACTGAAGTTGGGTAACTCGGAGCACGTCGTCTGGGAAGAGGTAGCTCCAAAAGGAGGTAGGCTTCTGACTGGTGCTAATACCATTCGATTTACAACACATACAAAATAACTTCTGAGGAAGAAATGGAGAGGGGTGTATGTATTTCAGAGGCACAAACTTGTCCCAGGGAAAAAAACAGTCCTGCACTGAGCTCTCACATCAGCTCCCTCATGTTGGTAATGGCCGTATCAACTCATCTCTGCTCTTGTTTCCTTATCTCCAGTGACCTGTTACCAACCAGAGAATGGAGCTGCAAGGGTGACTTACTGCTCCTGATAAAGTCAGATCTCAGGAAGACTGGTAGACTCCTCTACGGCAGCTTAAGGCATCATCCCGTCCATCTGGGCTGTTGGATGAGGCTGCCATGCAAACAGTGGAGGCAGCAGACCGGACGTTCATCTTTTCCTTCAGTTCACAGCCAAATTCTTGAACTTTTGCTCAGGATGAGTCTGCATAAAACTGTGAGACTATGCACAGTGAGAGCAGAGGCACAGACACAAACTGTGCTTAAATCTCTGCTACAGCGGCAGAAACATTTAGTAGGTGTCTGAGCGAACCCTGCAGACTGCAATACCATATAGTACAGCATCTAAATCTACTAGAGGTTCTCTGTCAGAAACAGACCTTGTGAAAGACCTAAGTATTATTCTGTTTTTTTCAGGAAGTTTAATGCAGATGGAGATCTCAGGGAATTAAAGTTTTCAGCACCAGCCACACTGTAGCGATGTCCCTGTACCGAACTCTCCTTCTGCTTGGTGAGGGCTCACAATTGAAGCTACCTCTGAAATTTCCTATTAACAGAGACTGCTATGCAGGACAATCAGCAAAGAGCACATCTTCGCAAATGAGAGCCGGAGGTGATCTCCAGTGCTTGGGTGCCCCCACCAGATACTGGTTTGACACCACCAGCTCAGGCCACAAGACATGGACGAGTCTTGCTTGCTCCAAACCCAGTGAGACCTGGTGATACAGTTGGAAGATTCCACGTGCTTCCTGCTACTTTCAGACTTGCATTATCACTTTAAACACTGAGCGAGCATTTTATAAAAATCACCACTGTTAGATATTTAAGCTTGGTAAGAAAGGAGTACTTTACAAATGTATTTAAAAAAAAAAAAAGCATTTTCCTTTAGGACTAGACCCTGGCATCGTGTAAATAAAGTGGGATGAAATGTTGTTCATATCATGCGGCTTGGAGTGCATGTGCTACACGAGAGTGTACTGCTGGAGCGAAGGAGGGGGTCAGAGTTATAGTTCTATTACACTGACAGTTTAATTGTGGGGATGATTTTTACCTTGACTTGTTTCTGAATTATATAAAATATACATATATGAAGGAGATTAACCACTCTGAAAAAGAAGCTAGCAGCCGGAGCTGCTCCTCTGTCCTCAATGCATCTTGCTTCATTTCTCATAGACCCCTCCTGGCCACCTTGTTAGGGAACTTTTCAATCATAAATGGACAAGTAAACGACTCAAAATCTGCTTGTCTCATCACAACTTGAACTTCAGTTGCAGCCAAGAAAGGGGGGGGGGTGCAAACATTATGGCTTTAAGAGACCCAAACATGCCAAGCTATAATTTACACCAGCTCTGAGCCCACACCACTAGCACACTACTCCAGGTTTTGCAAATAGGAGTCCACTGAGCATACCAGGTCCTTTGCCACAAACGCACAGTTCAACATGCAAATATGCAAATGTCTGATCTGCATTCTTTTTCAAGTAACAGTACTTAGACGTACCCAAAACTGTGTCATTTGGTCCCACTTGTTACAACTGCTCCACAGAAGCTCAGCTAACATGGTCCTACCAAGCCCAGCCTGACGACAGCACTTTAAGGAAAGTGCAGATCGACAACAGAGTCCAGAGAGGGACAGAGATCAGCTGTGCAGACAACAAGCCCATGCGAAAAGAGCAGAGAAACAGAGCTTGTTCAGCTTAGGAAGACAAAAAAAAAAGTCTTCAAATACTTAATACTTCAAATTTAGCTGCAGAAATGTAGGGAGTAGAGCGTTCGCCACGTGCCCTGGAGATCAGAGAAGGAACAGGCTTAAAGTGCAAGACAAAGATTTAGATTAAACACCACGAAAATCTCTTTCATGGTGAGGAGGCCTGAGTGTCAGCATACATCATCTGCACAGGATGTGAAATTGCCAGCAGGAAGAGCCCTAAAAGAAGAAACATTACTCAGGAAGGGTTTAGATGTGTACCTAAACTTACCCTGGGTTGGGAAACAAGGAGGACATCTCTGGAGGTCCTCTCTAGACACACTGTGTCTGAGACTATGAAACAACGTTTCAGAGATTCCTTTAAATTAGATATATGGCAAGGACACACCCCCCAGACCACGCACATCCTAGTCTGAAACACAGCTACTTGATGAATAACATCATCATTTTACACCCTAACAGCATCTTTCATCTTTCACCAAACTGGGCTGCAAAATTCATCAAGTTTCCAGAGAAGTGACTCAGGAGTTAAACATTATTAAAATTTTAGACACAGGAAAACCAGGGGGCACAGGCTCACAACTTGCAGGGGATGCCACTTGCACTCCTGTTCTAAACTCTGCATTTTCTTTCTTTTAAGTAGCTAATCACCTGATTTATAATACCAAATATCGACTAAAAACCAGATTATCAAGACATAGATTTATCATTTCCTAAGATGTAAAAACCAAAACAAGAGGACCGAGGGTCAGCGTATCTCTCTCAAATAAAACTCACTTTAAACTTTAATAAAATAAATAGTTTAAATAGCACAGAAATACTTGTACTTCCCTCTTGCCTGTTGTAAAGGACTCCCCTATTTCTGTCTGCATTTTCATACCATCTACTGGGCAGATCCTGAACTACCCAACCGCACAGCGCAGGCCCTGCAAGGCTGCAGCTCATGGCAGTTTGTCCGGAGCTGAGCCTCCCACGAGCCGAGTTTTATGTACCACGTTAGCGCCAAGCCACAAGCCGATGCTTGCTACAAAGCCAAGGGAGGTATGAAACCACCATCCCATACTCCATGTATTTCCAGCAAGAGCATGGGGACACCACAGCCCGGCCAGCAGAACTGTGAGGGTAAGAGAAGAGGAAGGGGGAGAGGAGGAGGAGCAGCGGCTGTCCCTCTGCCAGCATCCTCTGTACAACCCTCTGCACGCCGTCGCTCAGGCAGTTGAACCGCGGTGGGAGAATATTTTTCCCCAATATTACTGGCTGCTGAAGAGGAGCTACCACATGGCTGTTCTCAGCCACTCAGTGCACGGTGTTTACTATAAACAACAACAGTAAACACAAACAGAGCCCAAAATCAAAGCTGGGTACCCCGGAGCTGGGTCTCCACATCCTGACTTTCCCCATGGAAATAATTAGTTTAGTATTCAGCTGCTGAACCTCAAACATCCGAGACCAAAGGGAGCCAAGTTGCTCAGTGCATCTGAAACTTAGGCCGCCTGTTTAGATTCGCTATCTCTACCTTTAGTCGTCAAGACTCCAAACTGCTGCCACGGTTTTACACAGGAGCTTCAAAGAGCCTGCGGATTAAACCTGAACGACGTGCGGCGGGAGCCAGCCTGACATTGTATTTATTTTTAAACATCTTACTGTGCACGAAAAGCTCAAATCTTGTCTCACTCCCCACTCTATTCAAGCACTCGACTCAGGGGGCTGCGAAGGAGGTGCAGATGTCTCCCCAGGGATGGTGGTTACGGGATTTCTCCGGCGGTCCCCAGGATCACCACTGACACCTCCCGTGGCACGGACCTGGTGGCGGGTCCTGCTCAGAGCATCGCTGTCCATGTCCAAAACACACCGCGGTTACAGGAGGGTTTCACTGACGTTCTAAAGGGCTCATGGGGAGGGAAGGGCACAAACCCTGCCCAGGCACAACCCGCAGGCAGCGGCCACCTCCTGCAAATCCTCCGGCAGCTCGGTCTTACTTCCCTTTTCATGCAAGGAGTGTCCGGCAGATAATAAAGAGGGCCGGGGCGGTGGGCAGGCTCAGGCCGCCCGCAAAAACCGCTCTGAGGCCTCTGGTGAACACGATAACCGCGGCCCGGTGCTGCTGGACGAGCTGCTCTGCCCCGTCCCCCCGCGCCCGCAGGGCCGTCCCGGCCGAGCCCTGCCCGGGGACACCTGGAAGAACAACAAAGCCCCTCGAAGGTGCTTCACCGGCAGCTACAACCCGGCCGGGAAGAGGCAGGCGGCCCACGGGCGGGCGCGGGAGGCCGGCGGAGACCCCCCGGGGCCTCTGCCCCGCTGCCGGCGGCAGTCGCGGCGCCGCCGGAGGGGCCCCGGGGGGGAGCCGGGCCGGGCCCTGACGGGCACCAACAGGTGTCGGCGGTGACACGCCGCCTCCGGCCCGCAGCCACCGCGGCCCGGCCCCGCGGGTGAGGCGGCGGCCGGGCCGCGCTGACAGGCGGGCTCCGCGCCGGGCCGGGCCTGCCGCGCTGCCGCCGCGGGGCCTACGCGCCCGACCCCCTCCCGGCCTCCGGCAGCGCCTGGCCGCCAGGCCGCAACGCACCGCGCCGCCCCCCTCACCTGCGCGGCCGCCGAGCGCTGGGGCTGCTCAGTCCCTCGCCGCCGCCATGTTTCCGATGCGCAGTGAAGGCGGGGAGCGGGGGAGGGAGCGCGGACAGACCCGGCCCGGCCCGGCCCGGCCCCGCGCCGCCCCCTGCCGCCCGGGACGGCGCCGCCACGCGACGCTCGCGGGGAGTTCGTGAAGGCCGAGCCGAGCCGAGCCGAGCCGAGCCGGCTCGGCTCGGCTCGGCTCGGCTCGGCTCGGCTCGGCCCTCACGAACTCCCCCGAGCGTCGCTGAGCGCTGCGGGCGGCCCCACGCCGTGTCCGCTCGGGACCGGTCCTCACGCAGGGATAGGCCCCCGTCCTCACCGCACGCTCTGGGCACGGTGCGGACCCTCACCGTGAGCCCCAGCCTGGGGACGGAGCCCCCTGTGCCCACCCGGGACCATCTGGGCACGGGCCAGACCCCAACCATGAGCCCCAGCCTGGGGACACGACACCCCGTGCCATCCCAGAGCTCTCTGGGGACAGGGCACCCCCCCACTGTGAGGCCCAGCCTTGGGACAGACCCCCCCATGCCCACCCAGGACACACTGGGTATTGGCAGACCCACCCCATGATCCACAGCCTGGGGACAGACTCCTCTGTGCCCACTCAGGACACACTGGGCACAAGGCAGACCCCCACCGTGATCCCCAGCCTGGGGATGGACTCCCTGTGCCCACCAGGGACCCTCTGGGTACTGGAGAGTGACATCCATCCCTGTCTGGGTCCCCACTGGGGACAGCCCTGTGCCTGCCCCAGGCCCCACTGGAGTCGCCCAGGACCAGGGTGGACCCCATGCAGCATGGCCAAGCCCTGGGGACAGACAACCGCCCAATATTCCCTTTCCTCCCACTCCGACCAGGACCTCGCCCTGCATGCAGCCCTGCAGCACCCTTCCAGCTAGAGACACCACAGGTGGACCCCAGTGCCCCCATATCCCCCCCAAAAGAGTAAGACCCCTTTGACTCCCACCGTTGTATCTCGTTACCCTCACAGCAGCATCCCCAGCTTGCATCCAGAGAGACCCCTGTGCAAGCCAACCCCACGAGCACCCACGAACCTTAGTGACCTCTCCTGACCAGAGACGGACCTCCCTGTGGACCTCTTCTGTCCTGTAGAGCCATCGGAGCCTACACACGGTACCCCAAAAAAACAACCCCTTAGCACCCCTTAGCCAGAGAACTCCCTATGTGACACATGGCTACTGCAAGGGCCACCTTTGCCCCCACGACCCCCCATCAGTGTTATCCCCCTTTCCCTCTGAGCCCCTTGCAGCAACACATGCAGAGCCGTCTCACCAACACGTCTACCCGCAGCAGAGCCCACCATCTGCTCCCCCCCAGGCCTCCACCCTTCGTCCAGTATAGCCACCTCCCATCCTTGCCAGGAGGCACAAACCCGGCACCTCTCCGGTGCAGTCAGAAGCCAGCGGCACACGGTGTTCCCGGAGCCAGGTTCCCAGTGGAAGATGCCATTTCCCATTTGCTCTCCACAGATATTCTGTCTGCTGCGTTTGCCGTGCTGAAGACCCTGCTTCCACCGCAAGGTATCGCAACTAAAGAAGAAAGCCATTCATCTTAAATAGCAACCAGGTCATGCTGCAGCTGGATACAGAGCATGAGATCATGTTCTCTCTCTGTTTGCTGGACTGCCTGGGGAAAAAAAGAAAAAGGTAATATATTGGGTTCTGGAGATCCAGTTCTCATCTTCAAAGCTGCTCATGTGAATGGTCAGTGGATCTAAAGGACCTCTGCTTGGTAACAGTAACTTCTCATGACCCAGATATTTCACTGGGGCAATGGAGACATCACTTTGGAGTGACTCACAGACATACGTGACAAGCCTTCTAAGAGAGAAAGCACCTGAACACTTTCAAAATGCATGTAGTGACATGGCCAACATCTGAGTCTCTCCTGAATGCTTTCTTGTTCTGGGGCATTAGATGGAAACTTGTGCATTTAGGTCAAAACTGAAGCAAAAGCTCAGAAGGAAACATCCCTGGTGCAGACAGGGCTTGGTTGAGTTTGGAAAGGTTGTGCCTGAGAAAGCTCTGCCAAACGCAGGGCTTCCTACTCGTAGCTTTGTTACAGGCGATGGAGGGAAGGTAAAGCCATTATTCGTCCACCTACTGCCCGCTGCCAAATCTGTGGTACCCCCCAGTCCTGGCCAGGAACCTGTGCTGATGCTGAGCAGAGGCACATGGTGAGCAAGGGCTCTGGTGGTGCAACGAGAGGGGGGACCCTCCCACCACTGCCCATGGGGCAACCTTGCAGAAAGGTCTGAAACCACCTCAGCCCATTCCTGTGCTCTTCCCTTTTCCTTCGGGGAAGTTAATGCATCTCCTGTGTTGGGCTGAAGGCTGCAGGAGGATTCCGAAGGAACAGAAATGGATGGCTGGTCTCCATCTACTAAAGGCGAGAGACAGCACAATGTAGGTGTTAACGCTGTCCTGGTTCGGATGCTGGACTCAGCCCAGCCCGTGCATGGCTTACGATCCTGCCCAACACCAAATGCCTGGCCAGTAGCTACCTTTGGGGTCCAGCAACTAGTCCACAGCTCTTCGACCCCCTTCACAGGAAAAAAAGGGATCTCAGAGCAAAATACAACCTGTATTCACCTGTCTCTCCCCACAAAATAGAGACATACACTTCATCAAACGGGGTGGGATTTCTAAGGTCTGGGACAAAATTCTTTGAGAGGGAGCTGTTCAGGAACTGCTGTTTGGAGGTTTTTCATGTCCTTTTCCAAACGGTGGTACTGACCACTGCTGAAGATAAGCCTTGTTCCTAAACCTCTTGTTCCTAAAATAATCACATCGAGGGAATGGACAGTTGGAAATGCTGGTGAGGGCTTTTGTTTTAATATGCGGAGTACTCGATTATGATGGTGGGACACAAAGTTATGTTTGATGCCATATCAGGGCTTCATGATGCAGCACGGCATCCGAGCACCTTCCTCGTAAAATCAGAAATATTATCAATGCTCCTCATGGGTTTCATCAACTCTGCTATTTCCTCATTTCCACAATAATCAGGATTTCATGAACAGAATAAATGCGCAAGAGCTAAGAGCTGCAAGATGGAGACAGGAGAGAAATTTCCCCATTGAATTTAATTTGGAGTTAGCAGCAGCCGAGTTCAGAAGGATTTACATATGACATCCATGTGAGCACCACAGGAATTCAGTCTGATTAATATTACAATGGAAACGAGCCGCAGAAATGGTTTGCCATTTATTATGAAGTGTTGCCAAAAAAGCTCAAGCACATTTGCAGTCTGGTTTGGGCCAGCTCTGGAGAGTGCCAGCACGATAAACGGCTGGGAGCTGACTACAAAAGGGCACTGATACCCTGATGCATGTGGTGTCAACACACCAGAGCAGGACCTTCGAAAGGAGGGGATGGATGTAGGTCAATATGAGGCAATGTGACTGGGAAGAAAACCTCCTGCTGTCTGTACTTCTCCCCTCCCTCTTCCTCCCTGGTTAGTGCCTCTCAGCAATCCAGGACCAAACTTCCTCCTAGGCTGGTTCCCACTATTTGCAATGTTCCCATAATATCATTTGCTTTGTTTTCTGCCAGAAATCGATCCTGAATCTGGCATGGATGATATAAATATGGACCATATTCTGCTAGAAGAAAAGCCTTATGTCCCATGGTCCATGACCTTCTTATCCTGAATCTGATATTTAATAATAAGGTAAATAATAGGGCACAGGGATGGATGCAGAGGACGATCTAAAGGAACATGTGGATGCACTAACCCTGGCTCTCTCATCAATATGTTTTTTGACCTGACATCTCCCTTGGAGTGGGGAGGTGGGAATCTCCTCCCAATGCCTTGAAAAGGCAGGAGGAAAGGTTATTTACAGAGTTTAAAGCTGTGATGAGCAGCAGATCACCTTGCAGGACCTCCCGTACGTTTCCTTTCCCAAAGCAGTCTCATATTGAGACCAGCTGTTGAATTTACCTGGGGTATGTCTGTTCAAAAGGGTCCATTTTTTTTCTGAAGACCTCACAGGCTGGAAAATCACCTTGGTGAATACAAGTAAAATCTTTTGGTAATGGGAAATTGTCTGGCTTCATGTCCCAAATGTTTGCAGGCAGCTCTGCCTTTCCCTGCCAGATCGCAGAGTGATCCTCTACAAGAAGGTTGCACACTGCAAACCCATGCAACGCCCCCACCTTCCTGTCTCCTTCTGAGGCAAAAACCCAAATTCTCTTATTATAACACATTCCTTTTTCTCCTATTTTTGATTGCTATTTTTCTTCCTGTTTATATTTTTCCACAAAAACTGTGGGCACCAAGCCTGGGTGCAAATTGCCAAGGTCCATGTCACCATGCCATGTTCAGGGCTCACACTCGCCCTGACCATCATACCCACTCCTCTCCAGTATATGCACCCAAATTTAAGGAAAAAACCTTCTGTTTAAGAGTCACTCCTGCAGTTCAGGTCTGCTTTGCTCAACCCTAATTTCTTCCCAGCCTTGCTGCTTTCTTGAGTGCAATTGCCCACCCCATCCACCCTGTCTTTGCCGCTTAGCACCCCACCAAGCTTGGGTACATATATATCATATTTCTGTTATTCTGATATCAAACTAGCCAGCCCATAATTATCTGATTTCATGCTCTCACAATAGCTCAATACCAGCACCCTTCCTCTCTCAGCAGTTGTTTGGTATTTCGAAAGCCTGCTATATACCTCCGTCGACTCTTTAAGGATGCTTCTGTTTGGGTTATCCAGGCCTAGGTGTAAAAAATAAGTTTATTTTGAGGGTATGTTGTTTAAATTTCTTGGCAGTCTTGCAAGTGTCTCATCAGCCTTATATATTACAAGAAAGATGATCCAGTTTCTCTGCAAAAGCAGAACTTACAAAGTTATTGAACACCTGAATTGTTGCCGCTGTTAATAAATTCCCTATGTCTATTAATAGACTCACATGGGTTTGAATTTCCTTTGTTCCTAGCTTATTCGAAACATTTCCTACCGTTGCTTTTTAATCCCGCCAGCCGCGAATACTTTCCCTAATAGCTTGTTTCTTCTATTGGTACCCTTCACAAATTACTGCACGTCTTAATCCAAGCCGACCTCTCATCCTCCCGCAGGGATTCCCGACTTAAGAGTCCTCTTTGATCCACCTTTGATCAGAAAGCGACGCTATTCCCCAGGACACAACGAGCTGCTGCGGATGGGTCATCAGCGCTGGGGCTGCTGGCTGGCAGGCTCCCAGCCAGGCAACCGGCCGAGTCAATCATTCGGTCTGCAGGGAAGGGGCAGGGGGTGAGCTGCCTCGTGCCGCGTGGGAGCGAGCAGCCGGGACATGAAAGAGCCGGGGCACGGTTGCTTGCTGCTCAGTAGCCTGTGTCCGTGCTTTCACTCGTGCCGAGAGAGCGGAGGGGTCCTTCCAGATGCTCGCAGATGCAGCTGGATGTGGGAGAATAGAAATCACGCCTGTAGGTCCTGTTCTCTGATGCCTGGCATGCAGGGGTAACACTAAGCGGGTCAGAGATGGATGAAAATTTTCATCAGTTTCTCTTGCACAAAGACAGACACAAAAAAAAGACAAAAAAAAAAAAAAAAGACCTTTTTCCCCCATCTGAACTTCAAAACCGCTTGTTTGAGGTATTTAATTTAGTAGGGAAAGTTCTCATGTTCAGTCCTCCTGTTGCACTTCCTCCCTTCTTTCCTTTTTGCCACTTTTCCCAACACAATGCTTGCTTTGCTTTTCAAATTATTGTAGAAAATGTCAAGCAAAAGATTTTTCTTTTTGGAATCGTAATAAACTACTGGAATGAGGAAACAGCTCAGGTTATTGATTCAATTTGGTTCATCTTTTCTTAAACGACCCGTTGCATTTCTGGGATGGCTTAGATTCCAGGGTCATCTTGGACTCATTGAACTCGGATCAATATAAAATATTATTATTTATCTGTCTTGCTATTTGTTTGCCCTTACTGCTCTTCGACACATACATATCAATTTGAGATCATAAATTTATTATTTATTTCCCTGCTTTTCCAGTGAAACAGGACAGGATTCCAGGTGTTGCTCTCCTCCCAATGTTGTGACCATTCTGAGTACCTGAACAAAAGTTTCTCCAGGAAGTCTCTGTCTCTGTTCAATTTTTCTGACCAAATTTTTCCTCTCCAAAAATCTGGCCAGCAGCTTGTAGCTGCTTCAAAGCAACAGACTCATAGACTGCTGGCTGGGATCACCTTCCCAGTGAGCATGCCACCTTTCTCGTCCCTTTAGAATAGAATATCCCTTTAGAATACAAAAAATTATTAATTATTTTATGCTAATTTAAAGAACACATAATCAACAAACCAGAACGTCGAGTCCGCAGTGACTGAAGATTGTATGCATTGTTTTGGGAAGATTTCTTTGCGAATCTGGTGTGAGTTCATCCAAGTACGGCTCCAGCTCGGCTGGTTGTCCTTGGAAAAATCTGTCATTTTGCACCGAGGAGGGTGCAAGCTCAATGACATTGAATATTTTCAAGTTGACACTCTGGAAGGCCTAAACCTGGGACTCCCAGGGGAATTAGCTGGGAAGCTGTTTGAGTCGTGGATGGTGAGATTTAGCAAGTCTTAAAAACTTGGAAAATCCCAAGGGACTAGGGGATTACAAAATCTTCATGATGGTTTGAGAAAGGAAGCCACGACCCCAGATCAAATGGTGGGAAAGAGAATTGAGTTCCTACAGCTCAGTTTTGGCTAAACAATGTAATGAACGGCTTTTGGCATGGAAAGTAGGTCTTGTTGGACAAACTCGTGGCCTTCGCTGTGAGAGATTGGGGCTGGTGAAAACATCCATGCTGGACCATGATGAGCAACTGAGCAGTTTTAAGCAGGCACCTTGGCAGCACCAGGTTATACGGGGACTGAATACAAGTCAGTGTGGAAACAGTACCACCAAGGAAATCATTAAATGCTCTGAACTAGCAGTGTAAATGAGGGTTAACAGGCCACATCAGCTATCTCAGGCTTCATGACAAAGCTCCCTACCAACACCAGCACCTTGAGATGAAGGAGAGTTGCTGTTCCTACTGGGACTAAAAATTAGAAACATGGAGCTGTGGAGTCATTTTATTAAAGATATAGATGACAATCATAAAATCTACGGTAATGACAAAAGGACTGAGCAGGACAGGTTACTGCTGCAAACCCATCAGGATCGTTAACTAGTCCCAGTCCAGGTGCTGTGTTTGAAGAGCCAGCCACAAAACCGCACCTGAGAGCTGGGAAAACATGTTCCCCAGGACGAGAGACTGTCTCACAAATCATCATGCGGGGTGACTTCAGAGTAATTCTGTGCATCCGCCTGACGTCGGGTGTATAAAAGGGGAATAGCAAGAAGTCAGGAGTGACCTAGATCCTTCACATGGCATTGGAAAAGCTATTACAGGAACACTGCGGCAACTCTGCTGTCAGCCTCTGATGAAGCCTGTAGGAGCACAAAAGAGGGTTGGAAGAAAAGCTACAAAAGTCTTCTGAGGGCTGGAAAACATCCTCCTGGCTTGACATCAAGGAGGTCTTCATGCGCAGCACAGAAAAATGAAAGATCTTCTCCATGGTGTGCCCCTCTCGCAGGGCAGCAGCTGGGTGGTGCAATGAGGTGGAGGGGCTGGGAATGGAAATGGGGGTGATGCAGAGCGGGAGGAGCTGCCAGAGCCTGGGGTGGCCCGACCAGGGCCAGGGAAAGCAGGCATCTCCCTATGGGCAGTGCCTTGGAGTCACATTTTTTTATTATATTTAAATATCACGCTCTGAGCTTTTCTTTTTACCTGCAGAAAGACTTGATGAGCCTTTCTGGGTTTTCGTTTCTCCAAATTCTTGCAGGTCCATCCCACCTTGAGATGGAGCATGATGGACCCTGCTTTCACCTACGACGGAGAGTCTCTGCTGGCCCTGACCGATGTCTTTTAATCAAGCACAAACCCCAGGAGGAATCTGCTCCTCAGGCTGGTAGAGTCCTGAGGGCTTTCCATCTCACTTGAAGCACGTGGTTTGCTGTGTTGACTTAGGGGGGATCATCACGGCAGATTCAACGCGACCCAGTGGCCCTCCTGGTCTCTTTCTGCTGGCAGCTGGGTCTTACAGGATTGAAATATTTAGCCTCACTACAGTCTCTGGGCTCAATACAGAGTATTCGGGTGGGATCGGGACCTATGACAGATGAAAGTTGCAGTAAGTGCTCTCTAATGGTTACTTTTGGCTTTAATTTTTGCACCCCTTCTGTGTGTAGAAATAGCTGCTCAGCCCATTCATCTCTTCCAAATTAAAATTCTTTGCCATTTGCATGTGAAGAGCCGCTCCCAGGCCGACAGAGCTCAGCCGCTTTCGCTCGCCCTGTGCCTGGCTGCCACGGTGCAGCGGGCACCTGTAATTAGTGATGGTGGGAAAGCAGGGACCAGTCCTCGGTCCTTCCCGCGGGGCTGGCAGCGCTCTGAATTCCCCCGCTTCTGGGAAGCCCTCGCTGCAAGCTCCTTGCTCCGGCAGCATCGACTGCGGTGTCGCACAGCCGCCCACCACGCTGCCGTGGGCAATGCTCCCCGCCGAGCTTGCCCTCTCGCTGGATCAATAGTTGGCAACCTCTTCTAGTCCGCATTTGCCTTTTTCTCATCACCACTTGCAGCAGATCCTTGAATGCGTGCTCTGCTCAAAGCTGGTTGGAAAAATCATTTTGGCGGATTAATTTGTGCGAGTTGTTCGTTCTGATTATTGACAGGCGGCTGGGCTCTGCGGGGACGCAGCTCCCAGCGCAGGCGGGTGCCGGGGGCCACGGGGAGCTCCTGGGGTTGGGCTTGTAAGAACATTTTCCAGGGCATCACTTTGTTTTCCTACAGATATGTCAGTTGCTTATTTATTGCTCATCTATACATACAAGAATATAGAGACTGCGTTGAAGAAAGGGGGAGGTTCTATGCAATCCTGCTGGTAAATGGCTTACAGGGATATTTTAGGACATGAACTTGGAAATCAGGCTGTTCAATATGGAAATGGAGCTGTCTTTGCTTTCAAAAGTACTTTTCCTACGTCATGTCTTAGCTCTCCTTGGGACGTTGCTTTCAAGCCCTGCCAGCATGCTTAGGAGACGTGTGTGAGATTTATTTTTTATTTTCCAGGGTTTATGCAGGATTTGCATCTGCCCGAACTACGCACCAGACTACCCCAGCCCGGCCGCAAAGGGCCGCGCCGTGTGAGGATGTCAAGCAGGTGGTTGTTTCCTATCGCCTACACTTCAGCTTCAGGTTTTTGGTCTCCTGAGCTCATCCTCAGCTCAAGGGTCGCCAGGGTCTGCGCCGGGGCCTGCGGGCAACGCGCTGCCGTTGCAACGGCTCGAACTGGGGCGAAGCCCCACGGCTTGGGGGGCTGAGGGCAGCGGAGGGGCAGAAGCGAGCCCCAGCCGGGGGGTGAGCGCAGCGAGATAGGGGCGAGGGCTCCTCCGGCACCGCCGGCCTCGGCCCGACGGACGGCTCCGTGCCCGCTGCCCCCCCCGCACCCCCGGGGCGCAGCGCCCCGCGGCGCCGGGCACGGACGGCAGGGGGCGCCGCAACGCCGGGAGCTGCCTACACCTGCGCTCCCTGCAGCACTGGGCACTGTCTGCAGTCCTGGGCACTGCCTGCACCCACCCTGCCTGCAGCACTGGGCACTGTCTGCAGCTACAGGCACTGCCTACATCTGCCCTGCCTGCAGCACTGGGCACTGCCTGCAGTCCTGGGCACTGCCTGCATCCAGCCTGCCTGCAGCACTGGGCACTGTCTGCAGCACCAGGCACTGCCTACACCTGCCCTGCCTGCAGTCCTGGGCACTGCCTGCACCCACCCTGCCTGCAGCACTGGGCACTGTCTGCAGCTACAGGCACTGCCTACATCTGCCCTGCCTGCAGCACTGGGCACTGCCTGCAGTCCTGGGCACTGCCTGCATCCAGCCTGCCTGCAGCACTGGGCACTGTCTGCAGCTCCTGGCACTGCCTACACCTGCCCTGCCTGCAGCACTGGGCACTGCCTGCAGTCCTGGGCACTGCCTGCATCCAGCCTGCCTGCAGCACTGGGCACTGCCTGCACCCGCCCTGCCTGCAGCACTGGGCACTGTCTGCAGACCTGGGCACTGCCTGCATCCGCCCTGGCTGCAGCACTGGGCACAGTCTGCAGCTACAGGCAGTGCCTACACTTGCCCTGCCTGCAGCACTGGGCACTGTCTGCAGCACCAGGCACTGCCTACACCTGCCCTGCCTGCAGCACTGGGCACTATCTGCAGTCCTGGGCACTGCCTGCATCCAGCCTGCCTGCAGCACTGGGCACTGCCTGCACCCGCCCTGCCTGCAGCACTGGGCACTGCCTGCATCCGCCCTGGCTGCAGCACTGGGCACAGTCTGCAGCTACAGGCAGTGCCTACACTTGCCCTGCCTGCAGCACTGGGCACTGTCTGCAGTCCTGGGCACTGCCTGCACCCACCCTGCCTGCAGCACTGGGCACTGTCTGCAGCTACAGGCACTGCCTACATCTGCCCTGCCTGCAGCACTGGGCACTGCCTGCAGTCCTGGGCACTGCCTGCATCCAGCCTGCCTGCAGCACTGGGCACTGTCTGCAGCACCAGGCACTGCCTACACCTGCCCTGCCTGCAGTCCTGGGCACTGCCTGCACCCACCCTGCCTGCAGCACTGGGCACTGTCTGCAGCTACAGGCACTGCCTACATCTGCCCTGCCTGCAGCACTGGGCACTGCCTGCAGTCCTGGGCACTGCCTGCATCCAGCCTGCCTGCAGCACTGGGCACTGTCTGCAGCACCAGGCACTGCCTACACCTGCCCTGCCTGCAGTCCTGGGCACTGCCTGCACCCACCCTGCCTGCAGCACTGGGCACTGTCTGCAGCTACAGGCACTGCCTACATCTGCCCTGCCTGCAGCACTGGGCACTGCCTGCAGTCCTGGGCACTGCCTGCATCCAGCCTGCCTGCAGCACTGGGCACTGTCTGCAGCTCCTGGCACTGCCTACACCTGCCCTGCCTGCAGCACTGGGCACTGCCTGCAGTCCTGGGCACTGCCTGCATCCAGCCTGCCTGCAGCACTGGGCACTGCCTGCACCCGCCCTGCCTGCAGCACTGGGCACTGTCTGCAGACCTGGGCACTGCCTGCATCCGCCCTGGCTGCAGCACTGGGCACAGTCTGCAGCTACAGGCAGTGCCTACACTTGCCCTGCCTGCAGCACTGGGCACTGTCTGCAGCACCAGGCACTGCCTACACCTGCCCTGCCTGCAGCACTGGGCACTATCTGCAGTCCTGGGCACTGCCTGCATCCAGCCTGCCTGCAGCACTGGGCACTGCCTGCACCCGCCCTGCCTGCAGCACTGGGCACTGCCTGCATCCGCCCTGGCTGCAGCACTGGGCACAGTCTGCAGCTACAGGCAGTGCCTACACTTGCCCTGCCTGCAGCACTGGGCACTGTCTGCAGTCCTGGGCACTGCCTGCACCCACCCTGCCTGCAGCACTGGGCACTGTCTGCAGCTACAGGCACTGCCTACATCTGCCCTGCCTGCAGCACTGGGCACTGCCTGCAGTCCTGGGCACTGCCTGCATCCAGCCTGCCTGCAGCACTGGGCACTGTCTGCAGCACCAGGCACTGCCTACACCTGCCCTGCCTGCAGTCCTGGGCACTGCCTGCACCCACCCTGCCTGCAGCACTGGGCACTGTCTGCAGCTACAGGCACTGCCTACATCTGCCCTGCCTGCAGCACTGGGCACTGCCTGCAGTCCTGGGCACTGCCTGCATCCAGCCTGCCTGCAGCACTGGGCACTGTCTGCAGCACCGGGCACTGCCTACACCTGCCCTGCCTGCAGCTCCTGGCACTGCCTGCATCTGCCCTGCCTGCAGCACTGGGCACTGTCTGCAGCACCGGGCACTGCCTGCAGTACCGGGCACTGCCTGCTGTACCAGGCACTGCCTGCACCCGCCCTGCCTGCAGCACTGGGCACGGCCTGCAGCACTGGGCACTGCCTGCACCCACCCTGCCTGCAGCACTGGGCACTGCCTGCAGCACCGGGCACTGCCTGCACCCCCCGTGCCTGCAGCACTGGGCGCAGTCTGCAGCTACAGGCACTGCCTGCACCCACCCTGCCTGAAGCACTGGGCACTATCTGCAGGCCTGGGCACTGCCTGCACCCACCCTGCCTGCAGTCCTGGGCTCTGCCTACACCTGCGCTGCCTGCAGCTCCTGGCACTGCCTGCACCCGCCCTGCCTGCAGCACTGGACAGTGCCGGCACCTGCCCTGCCTGCAGTCCTGGGCACTGCCTGCATCTGCCCTGCCCGCAGCACAGGACACTGCCTGCAACACCAGGCAGTGCCAGCACCTGCAGTGTCCTGTGCCACCTCCACCATGCACTGCCTGCAGCACTGTGCAACGCCTGCCTTGTGCACTGCCAGCAGCACCCTGCACTGCTCTGAACCCGCACTGCCTGCAGTCTGCACCTCCTGTGCCCCATGCTGCCTGGTGTGCCCTGCGCTGCCTGTGCTGTGTGCTGCCTGTAGCACTGTGCTCTATCTGCAGGGCTATTCACTGCCTGCAGCGCCACGCACTGCAGCCCTGTGCACTGCCTGCAGTGCAGTGCTGTGCTCTGTACCCTGCACCATCTGCAGCACCTCACACTGCCTGCTGCTCCGTGCAGTGCCTGCACCCCGCACTGCCTGGGCTGTGTACCACCTGAAGCATCATGCAGTGCCTGCAGTGCTGTGCATCGACTGGTGCACTGCCTACAGCACCAGGCACCACCTGCCCTGTGTGCCACCCTTTGCGCCCTGCACCACCTGTGGTGCCATGGACCCCTGCAGCTCTGTGCAGTGCCTGTACTCTGCCCTGCCTGTGTCCTGCACTGCCTGTATTGTGCTCTGCCTGCATCACCGTGCACCGTCTCTGCCATGCGCTGCCTGCAGGGTCATGCGCTGCCTGGACCCCATACTGCCTGCAGCCCCTTGCACTGCCTGTGGCAATATGCACCACCTGCAGTGCCATGCATCCCATGCACTGTGTGCTGCCTGCAGCACCAAGCACTGCCTGCAGCATCCTGTACTCTCTCCTTTGCGTACCACTGGCAACACCATGTACCACCTGTGCTGTGCGCTGCAGGCAGTGCCAGGGCTGCCTGCACTCTGTACTGCCTGCACTGTGCACTACGTGCAGCCCTGGGTCCCACTTGTGGTGTGCAGCACCAGCATCACCACTCTCCACACTACTGTGCCGTGCTGCACCTTGTGCCATCCTCACCATGCATCGCCCTGCAGCACCATGCACTTCTCACATTGTGCACTGCCCTGCAGCACCCTGCGCTGCCTGCACCATGCACCACTGTGCATTGCACACCCTCTGCACCACGTACTGCCCTGTATCAGGCGCTGCCTGCACCATGCACTGCCTGCAACACTGTGCATTACTTTGCATTTTGTGCTGCCTACACCATCCATTGCCAGCAGCGACGGACTCTGCTCTGCACCGTGCACACCCTTGCAGTGCCACAAACTGCCCTGCCCCACAGTGCAGCACCTGCAGCGTCCAAAGCCTGGGCCATGCTCTGTTGCTGCAGGGGAGCTGCAAGCTGCAGTGGGGCTGGTAACATTGCTCAGCTGCCCCGAGGGATGCTGTGTAGCTGAGCACAGGGAGGTGCAGCAGGGTAGGGGGAAGGCGTGAGCAGTGCACTGTAGCACATAGGAGGCTGGGACCCTCATGCAGGTTTGGAAGAAGGGGTGAGGAGGTGATTGGCGATGGGCTCACTGGGAGCGTTCAGTGCGTTAAGGGGTTTGGCCATCCATGTGCACCCGAAACATGGACAGGCTGTGTCATGGTGCTGTGACAGCTGCCCTGAGCTGCTGTGTGCGTCACAGCCTGCAGCACTGCACAGGGCAGTGGCTTTCACCTGCAATGCGTGACCCACTGTGTTTGGGTGCTCTGCCCTCCTCACACTGTGGGTGACTTTCCATGGGGAGTCGGGAGCTCTTCGTCACCTGAGTCTGTGACCATGTTTGGAAATTCTGCTGGAGAGCACAAGAAAGCCTAAGGGCAGTATCACAGCCCAGCAGCTCTGTAGGACCAAAACGACTTTGCTAAATGCTGTGTCAGATTGACCGTTACGTTTCCTAAGGACTGGGCAGGAGCCTGTCATGTTGCCAGTGTGGGGAGGCAGCAATGAGGAGCCCCAGCCCTGCTTTTCCTCCGTGCTTGCAGCCAACGCAGGGGGTCCACTTGATCACAGCCAGCTTGGGTGTCACCAAGTCATCACCCAGATGCTTTGGGGCAGCAAATGCTGGATGCATTACAACAGGGAGCTGCTACTGCAGCGTTCCCCGTCCTGCTCTCTTTCCACCTGAGTGCGTCCATGGCCAGGAAAACATCACAGCTTTCCTTAACATCTGATGTCTCAGACCTTCTGCAAAGTTGCAGATCCTGAAGATTATCAGTAAGTAGCCTCGCTGGAGAGAAAACCTTTAGCAGCGCCAGCCTGGCCGGCGGGAGAGCCGTGAGTCCTGGGAGAGCTGGGCAAAGTCCCCTGTGCCTGGAAGCACCCGCTGAATGGTGTGTGCCTGCCGATGCCAGCCCCAACGCCAGGGAAAGGAGCTGCAAAACAAACCCCTGGCAGAAGAGCAAGGCCTGGAAGATCCCTGAGTCAACGGCGCGGTGCTGTGAGCAGCCTGCACTTGCACAGGCTTGGGAGGGAGACATGTGCAAGTGCAGACCCGCCGACATCACAGTGCTGTTGGGACCTGATGGCACATTTGCGGAGTCAATTTTTAGCTTAAAAATGGCTGAAACAGAAGCAGGATTTCCTCTAACGCACATTATCTCCATTGTGGTGTACTTCATGAAAAAGGACCTCCAGAGAAGTACTCAGTCATGCACTGAGGGAGACCCCGGCCCGTGTCCTGCAGGGATGTTTTGGCATGAGCACAGGCTGAAAATAAAAAACTTTCTCTGCACCTTGATTTGCCAGTGGTTATTTCACACTTTAGAAATGAAGGGCTTTGCCTTTCTCCTGAAATACCGGCATCTGTAAGAAAACATTTGATAGCAGTCTTCCCCTGTTATACTCCACGATGGACTAAGTGTTGCAAAGTGTCTGGGCTCAGCTCAGAGCCGTCGTGATAATTAAGCAGCTGGTTTTAATGCTGCTACCTAAAATGATCTGTGCGGTTGCTGGCAGAGGCCTCAGGGTGGGCTTTGGGGAGCCAGCCTGGCTTTGGGGGGGAGTGGAGAAGGATGTCCCAGCAGCACGTTAATTCTCTGGAAGCGCTTCTCTGTGTGGTTGGGTTGGCGAGGGCAGCATGGGCAGTGCAGGCAGCATGGGCAGCGCGGGCAGCATGGGCAGCACGGTGGCAGGACTGCACTGGGCGACGTGTCAGGCTCAATTAATCTCAAATTTGAGCTGGTCTGGGCTGCTCGGAGAGGAGGAAAATGCTGTTCCCCCCACCTTCCCCCTTCTTCCAGGCCTGACCTCACGGAGCACCAAATCAGGCTCGTTTTGGGCACTTCTGGGCATTTGTGGACAGATCTGGGGGTTTATTCCCTCATCCTGGCTTGCAGCAGGATGCTCCAGCACCACGTGCCTGAGCAATGACAAACAGGCATTTCAGCTCCGGCCAGCCCGTTTCACCCCGGGCTGACAGGTGGTGTTGGACGCGTCTGTACCTGGGAATCCTGCCGGCAGCTGGGAAGTGTGACATGGGAATGAGCTGCTTTGCTCCCGCCAGCCAGTGGTCGCACATGAGTTGCAATGCTTCTCCAGCAGGTCGCTGCGTTGCTTGCACTGCCCGGGGGCTCTAACGCTGCAGCCCACAGGTCTCCTGTGGGCTGTTCCCAGCGTCTCCTTGGCCGTGGCCATGGTGGAGGAGCTGGGTCCTGCTCCCATGAAGCTCTGCAGGGTTCCGCAGCAGACGTGTCTCCACTCCAAGGCAAGGCAGTGTCCTGCTGTGGTGGCTTTCGGTTGTTATCCGAGCTCCGGTTGTGATGCTTCGGCTGCAGACTCGGGGAAACAGGGACACCAGTGGGGTAAATGGTCCATAAGATTGGTAGTAGGCTCCTTCCTTTCTCCCGGCAATCATTACCAGGCTGGTTGTTTCCAAAATACTGAGGGACAGGACCGCCCTGGTGCTGGCAAGTGTCAGCTGAGCAAAGTGGGAGCAGAAGGCTCCTCTTTGCCATGGGGCCCTGGTTGTCTTTCAAGACCAGCTCCCTTGTTATATTCTTTAATTCCAGCATCCTACTGCCTCTGTGAGCATAAAATCCAATGGCCATGTGCACAGCTGAGTAACGTCTTCTGATTTGATTCATATTTTAAAATACATAGAGCCCAAACACGACACACTTAATAGTAGGCAGATTTACAGATCAAGTGTCACACTGCACCCCACTGCCAGTTTCAGGAGGAGTTAAGTGCTGTTATATGATACAAAGAGTGTTTCAAGGCACGTCTGAAGTCTCCCCCTGGTTATTTAGGGGATCTCTGTGTGTTTGGAGTCTTGCCTTGATCCGCTCCGAGCCATTGAGAAAGGCAGCGCATGACTTTCCCCTTTCATGGGACCTTGCTTTGCTGAGAACGGAAGGACCATGGGATGCTAATTTGCCTCTCCTAGAACATTAACTGAATTGCAGATATAAACTGATTTTAGAATATTCTGGGTATAAGATATAAAAATATTTCCTGGCATGGTGCTGCAGATTTTTCTTTATTAACATTTTGCAGAGAACAGGTATGGCTCACAAATACCTGCTCTTAGTTTCACTGTTTATTACAGTGTCACCAACTGTGCAACAGGCATGAGCTCTGCAGGATGCTAAACACGGAGCCCCAGAGCTAGGTGGCCTACAGGAGACAAGAGGATGGGCACTGCCAGTGCCTTGAGCTCCCGATCCTGCTTTCCAATAATTAGGTAAAGTAAGCCAGAGGAGCAGGAGGTGAGGAGTGCTCCTGGTGCAAAGGAAGCAAAAATCCCACTGGTCCTTGGCAGATCAGGGAAGGGTAGGTCCCTTCTTGACCCAGATCTTGTGATGGAGAAGACACTGTAGCAGTGGTCATGCAATGGTTGAAAATTACAAAACTGCTCTTTTTTAGGAGCTCTTCCTCCCCCTTAGGGAGCACCTCTTATTTTAGGGGCAAAATAGTGCTGAGCTCAGCTTGTGGCTGCTCATAGCACCGTTGAGCATGGCCGGTGGTGATTTCCTGCTGATGATCCCGAAGAGCGTGACATGTCTGTGCAGCAAGGGCAGTGTGAGACGGGTGCCAGGAGGGTCTCAGGGGAGATCAGATGTTTTCTGAGAGACTATGTCTGTAAGTAAGTGGCTGCGGCAATTTAAGCATGGGAAGAGATACAAGAGTGTGCCTGAGCACTGAGGAGGGAAAAACCTGGGGTAATTTTAGCAAGGGAGAAGCAACAAGCTCATAAAAAATCCTAGAAAAAGTGATCTGCAGATGTGCAAGTTCATACCAGGATGCTGATGGTATAGGGGAAAAATGTCTAAAGAGGAAGAGCCAAAATACAGCAATGCATGGGACAACTCCAGTGGGACTTATGAGTCTGAAAGATGAAAGAAACACAAGATACTCATGAGAAAGAGAGAGAAAAGAAGGTAGGAGACAAAAGCTTCACGGGTACTATGGTTCTCCATCTGCTTTCATAGGTAGGAGACACACCGGTGGTACTGAGCAGCCTGGAAACACAGCTGCTCAGAGTTATGTTTCCCTTGCAACAGTGCCTTTTGTTAAATAAGAAAAAAAAGCCTGGAGAAGTTATTTTTCACATTTCCATTTTGACAAAATTGGAAATGAAGAAAAGACAGTTTTGGGGTCTTGCTTTCATCCTTCCCAGTTTACAGAGTTTCAGTGGCAAGGCACAGGATGGAGAAAAGGGGGGATAAAAGGCTTAGAAGAGAAGAGAAAAACAACATATGAAACACAGGGTAGGAAAAAATTATTTTTTGAAACTGATGGAATTAGTGATATCAAGGTTTTAAAAAGAATTGCTGTTTTCCCTTCCAGCTAAAGCAATCTTCAAAGGCCTGGACTTGACTCTCCTCTTAGTCCCGGAGAAGGAAGTAAGTAGGTGAAGCTGTGAAAAACAGACTCTAAGTACTGAAGGGGATGTGGGAAAGATGGGGGTACAGTAAGAAAGCAAGTGCTGCTCCTGCATGCCCTTATGGTCAGCCATGACCCAGCTTGTGTCCAGCTCTCCAGGGCCTTATGAGATGGTCCAAGGCAGTGCATGATGCTCAAAGGCGTTGCATCCCCATCCAGACCCGATGCAGTGTTGTGCAGTGCTGGTGTCGGAGCCGTATTGCCTTCTGTGACATCAAGGGAGGCAGGCTGGGAAAGGAGAGGATGCTGCAGGAGACTGGCTTTGATCTGAGGATGGTAAAATCTTGGTAAACCTGCCCGAAGCCTGGCAGTCTGAACAGCTTTTAGCAAGTCCAGGTCTAGTAAGCGTGTAGTGAAAGCTGCCATGGGAGGAGCAGGGTCTTGCTTTCTGCCTTCGCCCCCGTGCCCATTGGCATGGGCTGTGGCTGCCTGACTGAGTCCCGGGGGGAAGCTGTCCTTGGAGGAAAAGGAGTTAAACCAAATCCACTTCCAGCATTACTTCATCCCCATCACCGATCTCCCCTGTGTTTGAGACAGCAGACCCCTTGCACACAGACCTCTCCACGTGCTCTGTCCCAGCGTGTGGGTGACCTGTGTTGGGTTGCACAGTGGGGACACCATCATTTCAGGGTCTCCTGGTGGGTGTCCTCACGGTGGCACCCAGGGATGTGGCCCTGTGATGGGTGATGCTGCCTAGCTGAGCCCCATGCAGATGGGCTCCTGTGGTGCCTGGGCAGTGGTGGGACCAGATGGGGCTGCATGTGGACACCCAGAAGCCAGGAGAGGCTTTAGGGTGCTGTGGTTGTCCACGAGACTCCCCTGGGAAAGCAGATAGCTCTGCTTGTGCTGCTGCATTGGGGTTAGGGGAGGTTTATGTTCCTCTGTGCCAGGTTATAAGGTAGGGGCTGAGGCAGCTCCTTCTCGGGCTCACCTGGTGCCCAGGGCAGTGGAGAGATGATCCTTCTGGAAAACCAGAGGTCTTTGCGTCTTGGAGCTGGACCAAGATGAAGCACTGTTGGAGACAGGGGCATTTTTTCAGCTCAAGCAGAGACAATGACAATTTTGAAGCTCTGGTAAAAGCAGCAAAACTCTTGTGATCATCACTGCCATCCCCACCTCCAGCTACTCCATCTGAGAGGATGCTTTAACACACCCAGCTGGGACTAACCCCGGCCAGCGTGCTAAAACCTGGTCCAATATCAACCCAGCACATCTAGGAGCTTTAAAACTTAACCACAGCAGATTAATTTCTTTCCTGCCTTTTAAAGTTTCACTGCCCAAGATCCCGCTGTGCTGCAGAGCTGGTGGCACGGGCGCTTTGCCAGGAGGGAGCAGGATGGAGGTGCGGGTGGTGCTGCTGTGGGGGACCCCAGCCGCTGTATTTCTTGGTGCCTTGCCCGGGCTCAGGCTGTTCCTTTGCTTTTGGGCCCAGCCACATTCGTTAGGTAATGGAAAGGCTCCCTCGCTGCTCTGAATCACTGCTGGAGCGCGTTAGTGTGAGGCTCCAGCTCCTTAGCATTAATTAGAGCCAGCCGGATTTGCAGTGAGCTCATGACAGTAGTGATGTCAGCTGCAGATTTCTCAAGCCCCTCTGAAACCTGGGGCTGCCTTGACACTGCGTGTGCCTACGCAGAGCCCCGTGCCATGTCACCTGCCCTGCGCCTGGTCGAAGACGCCCTGGGCTCAGCATGGTGTGATGAGGTGCACAAGGTCTTTCACTTGGAGGGGAGGCTGAAGCTTATGGCAGCATTTTGGAAGACAATTTCTCTCAATCTTGGGGAAAAAAAAAAGAAAACTGCTGTTTTCCCATATTTTTCAAGGTGCACTCTAGCCATTTCACATACTCATTGACTTTCCTTAAAACTGCATTTTCCTTTAGCTTCCTTTTAGCCACTTCAGCTCCTTGTTGCCTGCACTCCTTCCTTGCTAGACACACTGACCCGTGCAGCGATAACTCCTCGTGCTGTCACTGCTGCCAGCAAGGAAAGGGCTCTCCATGGGCCCAGGGACCCTGATGCTCGGGAGGTGGGAAGGTGCAGTGCTATCCCGAGGACCTGGTTCCCGACCCCAATAGCTCCCAGCTACCTCCTCTCCTTTCTTCCAAAGACCCTTGGTTGCACCCATCATCAGGTGTAACAGCCTGGAAAAAGATCTGGGCTGGCCATGAGAGGTGCGTTAAGCTGAGGTTGATTTTTTAAGAGCCTAGGACCTGCCCATATTGAAAGCCTACCCAGGGAAAAAGAAAAGGAGATGGTTTGAAAGCTTGTTCTGAGATGGGGATAGACATGATTTTTAGGAAATAAAGTAGTTTGTTTGAGTCTTTGGTGCTGGATGATTTTCAATGCCCAAGAGGGAGAAACTGAGGCAGTACGAGGATCTGGGGAGCTCCCTTTACACTTCTCATCAGTCACACCAAGTGACCAGACTCTCTGGATCCACTCCAGGCTCTACACAATCCTGTCATTTTCTTCTTGATTTAAACATTTTATTGCACAAAGGCCTATTGGGAACATCCAGAACAGACACCCCTGATGCTCCTGTGTGTAAAGTCCAATTGCAAAGCCTTCAGTTGCTACTCTTTGACTCAAGAAAGGCTGAGAGCTGACTGTTTTAGCCCTATAATGCCACAGATGTGGCATGGACAGTGTCATTTTTAATATGGATGGTTCATTTATTATAATCCCCCACCGGGAAGTCAGAGAAGGGGTCCAGCACTGGGCTGTGCTACTGCAGCTCTCCCCATGCCTGAGCGCCTGGACTGTTTGCTGTCCTGTTTGCTATGCTTCTGCCCTCCAAGGGGACAGGCAGGCTGGCAGCAGGAGGAGGAGGAGGACACTGATGCCCCGGGGAGGATTCGGTCCTGTGGCCACCTGGTGCCCTCGCACACACTGGGCTGCAGCTCTGCTGTGCAGGTTCCTGTGCCTGAGCAGAGGGCTGAGGCTGGAGCCGTGGCAGCCCAATCTGAGCTCTTTCTGCCCCGTTAGGCTCTAGCAAGGGATGGCAGCAGCAGCCTGCTGGAGGGGGTAAAAGCTATAGGTTGCTGCAGAATAGAAATACAGTCCATAAAAATAGCGAGCATCCACCTACTGCCCCTTTATAGGAGGCAATAAATCCTGCCAGACTCTTTCCAGGAGGCTTCTGCTCGGAGTAAGAGGAGAGGTGAGCTCCCGTCGGCCGGCCGGCCGTGGGACCCCCCGCTCCCTGTGGCAGCGTACTCGCAAGGTGAAATATCTCCAAATTACACACACTTGTTGGTGGCACAAATTATTAGCAACTGTTGTTGGAAAGTGTGGTTCATGCGAGAAGAGCAAACAGTCTTTCTTCTCCCCAGTACAGGCATTTTTACAGCCAGCTGAAACCACAAGAAATGCAGGCAGGAATTCAGGCTGTTGGAGGTAGAGAGAGACACAGATTCCAAGAGCTGGTAAAAAAAAAATAGCTTGCAATGTGTGTTCTTTCAAAACCAAGAAAAGAAAGGACTAACTGCCATGCCAGCTTTGTCCCTTATTGCACACCGCACAGCGTAGCCTCTTCCATGCCTCTGCAGTAGATTGTATTTGGTCATCTGGCCCCAGGGTTTGAGGAGGCTTCACCTCCTGGTCCCACTGCAGCGCCCAGACTGAGTGGCATCGTCTCTCAAGCAGAGGGTACGGGGCTGGAAAACTGCTGACATCCCTGACAGATGCTGTAGGGGAATTCAGAGGATTGGGCCCAACTCTCCGCAGCACAGGTCTCCTGCCTCATGCCCTGGGATGCTCTGCTCCCTGGATGGAGGTTTTGTGACTAGGCTGGGGACACGAACTGTCCAGGGCAGCTGGGTCTTATGGTGATGGGGAGGGCTCAAGCCAGAAGTTAGCAGCTCCGGTTCTGCAAACCTCCTTTGAAGTCACTGAAAGTCTCCTCTGAACAAGAGCAGCAGAACCAGAGCTGGTTTGAACCCAGGCTAGGAAGCGATCTGCCGGGCAGGCGTTGGG
Organism: Gavia stellata; assembly: GCF_030936135.1. Taxonomy (NCBI): domain Eukaryota; kingdom Metazoa; phylum Chordata; class Aves; order Gaviiformes; family Gaviidae; genus Gavia; species Gavia stellata. The sequence goes on along the minus strand of NC_082622.1, from coordinate 7,682,546 downwards.
TGTCTGTGAAAGCCTCGTGCTGGGAGGAGGTTTGTCAGATCAGCAACGACACCAGCAGTGTCGGACACGCTGCCTTGGGGCTCTGTCCTCATCTGCAAGGACTGCTCAGGGGTAACGCACCCTGCTAGCCCCGAGCCAGCCAGCACCTCCACTCCCAGAGGAACACACTCTGACTTCAACTTAATTCTGTGTGGAAAGTTTGCAGGATCTGGGCTATAACTGTTACCATCCTGACCCTTGTTAGTAAACCATCAGTAGTTTAAGAGTCTGCTGCAGCCAATGCCGGAGACCACTTACATCCATTTTTTCAGATGTTCGTAATTGTCTGAAACATCCAGCTGAGATTCCCACATGCTGTCTGTGCCAGAGGATGAGCTGTTTTGGAAAAACCAAAGGAAAATTACCATGATATTTCTGAGGATATGAGGAGACAGATATTATTTGCCCATTGTTTATAAACAACTTCTTGTCCCTTCAAAAAGTTCAGCTCTACAGCTGGAAGAGCCCACGGGGAGATGCTGGAGTTCAGCAGTGATGTGGTCCCCACCTAGGCTGCGCTGACGGGGAGCTCGGTGTGCCCAGCAGCTCCGGCACGGAGCCCTGGAACTTGATCTCACAGTTTGGATGGGCCACCAAGCCTTGAAATGGGAAGTTGTGGGGACCGGTGGTCTTGAGCACTGGGGCCAGGCAGGCAGCAAAGGTGACCTGTGCCCCGGGGGGGGTGTGGGAAGGTGCGGGCAGTGCCACCAGTGCAACGGCTCTCCAGAGACGCTGCTGGAAAGATGCGTGCTTGGGGATACAAGCCTCGGGAGATGGTGTACGGCCACGAGCCCGCAAGATGCACTGGCTGGTACAGTGCAGAGTTGCACTGGCCTTGCTGGAGGTGTGGTTCAATGATAACTTTGCAATTGCAGCCTGGAGAATTGTGATTCCTGATGGGCAAGGGAGCTTCCTCCCTAGGTTGATCTCCTGAAATATGAGAGTGGCTCAGACAGTGTTTGGGACTCTCCAGCCCCTGCCAAGCTGGCTGAAACTCCTGGCAGTGACCTGCGAGATGCTCTCCCTGCCTCCCAGATCCACCCCGATGGTGCTGAGAGCCGGGGTCCTCCACTGCCCAGAGCTTGCCAGGCCGGCAGATGGGCCCCCGTGGCTTCCAGGCTGGCTGAGTCCTCAGCAGCTTGCCACACGGGTTGCTGCAGAGTGGGCATTGCCAAACTGCTCAGCAGCTCGCCAGATGGACTACCAGGCTGGCAGGAATCGTCTGCTCTTTGCTGCCCGCTTGGCAGGCTGTCGGCATCCCTGGGCTGGCCCGCTCCCCAGGGCGCCTTGGCCCAACGCTGCAGCCACCTGGAAGGATGCTCAGCAGCTGGGACCGTCAGGACTTCCAGATGCCTGCCTGGACAGCTGCTGTGGAGCAGGAAAGCTGTGAGTCTGGGGAGCCTCAGAAACTAAATCTCATCTCTGGCACAGCGGTACTTCGGAGGTCTTCCTCTGCTGCTGCATCTAGCAGAGTGCCACTGAGGCAGGGACACTGTTGTCCCCACTCACTGGCACCCCTCATCCGCTGCCAGAGCCCTCCAGGCTGGGACGCAGCTCAGGTCCCCCACGAACTGCTGAGGAGGTGTCTGGGCTCTGCGCTGAGCTGCTGATGTGCATTAGGGAGCTGCATGCCGCTGATCCTGGGGACACCGGCTCCTCCAGAGCTCACCCATCCTCGTGGTGCTGGACTGGGGGGACGTCCTGTCTCTGTGCTCACCCTCTGATCTCCTCTGCCCTTCATTTGTCCAGGCTCCTACAATGCAGCCAAAATGGGCTCAGGTCTGCGGCAGGAGATTAATGGGTCTCTTTTTCACACACACCCTCTCCCCTGAATGCGCAGGGGCCAGAAGTCTGCCAGGCAATTACATCCAGGAACATAAGCAAGTTATTGAAAAGCCTTGCTGGCAGAAACATCAGGATCTAATTTCATGGTGTGAGTGAAAATATTATTCTCCAGTGTGGGGGGAGAAGTGATGAAAGAACAAGAGGCTTTTTGAGACGAGTCGGGAACACCAAGTTACACCAGGACAAAAGTTGAGCAGCGATTTCCTAAACCCCAAACATCCTGCAGAAGGGTTTTGGTTGTGGTTAAACCATTGTCAGGAGCTTCCCTCTGGTCCAGAATGTGACTTCTGGTCCTGGGAGACTGCAGAGGAGGTTAGCCAAGGTTGGAGCAGGAACCAGTGGATGGTTGGGAGTTTGCAGGGGTTGGGGGATGCCACGGGTGGGAGAGGCTGGGGCTGTGCATGGTCTTGTGCAGTCACTGGGAGTATGGCCTCATCTGTTGTAGGTTCAGGAAGGAGAACTGTGCTTGGGCACTGTGCTGGGGAGCAGAAGAAGAAGGTTGCACCATGCCACAGGTCTTCTGGAGTGTGGGCAGTGCAGCCAAAGGAGCTTTGCAATGCAGAGAGGTATGGTCTAGTGGGTGCATCAGACTCTCAGAGATGAGACTTCGCACAGTCCCCTCCATAGGTCTCAGGGCTCGATTGCCCTGCCAGGGTGTGGTCCACGTCTGGTTCGGTGCCAGCCTGCCATGGTGGAGGGATGGGGCAAGCTGTCCTGCCCAGGGCAGGGTGCACAGCCCTGCCCTCTCCTGCCGCAGGGGGAACTGGGGCTGCAACTGCTGGTGCCTGCAAAAAGCCATGACAGGGCGAGGAGGGGGCAGTGGTGGGGGTCTGAGACCCTGCTGCTCTTCCTCCCCACGTCCCCGCACACGAGACCCTTGGGGCTGGTGCTGGGGCATGGCTGCTCTCCCTGCTGTGCAGGATGTGTGGCACGTGTCTCCAGCAGCTCCCTGACACAAGCCAGGCCCCTTCCCAGGCGCGCTAATCCTCTCAGATGCTCACAGCCCCCAGTACAATACCAGCCTTTCAAACCCCGGCGCCCAGGAGAGCGGGGAAGATCACACGCGTCGCAGGAAAAGGCTGGGGGTGCGTAGAAGGACGTTTGTCTCCCTGAGCTAGGCTTTGGTTGCTCACGAGCTGCCTGCCTTTCATGTGCTTTCAAAGGCAGCACTGATGTCTGGAGAAGCAGCTCTTTCAAATTACAGAACTTCTCTGCCCGCCTGCGTTGTGCTGAGAGCTGTAATCCCAGGCAGAGAGCTGCAGGGGGAGAGATGCTCACATGGACGCACACGCACACCATGGCTAGACACGCGTGCACAGGCGTGCGCTTGGTGACACACACACGTACGGATGCTCTGAGCAGGGCTTGGAGCAGACCATCTCCAGAGGTTCTTTCCAGCCTCAGCTGTTCTGTCACTCTGTGAATGGTTTTATCCTTTGCAGGAAATGCATGGAGATAGAGCAAAAATGGCAACCACACACACAGTGCGGCTTGGGCTCTCATTGCAGCATCAGGCTGCAGGGAGATGTGGTGGGATGAGCTGAGCTTCTGGACAGGTTGTATCTCTGCAGCTGTCCTGGGCAGGACTCGTGGTCCTGGCATGGGGTTGCACAGGTAGGACCAATCCAGCCGTCCCACTGGCTGTGTGGAGCAGGGCTACGAGCCTGGGGCGAGATGGAAGAGAAGGTGGCTGGTGGACTGCAATGCTTCGCCTTCCTGACCGCCACTTGGGACATCCACACAGAGACCTCCCCAGCTCCGCATACTTGCTGTGCTTGGTGCTGCTGGCATGCAGAGGTGAGTGATGGGTTGTCCTGGCCTGGCCACTGTGGCGGAGCCCTGGTCCACACTCCCATGCAAAATGCGGAGGAGGTGAATGCCGTGGGGATGCTCCAGGGCGGCTCTAAGCCCTGGCTGGCATCCCCTCTCTGCCCACAGGCTGCTCCCCACCAGTGACCCCATGCCAGCAGTGAGACCAGGAGGGATGCCGGGGGCTGTGCTCGGCTCTTGCTTGGCATCGCCCGCCCTGATCGTGCCTGCGCCAATGGAGGATGGAGCTGCAATGCTGGCAGGATGCAGCTGGTGCCAAAGGGCTTGGCTGCATGTGTCCCAGAATGGTAGAGGCTGGGAGGAGTGGATTCTTCACCCCGTTGCTCTGAGTCCATTTTTGGCCCACAGGGCAGTAGCTGAGGGCTGCCAGAGCTGGGTACAGGATGTGCCTGAATGGAGACAGAGGGGGGTAAAAGAGATGCAGGTGGGAGGAACATCTTTGGGCTGGAGTGGTGTCAAAGCCGAAGGGATGAAGTCCTGCATCCCAGGGGCCAGGCCAGGTCTGCGTGACATGCAGTGTGCCAGTCTCTACCTGAGCACCAGGCAGGGGCAGCAGGCAGCTCCCTGGGACTGCGTGGAGGCCACGACCTGCTTGCTGTTAGTGCTGGGCAGAGGAGGGGTCCTTGCACAGAGCCCTGCTGTGGGTCTACCGAAAAACATCTATGGGAAGTAGGGAGGAGACATGCAAGTGCCTGAGCACATGTGTGCCATGGAGGCTGTAACCCCTTCCCTGGGCTGTCAAGTGGCAAAAATTTGGGGGCCCAGTTCCTCCACTTTGGGTGCACTTCACGTGGTATTTTATGTGGAACAAGGCAAGAGGACTGGAGCCAGCAGTGGATGCGCTGTTATCCCTGCTGCCAGCTAGAACTGGGGCTGTCCCAGGGAGCAGGGTGGTGGGACTCCCCCCACCCCAGGCTCATGGCTGTCAGCACCCATGGGAGGTTTGGGCAAGGGAGGTGTTGGTGGTGCAGATCATGCCCAGATCCTGCTGGGCAGCTCTTGGCTGACGATGGCTGTGCCCTGCTCCCTGCTCCTGCCAGTCCCAGCCCAGGCACATGGACTGCTGGGCACTGGGAGGGGCAGGCAGAGGAGAAAGGCTCTGCAGGATTAATAAATCATCCCTTTCCCCTTCTCTGCCTGCTCTCCCTGTCTTTTGCTACGCCCAGCCACTTTGCATTTGCGTCTGATGCAGGGGTTATGCTGGGCATGGCAGAAATAGGGGTGCTGCAGCTGTGCCGCGCTGTCTCGCCTGGACCCTGCGGCTGTCACGGTTGTGGAGGTGGGATGGGGTGGTTTCCTCCTGTGCCTGCCATGGGCTGGCCCTGCCTCGGTGCTGCCTCAGCCCCCCACCGGAGTGCTGGGCTGGGTCTGCGCAGCGTAAGTGATAGCCGTGTCCAAGTGAACAGCCAAACCATGCAACCAGCTCCCTTGGAGGAGCAGATTTTCACAAGAAGATGTGGGGAAGGTCATGGAAACAGGATTCCTACTTCTCCAGGGCCCCAGCATGACTCCAGGGCCTTCCCAGGAGTGTCTCCAAGAATCAGGAGAGCTCAACTGCCCAGAGCAGCCCAGAGCTGCTTCAGGCTCCCCCAAGCCCCAAGCCCCTGGCTGCTCCCAGGGATGGAGAGGACACCTGGGCAGACTGTCCTGCAGGGATGGGGGAACCTGTTCCGTGGGCAGGGGAGAGCTGGGGACGGGCATGGAGACTTCGCCGGCTTGCACCTTGGTGCATGGAGCCACCAGCTTGGCCTGGGAGCATGACATGAGATATCCAGGGGACATCTGCAGTGTGGGGGGAACAAGGCTTTCCTCGGTGCCCTTTCTTGCTGGAAGAAGGTGATTTTTGGCAGCAGGACGGCCACGGCACTGCCTGGGCATTGCAGTGCAGGGCAGACAGAGACTGGAGAAACCCCAGGGGCTGGTCCCTGGCTGCCACCAGGCCACTGCGGACCCATCCAAAGGCCATACGTGCATGGGTGCTCCCGAAATGAGCAGGAATGACCTAGAAGGACTGAAGCCCTGAAGATCAGGGCCTTTCCCCCAAACTGAAGAGGTGAGCGTTTGACCTCCCTTTGTGCGGTGCCAGACCAGGGGACCGCTGGAGAGGACCTGGGACACCCAGGACCAGGGGTTTGTGTGGGACAAGGCCCAGGCTGTGGTGTCGGAGGGTTAAGACGGGGGGTTCGTGGTGGGGCAGGTGACAGGCAACCGTGCCCTCACCCGGCTGCGTGCCTTCCCTGCGCCTCCGGCATCGGCACCGGCCCGTTTGCCCGTGACACGAAGGCCCGGGTGGGAGCTGCCCTCCCCTGCCCTCCCCGACCCCCGGTCCCGCCGACGGCATCGCTGGAGCCGCGCCGAGGAGCGGAACATCCCGTTTCCGTGGCAACCGAGTGTCTCCCGGCAGAGGAGCGTCCCCACCAGAGGGCAGTGGCCACTCGTGGATGCGCCGCTGCCCCGGGGAGGGGCCGGGCTGCGGGGGGCCGGCGGGGGGGGCACCGGCCCTGCTGCCGGTCCGGGGGCCCCCGGTGGGCTCCCAGCCCTCACCCCTCCATCCCGGAGGCATTTGCAGGCCGTGGCGGGGAAGGAGCTGCAGGGATCAGACGCCAGCACCCCACGGGTGATGGGGTGCACACCCTGCTCATCCTTGGGGCACCCAGTGCTGTTCCCTGCTGTGACCTCGGGGAGCCCTGGGGTCAGCCCGGGGACGTGGATCTGCTGGGGTGGTGACTGCCCTCTCCTCCTTGCGGGTCCTCTGGTTCAGCCGACGGCAGGCACTGATGTTGGCACCTCCAGGGCTGAGCCGTCACCTTCTCCCAGTCCACTGCACCATTTGCTCATTTAATCTCCCTTTTATTCCTTCTGAAGTGAGGCCCACACTGGTCTGAGCCCTGCTGCCTCCCACAGACCTTCCCTAAAACCTCTCTTTAAACTAAGGTACTCGAACAGTTATTTTGAGGGAAACCGATGCAGATCTGAGTCAGGATGGTCCCTCCAACGGCTCCCAAGGGAGGAGCTCAGGCCATCCCCAGGGAGCCACGCAGTGCTGGAGGGGGCTGATTCCTCTCGTGGTGGGGCAAGACCCCGTTCTCAGCTCCCTTAACGCATCCCCAGCTCCATCCTGCCTTGGCACTGAAGCCATCTGAACTGGTGCCAAAAGCACATCACCACCATCAGTAACATTGCTAAGACAAGCCCTCTATTTACATATTTTATAGCATTAAACATGCACTGCAGCCCACACAGCACACCACAGGGGCTTTGTGTCCCCTCGACAGCAACTCCGCTGCTTGGTGAGGACATCGGCTGGCTCTCCCCCTGGGTGAGCCATCCTTTCTGAAGGAAAACACGAGCGGATCCCCCATCCTGGGTGCTACCAGGGAGGGTAACGACTAGTAAATCCTCCTGCTCACATAGAAAGGCCTGTTTTGCTCTAGCATCAGGATGGCCGGGAGCTTCCCCTGCCTTCAGTCCTCTGCCTTTATATGATGCTGTGCTCAAAATTTGCACCCCCCTGTCTGCTTTGCCAGACGTGGCTGCACCATCTCCAGTCCCATCATCTCCCAGTGCCTTGGCCCTACTGGGATGGTTGCACGTCTGGGTGTGTGGAGGGAAGCTGGGGGATCTCTGTAGCACCTGGTGGCCCACAGCCAGAGGGTGCGTATACGGACATCACCTACCTGCATGGGGGAAATGAGGAGATTGGCGTTTTAGACAGATCCTGTGTGAATTTGCAAGAGTCAGAGGGAAAGTGTGTGCAGATTTCAGTCCGTGTTTGAATGCAGCTTAGCGCCACAGCATTCCCAGGCTGAGAAGGAGTTTTCCCTGGTCCCTTGCATGGCTCTGTAGCCTCAGGCACACAAGCACAACAAGAAACATCTGTCTTTCTTTCATGCAATCAGTTTCAATCACTAATAATTATCTCTCCTCTTCCTTTTTCCTCCTCTGCTGGCTGCTGTCCTAGTGCAGCGTGGCACTAGTGGAGACCAGGTATCCACCTACTCAGTGCCAGGGCTCATGCAGCATGGGGAGACCGAGCCCTGCTCCTTTTTTCTGGCCAGGCTTGGCCAGGGCTTAGCCTTGCTTGCCAGACCCTGCAATCCTGGGGATTTTGTTGAAAACCCCAGCTCTTGGAAGCAGGTGATGGGAGGATCTCAGCTCTCCTTGCTGGATAAAGGCAGTTTCCTTCTCGATGGGGAAGAAAGCTGTGAGTACAGGCTGACAAAGCAAAGGCACCAATGTTTCTTATCCTTTTACAAGATTTCCAGGCAGTGTCCTGTTTTTCTGGGGCCTGACCATGGTAATGCATCCCTTGGAGCCATCATTCATCTTCTCCCTCTAGAGCAGGCAGGAAAGTGAGGATGGTTTCTCAACACGGCAAGAAAACACAACCCCCAAACCACATCATTCTTGCGGCAGGAGTGTTTGGGGTGAGAGCTCAGCTGGAGGGGTCACCCTGCTGCTTACGGGCAGATTTCAGTGTCAACTGCTGGGGGAAGCTCTGCAACCTCAGCCTGGGCAGGAGAGCAAGAGCAGGCTGCGGGGAGCTGGCAGGGCTGGGGCTGGCTCCCGTGGAGCAGCAGGCTCGGAAGTCTCGCTCCTGGGCTCCAGCCGTGTGGGGCTGCGTCGTGCAAATGGCAGCACAACAGGGTGATGTTTGTGTGGCTGGCAAGGCAAGGTGTCAGGTTAGATCTGGGTTTACACTCACCTTCTTGGGTTAGATCTGGGCTTGTTTTAAACACTGGCAAGTGGTGAGCTCCTGGCTCTGAATACCTGTGAAGATGAGGCATATATATATTTACACATCTGTTATTAACCTAAAAATATCACCAAGTGGCAGATTACCTGTCTTGGTTTTTCATGGAAATTCAGGGCTCTGAGTCCTTGCAGAGAATACAAAAGGACTGATCAACCCTGCAGGTCTCCAGAGCTGGTTGATGCCCACCCCGTCTGTGCCAATGCAGCACAGGATGACCCTGTGACATGGGCACGGTGGGGAGAAACCCCGGGGATGCCCAGCCCATATCTGGGCACACAGCACTTATCACAGCTCAGCTCTTCCCCCAGAGCAGGAGAGTGGGTATCACCCAGGTCTCCCACACCAGCTGCCAGAAGAGGTTCCCCTGCTGCAAAGAGAAGGAGCCCTGGGGAGTCCCAGTCCTCAGCACCTCCTCTTCTCCTGCAAATCCATCTGAGTTTCCGGCTTCCCACAAGAGCGGGGAGGGTTACCGATTTCCAGGGCTGCTGGACCATGTAGTTTCACCTCCCACCACCTAAGTGGCCCCAAGATGTCCTGACAGCACAGCTCCCCAAGAGCTTCTCATGGTGGCTGGTGGCGAGTATTCACCTCCTCTTTTCAATCTGCTGGGAGAGAGTTCACCCCCGGCTCCCGGCTCCCTTCCAGAGCGGGTCTCTGCTGAAGCACTCATCAATGGTATGTGTTCTTCCCTGAGCAGGTAAATCAGTGTCTGCCTCTGAAGTCATTCCACTTGGTCATCAAATCAGCACATCTTGTCCCCTGCAGCCTTGGCCTGGCAGGGAGATGCTCCCAATGTGCTGTGAGCTCCGTGGGGGCCGTGGGTACCCAAGCGCTGAGCTCTGGGACCATTGCTCTTCCAGTGCCGTGGCTGCCTGTATGGTGTCTGGGCATCCCTCTATTTCCATCAGCTGGAGCAGATCACCAGGATCGCTGCAGTTATGGCATCCACCTAACCGGGGAGCTTTCTCTGTCAACTGGAAATTGTAAGTGGATCATGAACCGCAGTGGTGGCTGAAGGTGAGCTGTGCAAAGATATGGGGACCTCTGGCTTGTTCAGTTCCTGTAGGCTTTTATACTCAGGATTTTGCACTCACGTCCTGAGGGAAGGCCACTGACTTACATGGCTTCCCTGCCCACCCCACCAGGATGACCCGCTGGCTGCCGTGGTGGCCAGTGAGCCTTGCTGCAGTGGCTCCAGGTATGTCCCTCACCCAGTGCTACTGTGGTAACCTTCAGGGCACAGCAGTCTTCAGGAGAACAGACAGGAACTATTTAACCCACCAGACCAAGACCCCCTCCCAAACCCACCCATCCATGCCCCCGCTGACAGCCCTCATGAAATGCAGCCTTACCTGCGTGGGGCCAAGGTGTGCAGAGCTGGGACTCATCCCACCATCAGCAACCCAAAGCGGTGCATGCAGTTGAAGCCAACTATGCAGGCTGCCTTGTGGGCAGGCAGCAAAGGACCATCCCTGAAGGTGGTGGCTTGTTTTACCTTAGACACTGTCCTGGCCCTCTCAGAGAGCCTGCCTGGCCCTGGAGATGATGGTGTCCCTTAGCTAGGCTGAAATATCTCTGACTGCAGATGTAACTGTAGAGGATCATGATAGGTGAGATGAATCCTGTCCCAACATACACGCCGAGAGCATCCAGATGGAGAATTAGCGTAGAATATCAGATGCTCCTCACGTCTTTCCAGAGAAACCTTTGAGTCATTTGCTCCGAGGCTGTGTGGGTGTGTGGGTATTTGTGCTCACGCACGTGGGCTTGCACCTGGCTACTTGTGCAGACAAATTCATGCCATGCCCATGCATGCACCCTATGGGCATACTCGGGCCCTGTGTTGTGCCCCTGCACGCTTGGAGACCTGGCGCATGTCTGCAGGGAGGGGGTTGCTGAAGAACATGGGCAGACCCCCTGTGCAGTCGCCGGATTTCCTCGCAGGCAGCAGCAGACAAGGTGAGGCTCCCAGCGTGGCTACCACAGCTCTGCGCACTGATGCTCTCAGAGCAGCGCGCTGCCTGAGCAGAGCAAGCTGGCAGAGACAAGATAACATGCCATGGGGAGCAAAGCCGCTTGGATCACCTCTAAAATGCCTTATGCGATCAGACACTTATCACCTTAAATCCCCAGCTTGTCCTAGGTCACGTACCACAACCGGTCTATTACTAATATCATTAAGATCCCTTTGCTGGCTTCTAAATAATAAGCATAGGCGGGGACGCTGTGATTAATGGAGGGCTGATGGATGAAACCCCCTGTCACCATTTAATACCTGTAACAATAGATTCATTAACTAGGATTAGTTTCAGACATAAGCTTTCTATACCCATGGCTATTACTCACTCAGTTCATTAACAGGACAGCATTAGTTCTGGTACCTTTGAGCTAGAATACATCCTGCATACAAATGATGCCTGGCACTGTAACTTTCAGGAAATCCGAAGACTGTTTATAAAAAGCTGGAATCTCTTAATTCAAACCTGTCAGCGAAGGCCTTTCTGCTCTTATTTTCTGCACGCTTCGTTTCTGAAGGTGAAGGATGGAGGTGATGTGCCAAAATACAGCTTCGCACTGCCCCAGCTCTTGCCCTCGGCAGAGGCTGCGGGCTGGGGGTGCTGCCCGGGGCGATCCGTGGGGTGAGCTCTCTGTGCTTGCTGGGCGCTCACCACGGCGTGGCACTCTCGTTTCCCAGGAATTAACTCCAGAGAGTTTTACACGGTGGTTATTTCCCCATGCCACCAAAAGTGCTTAAAGGGACTGTCCGACAAGCTGGCTGTGGGCTGCTGCGTGCTGAGAGGTGTCATGTCCTGAGGATTTATCCCCACACAGCATCCTCCCAGCTTTGGCCAGTCCGTGGGAAGAAGGAAAACAAATTTTTGCCATATCTGGTCTGTCTTTAAGTGTATTTCTGCTCACGGTCCCTGGAGACAGATGGTTGGACACTGCTTGGTGGGGATGTGATGGATGCAGGTGATGGAGGATCGCTGGTGTCTGGAGAAATGTGCAACCAAGTGTCTGCAAAAGGCAACTGGGGGAGGTCGGGGTGGCACTGGACGAGTGCAGCCAAGGAGATGCAGAGACTTTGGGATGTAGCTGGCCAGCGTGGGATACAAGGGGACGTGTTTGCTGTCCTCATTGATTGTCACACAGGGAAATGCTGCAGCTGTAATTTCCAGATGTTTGCTTAGCTTGGGATTTTGCAGTGGTGGCTTGCTGTGGTGGGGCATTGGGTGAATGAGACTTCTTGTCTCATCTTGCTTAGCAAAAGAGCAAAGCGACAGGGATAACTGCCTGGTTTAGTTTTCCAGAGGCTCTCCCATGCCTCCTGCTAATGGGGAACCGAGCGATGGTATTCAAGAGCAGCGTGATTTCTGCAGTGCAGTTCAGTGGGTGGTTGCACAGGCTGGGTGGGATGTCCTCGCAGGTGGGGGGCTGAAAAGCCCCTGTACCTTGGGTTGGCACAGGCTTGAGACTCAACTTATCCTAGAGTGGTAAAATAAACATTCTCTAGTACTTCTAGCTGAGTCCTGTGCAGGGTAACTAATGCCCTGGCACTGCCCAGGGAGTAAGGACACGGCATCAGCCGCCCACTCCCAGTGCATGGAGGAGCGGCGAGAGGTCCATTCACTTGGGGCACAGCTGCTGTGCTCACACAAAGCCTAGCTGCAGACAGGATACTCCCACTGTCAGAAAAGCCATGGAAAAATGTACGTGTATCCAAAAATATTTGAGTTACAGTCAATCTGCAGGATTTTAGTCTACTGTGGAATGTGCCTTCTCAGTTTATCATAATAAGTGTGATAAGTTCATTGTTACAGAAAATGCACAATATGTTTGGCCCAAAAAGCAAAATAAGGCTTCTGAGGATGCAAAGACAAAGCTGAGTTCTTGCATTTTGAGACGTTTCAGTCTCAGCCTCCTCCCTATTAGTATGCAGTGCTGAGCCAGGGGGGGTAGGAGCTGCGATTTTGCACATATGGAAAGATAGGAAAGATAACCCATTTCCTGCAAGAACATTAACATGGGCTGGAAGAAATCACTTTGGGATTGAGAGAGAGGAACCTGGGTGGGAGGGGGAAGGAGAAGAGGTAAATACATTTCATAGATAACGATTTAGATGGCATGAACCAAGATCATGAACCCTGGCCCTGTGGTCAGGAGGCAGGAGGGGTGCACAGACAGCGGTGGGGCTGGAAGGCATCCCTCTGAGCAGCACGCTGCGGCAAGTGCTCCTGGTCCACCCGTGAATGATGGGGATTATGAAGGTCTTTGAAGATGCCATGCTTACGGCACCATGTGTATGTTTGCAACACAAGGTAGGAATGGTGAATTAGACTAGAGGTTAATTTGAGGGGCAGCTTCAGGTCAAGTATGGAAAGAAATTAGGAGCTGCGAGCTCTGGTGCACACCAGCTGGCTGGTCCAGCTGCGGGTGAAAAGCGGTTCAACCAGAGTTGCTTGATTTCTCTTGAGGGCAATGAGGAGTACAGAGTAGTACACCCGGGGCACATTGGCCCTGTGCACTGGTCCAGACTGGGACACGACTGGCTGAGCAGCAGGTTATGGAGGACCTGGAGGTTAAGGTGGAATCTGGACTGAGCGCTAGCCAACAGCACACGCTCGCTGCATGTAAGGCAAGTGTACCACGCTACGCTGGACAACCTCAGCTGGCAGATTGAGGGCAGTTATCCCCTCCACGCAGCATGGGTGAGACTGCATCTGGAATACTGTGTCCAGTCCAGGCCCCCAGTTCAACAGGGATGTGGGGAAACTGGAGTGAAGGGATGGTGAGGGGCCTGGGGCACACAACCTGCAAGGAGAGCGGGAGGGAGCTGGGCTGGGTTAGTCTGGGGAAATGTGAGCTGGTAACAGCCTGCAGCTACCTGAAGGGTAGACACAAAGATGATGGAGCCAAACTCAAACTCAGACACAAGGCCCAGTGTCCGCAGGTTGCAGCTTGCGAGGTTCAGGTTGGATATGAGGGAAACCTTTTGTCCCAGGAGGGTGGTGCAGCAGCGGGAGAGGTCATGGAGACACCGGCATCTCCATTGTTGGTGAGACTTGGCTACGCAAAGCCATGGCTACCCTGAGCTAGTGCTGACAAGAGTCCTGCTCTGAGTGGGAGGACAGGCTGGGACCTCCAGATGTCCCCACCACCAGCACTGCTGTGACTTTGCAAAGACTGGGAGCGGTTGGACAGATGGAGCAGACGAGCCGTGCAGGCAGACACAGCCCTGGGGATAGCCCACCCCACGGGTACCTGATGCTACCAGAACCCCTGCTCGCACCATCCTGCTCCTGCCGATGTCCCAGCTTGGTCACTACGGCCAAGGGTGGCAGCAAGCACCATGTTCCTGATCTGAACTTGCTGTTAGCCTTCAGCAGCACTCGTGGGGTCGGTGAGGAGCTGGCACGGCTAGACGATGCTCCTGCTCTCTGTGCCTGGGAGAAATGAGACCCCGCTCAATCCCATGTGTCAGGCAATCCCACAGATCAGCAATGGGCATTTTATGTAGGGAGGATTTCAATAAAAATGGAGAGGAGGGGTGGGAAGGGATGGAGGGAATAGCTATTTTTTTTTCCACTGCAGAGTTCAGCTTTTAATCAAAAACCGAAACCAAACTTTGACAATTTTGGCTTATTCTGATGAAAGATTTTTAATGAAAACTGGAACTGTCCATAGGGAATAGAAGGTTAAAAAAAAAGCAAATAACAAAGTCAGTCAACTGTCCAACCAAATTTGAGCCACGAGTAAGTTTAACAAGAAAGTGGAAGAAGTGGTGTGACAATGGTGGGAAGGGTATTGGGATGCATGGCCATGACGGAGAAAGGGGTGGACAAGTGGCAGTCAGGAAGATCTGGGACACATGGAATTGCACTCTGTGATGTGGGATGCTCCCCTGAGGATGAGGGGTTTGCTCACATCCTATCGCTAGCTGCTGTCCCATCTGGCTGCGAGAGGCACGTGGGGATGCTGAATGGTCACAGCTGCAGGGACAGTGGCTGTGTTGGGTCACAGCTGCTTCAGTGTGCGGCAGGTCAGCAGTGTGGGTTGCCCGCACATCTGCTGGGCGCTGCCCGCACATCTGCCCAACACTGCCCACTGCATCCCTGCCAGAAATGCACCTTGCAGGAGGCGTTTCCTAGCACACGCATATTCTCGGTGCACACATACATCCATGCATGCACACTTTACGTACTAAGGGAGGGGTGCAGCCCAGACGGTTTCACCACTAAAGGCGTAGATACCAAAGCCAGTGAGAGGAAGGTGACCATCCCCTTGGAGAATGGGCATGAAGATGTTGGAGGAAACTCTCGCATCCTACCCCAGAGGCGCTGCAACACGCGTGCTTCCAGGAAATGAGCTCAACCCTTATTTTTGAGTCTTTGCATGAAAAAGGATCAGACCCCAGCGGTGCCTGTCGCAAATGCAGGTTCACTTGGAAACGATGGAGGAAGTGAAGCTCGCACCTGACCCTGGTCCTAATCCAAGAAGAGCTGAGGCAAGTCAGAAAGCCAGTCCCACCCGCGGTAAGTGGTAGGTACCCTGTGTTTATGGTAATAACAATAATTTACCCTTCACTATCACCTTCCAGCTGAAGAGCATAAAGCCCTTTTGCAGGCATTAATTATCATTAGCCTAATGACACGGTTGATGAAAGGGAGGCTGTGAAAGCTGGAGTGATTCACCCAAGGTCCCAAGGCCCATACGGTGGCAGAGGCAGGAGTTGCAGGCAGGTCTCCTTGGTGCAGGCAGGGGGTGCAGGGCAGGTTCTGGGCTCAGGGGGGGCACCGAGAGCTTCACCTTCACCTTGGGGAAGCCAGAGGTTTGCTGGTCGGTTGGGGATTGGAGGTGTGCTGCCTTCCCACCTCCTCCCCGGGACATCCCTGCTGCTGGGGATTGCTCCACGGAGGTGGAGTGGGTGGCAGCGGGTGAGCCGGCGCATGGGGCAGGCAGGCAGGCAGCGCGGGCTGCTCTCTGAGGCTGGCAGTGGCTGGAGGAGCCCCACAGTGTTGGGGACCCCAGTGCTGCCACCCTCCTGGGTGTGCCCAGGGCTGGATGGAATGGCAGCACAGACAGCCAAGGAGCTGTGGAGCTTTGCTGGGGCTCTGCCGGGGAGGTGTGGGCAGAGCTGCCAGAGCCCCTCAGCTGCAGAAGGCAGCAGGGTCGGGGCAGAGCATCTGCCATGGGGTGCAGAGCCCCGCTCGGCATGGGGCTGGCAGCGAGGGCTGGGGCGCGGGAGCCAGTTAACACTGCACAGAAATTTTCTTTTAAGGCGTGGAATGATTTATGGATTATTACTGGCTGTGACAAGGTCAGCTGCCAAGCCTGGGTGATTTGGGGTTGGGGGGCGCAGGAGGATAATAGGGACAAATTGGGGCCCGAAGGAATGTGCACCGTGAGGAGCAGGGGGAGGCGGGGGGGCAGAGGAAGTGCTGCCTTCTCCTCCATTCCCAGACACAACCTGCTCTCATTATCCTGAGCCACCACAGGCGCTAACGCACACAAATATATTCTAATTTATTAGAGCTGGCAAAGATCTCTTTGCAGAGAGCGAGCGTTTTATTTTTGAGGCTCAGTGGTTCAAGTGTTTGAAAGGGCAGCATTCTCTGTGCCTCCAATGTGGGGCTAATGATAATCTAAATTAGTTATTGGAAATAATTACCAAGGCTTTATTGTGCCAAGCATAGCAGAGCCCTGGAGAGCAGTCGCGCTCAGACACGGCCATGCAGCTAAAAGCTTTGATGCTTCATTAATATTCAAGGGGAGTCTTTGGCTGTTTTCCCTCCTCCCCTCGCGAGCTGCTGCAGCTCTCTGAATGAACCCGAGGCCTCTGGTGACACCGGTGAGGGGCCTGCCGATTGAAATTAGCAGTGGTACAATATCAAAGTTCACTGCACTCCTAATCTCAAATGGAAAAGGTGGGTTTCGGAAGATGCTATCGCTCCACGCGGCGGCAAGGATTCAGTGCCGAGACAGCTTCTTCTGGCTCCAGGCGCCTGGTTCCGGGCTGAGATAATGCTGGAGAGGTAGCATCTCCAAGGTTGTCCTACACAGCTGGGTTTTATGATATAATGGACCAAACCGGCTGCATAATTAATCAGCCTATATTTTTCCCCTAGTAAATCTTCCTGTGATGGGCAAACAGAAGCCCTGGAGCTGTGTCTGCCTGCCAGATCTGTGGTGGTGCATGTGTGCCTTTTTCTTTTTCTTCTCCCCATTTCTCTTTTGGAATAAATGCTGTGATTTGAAAGTGACTCCAGCTCTGTTCATGAAGATGTGGGTGTCTCAGGGCTGCTATTATTTTTTGCATGCGAAGCAGCTGCACCCTCCCTTCCAAAAACCTTTGGGCTCCGAGCAGGACGGCAGGATGTATTTTTGGATGTGGACTTGGCCTGGCAGGGCTCCAGGGAGAATTTCCTCTCCTTGCTCTGGATTCTGCACTAATCAACAATTCAGTCCTGGTGCCTGCGGGCAGGGCTCAGAGCAGAGGTACCGTCCATCTCAGAGATGATAACCATGCTCAGCACATCTCTGCAGAGCCCTGCGGGCTCGACCCGCCACCGTCAGAAGCAACAGCAGGATTCCTGTGGTTCAGCGAGGGCTGGGTCTAACGAGCAAATCCTTCTAGCTTGCAAGATGGGGGACAGCTGCTCTGCCTGTTTTCTGGGCAAGCAGCATAGAGGTGCACATTAAACCAGGACAACTCAGGAATTTCAGCCCCCCCCTTATGACCCGGGCCATGCAATGGCTAAAAACGCCGCAAGCCCCATAAATCTTTGAGCAAATCCTGCCACACTCTGCATGGCTTTTGTGCCACCCTGGAGGTGTGGGATGGGGACAGACCCCACGCCTGCCCCAGGAGCCCGCGGGCCAGCCGGGGCGGTCAGTGCGCGGGGAGCCCTGGTGCCGCGGCAGGATGCGGCGTGCGATGAGTCATTCCCGCTCGCCCGGTCGCGCTTCCATCCCACGCCGTCTCGGCGGGTGAGTTATGGGACTTCTCCTCTGCTGAGCAGGCACAAATCATCGGGGCCTGTCAGGAGTCAGGATGAAGTGGGCTGGCTGGAGAGTCCACACTAGTCCTTTAACAAGATTGATGCTTTGCCGCTTCCCAGGTCTGAGTTCAAGAATCTATATTTTATTCCTTCCCTTCTCTCCCTTCTCCCTGCCCTGTTCACTGCTGCAGAAACCCACTCTTATAATTCCTGGTCAGGTTTGCGTGTGCGAGGTGGTAATGTGTCTCCCTGGGAAGAAAAAAATTGTTTCTAGGAAAGATTTATGAGGAATGAATTATTTAACCTCACACTCCTGGCTACCCCCGTGCCTGCCCGCCAGCACAGACTCCAGGACCGGAGAACTTCACCTAAGGAAGCCCAGGTCCGGATGGGCCAATGCGTGCCTGATGCTGCCTGGCACGTGGCGTGGGGCTCACTGGGGACCCAGATCAGGAGAGGCCAAAGCCGATGCTGGGTCTGCAAGTGGCAGATGCCCCTGCTCCTCCCAGGTGCCCCTGCCCAGCTTGCAGCCATCACTGCCTGCCTGTTCTTGAGAGCGCCGTGGAGGCAGGCAGTGCCACTGCCAGCAGGGAGAAAACCAGAGGTGAACAGCTGGTAAAACATCTGGAGTGGCCTTCTGCCAAGGAAGGACATCTCTGCCCCACCAGGACAGGATGCCGTGGTGGAGCTCTACCGGCATGACCCCTCTCTTGGCCAAACCCAAAAGTCATATCCATCACTCAGGCTTGGAGCTTCCCTCCATATCTTTGCCTTCATGGGAGGCAGCCTGAGCCCCACGGGAGCAGTGGGACAGCACAGGGAGGTGGTGTGCTGGGCAGCAAAGGGGGCAGGCAGCAGGGATGGTGCAGGCAGGGCTGGTGTGGGAGCACAGCGATGGGTATTGCTGGTGGCTGGTGCATGGCAGGGCCAGGAACATGAAGCAGCCCAGCCCAGGGTTTTGCAGACCCTGGGCAAACTGAAAGGGACAAAATGTGTTTGCAAGATATTTTTCCCTTGAAAATGATGATTTCTGCGGGAAGTGCCTGTCTGCAGTGAATTTCCAGAAAGAGAAAAAACACACACAAAAAATCAGTTTGTGCGGATTGAAAACAAAAACCTGCCAGACGTTCCCTGCTCCTCACTCGCCCGCCCCCTCGAAGAAATATTGGCAGAAGACGGGGAAGGGAAGCCAGAAAACTTTTGAAGAAAAATATTAATGAAAACCAAACCCTGTCTGCTTCTTTTTTAATTTCCAAAGGGGAGATAAAGGGCTCCCTGCCCTGCCCTCTGGACTCTCTGCTGACCCTGGAGTGAGGATGGGAGTGATGCTGGTCCAGCCCTGCTGTTGCTTGTCGAAGAGCCAGGCCAGAGCCCCTGAACCTGGGCACTTCTTGCTCTGCCAACCCCTCTCCCATGGGCCTGGGGTCCTGGAGCATCTTCTGATCCCCGTGAAGCATTTGGGAATGGGTCCTGTCTGGGGGGCTGGGTGATGTCCCATGCAGGAGAGGAGCCCCAGCATGATGGGGAACTGGGCAGAGATACTGCGTTTGGAGAGGAGTGGATGGAGATTGGATGTCCATGCTGGAGGTGTGGAGCAAAGGAGAGCACGGGTTGCTCAGGGGTCTGGAGAGCCTTAGCTAGTATGAGAGTGGCCTGCCTGAGCAAAAGACACTTGAAACCCCCAAAAGGAGTCCCAAGTGCCAACCTGCCTGGGGACATGGTGCCTAGCCTAGACACAGAGCCACTATCAGAGTGTCCCATGGCTCCAGCACCACTGCACAGCAGCAGCAGGAGAGGTGTGAGGGGTTTTCTTTCCAGCTGTAAGCCAAGGGGGCAGGGAGGAGGTCAGACACGACAGGAGGATTTGATGGGGGCAATGGAGTTCACAACATTTCCCTTGCAAAATGGGCTGAAGGACTGCTCCTCCTCAGCCACAATACAGCACCATGACGGAGGGGAGACCACCCTGGCTGCCAGCGTCCTTGGAACCAGCTCCCAAAATACCTGACTTTGTTGCTGCAGCAGGCACCAGTCATGAGCAGCATCAGGCAGAGTCCCTGCCAGATGACCTGCTTGTGGGAAGTCACCTCCTGGACAGCCGGCTGGGTGCGAGGCGCGGGTTGAGCGAATTGCACAGGGAAGGAGTCTGCTGGCATTGCTGCATATGGTGGTATAGTGGGATCCTGCACAGGGGAGCACTGGAGTCCCACAGTGCAGTGGGGTCCAGCAGGGTCCTGCCATGCAGCAGCGTGCTTTGGGCATCCTGGGATCCTGCCATGTCACTGCTGGGGCAGACTGGGATGCTGGAGTGCACAGGGGGTTGTATACTAGATTCCACTGGATTTCACTGGGGTCTCCTGGGAGGATGAAACGTAGTGTGGGAGTCCCTCCTTGGGCTGGAGAGCAGCGGGTAGTGACACAGTAAGACGGTGAAGGTAGGTGGGATATACTGGGGTCACTGGGATGTGGCATTTTTCCAAGAGAGAGCAGGATGAGCAGGCAGCGCTGTGCAGCAGCCCTCTGGTGACAGCAGGACCGTCACGAAATGGCATCTCCTCTTGAGGAAAGGGCAAAGCAAGCAGCTGGAGCCTGACCCTTCTCCGTTCACCAAGGTTTGATCAGGGAGATGGTGCCCTCCTGGCTTGCTGTGCAAGGGCAGAGTCAGGTCCTCTCACCTGATTTTGCAGGATGCTCGTTCCTCCAGCCAAGTCCTGCCAGCAGTGGCTCTAGGCTTCCCAGCCAAGTGCCAGAGCAATACAAAAGCAGGTCCTGTGAGGGGACTCCAGGGCCAAGAGGGTCTGAGAGGGGGCTGTGGAGAACCAGGGGGGGTGAACTGCAGTGGGAGACAATAGTGGTGAAGGCTTAAACAGTCAGGGTGAAGGAGGAGGTCTCGCTATTCCTCTCTTTCACACATGAGGTGTGGGATGTACACTCCAGGTCTGCAGTCATCTTTACTCAGGACTCACTGATCCCCTTCTCTGTGCAGCCACCTACTTCTACCACTGAGAAACACAACCACCCTCCTCCTGCAGCTGCCCCTAATCCCTCTCCTACATCTCTCAGGCCCTATTCCTCCTATGTGGGTAGGGGAGAAGAAGTTGGAGGAACTGGTCAGGATGAGCTCTGCTCCCATTGCTGCTGGAGCTGAGGCGGGCACGGCTGTCGCAGCACTTGCTGCCCCCGAGGCGTGGTATGCACAGCAGGTGCTGAGGCAGGCAGGATGCTGTGCTGGTCCATGCAGGCAGCTGCCTAGTGCCTCTCTGAAGAGATGGGGTTGCACCATGCAGCTCTACATGGAGAGTACCACTCTCCATCCTGTCATAGAAGTCTTCCACCCCTCCAGAGAAGCCCAAATGCTCAACGGAGACTTAACTTAGCAAGCAAAGGGCGTGGGAAAACCAGGAGCAGGAGGGGCAGCTAACAGTCTCTGGGGCAGGAGGAATACAGCGTAATTCCACCCCACACCCCACATTGATCCAGGTCTGCTGGAAGGGTGGCTCCGCCATGGGGAAGCAGCACAGACCAGTGCTGCCTTGGACAGGGTGAGCAGAACCCATTTGCCTTTATATGCCATGAGTTCATCGGGTCTCTCTCACGCTTGCTGCCCCTCCACCCCAGCCATCCTGGCTGGGCTTGTCCTGGGAACAAACCTGCAGGCACTAACGCTGCCCCAGGGCACGGACCTGCCTCCCTCACCCTGCTGACCACACACCGCGCACTCCAGGACCGTAGCAAAGCAGGGATTTTTAAATGCCAGAAAACCTCTGCAAATACTCTTTTGCAGTAACCAGCCACACAGCTTCAGCCCGCAGAGATCTCTGAGCATGCACAAAAAGCCTTACAAGGCACACAAGAAGGATTACACTTCACAACATGCATACATGCACTGTATGCACACAGTCATGCTTATGCCTTATGCATCCAAAACAATGCTCAAAGACACCCACAATAATGCCTCCAGCTTTCAGTTAAAACTAATTTTAACCAGCAAACACCTGCCAAATTGATTTTACGGGTTTGACACCGGTAAATCACTTGAAATTTCAAGCTTCCGCAAAATTTGCATTCTGCTATTTTCACGTCTCTTGGAAATTCTCGACTTTGGCTGGTTTCACGGTGGAACTTTTTTACGAAGCAGCCCAGGGGCCAGGAGGCAAGGAGCAGAAAAATAGCAACACGGAAGACTGCTGGGAAACACTGAATTGTATATGCTGTATTTTTGGGTCTGACGTTTGGGCCTGGCTTATCCTGAGTTTGACGGACTTGTCTATAGGTGAAAAAATCCTTCATCTGATGGAATCTGGCTTGTGGATGGGGTTTCTTGTGGTTATCTCCCAAAACAGAGAGCAAATTACACCGTTTTATGTCTGGGTGGCTCAGGAGGGCAGCTTTGCTGAACCCTGTCTGTAATGAGCTTGGAGCCTGCACTTCATGTATTCTGTTTTGCTCAAGAGAAGGATGAAATCAGATTAAATCCACAAATGATGATGATGGTCCTGACTGACAAAATCATCTCGCAACGGTCCCTTCTGTGGAAATGGTTACAGGGTGGTGTATCACTTGGATTTCGGTGTATCTCTGCATAGCTGGATGAGTTGGGCCCAAGGAATAGCCGAAAAACCAGGTTTTATTCCTTCTGACCCTGATGTGTTAAGTAGTTAATGGTGCTTGTGTGGAGAGCTGTTCTGTTGCTTTTGTACAACAAGGACATAAGAAATGAAAAATCAAAGTGTCTTTAAGGTGTTCCTGAAAACAACAATGCTGCTAGAGGATGATTTTTATCTTTGAGCTTTTTAATGGGATGGATATCTTATACTTCAGTATCCCAGCTGTTGTGTGGCTGAATGTGCCCTGCAGTTTCTTTCTCTTCTAAGTGGGCTGCTTGTGGTGAAGGGTCAGAGCGGTATAGCCTTTGCTGTATGTATTACATGGCCTGATTCCCCTCTCACTTGCAGCCAAGCAGAAAAGGATGAACAGAGGCGAGGCATATGGGATGAGGCTGATGTAAGCTAGAAGAGAATAACCTTATTCTGATCCCAGTGCTTCCCACCACCTCATCCTCCCGGTGCTTGCAAGTGAAGTGGGGCTGTGGCCAAAGAGCATCATGGAAGAGACACCGAGAAGTACAGAAACAGCTGGATACTGTGGTGGAGTGAAATGGGAAATTTAAAACAATATAGAAAAGGAGAAAGGAGGAACTATAAGAAAACTGAAGAACTGCAGATACCTGCTGTGTGAAAGACCTGAAAGGCAGTCTGAACAAGGATTGACACTCTCACAAACAGGGTTAAAAACCCAAGGCAAAAGGCAGAGGCAGGTAGTAGAACAGAAAATAGAGCAGTGACCTAGGTTTGGTGCACCAGATGTCAGGGAGGAGAAGGAGAAGGTAGGCCATAAACGATAAAATAGCACCTAGTGCTAATAGAAGGAAGATGGAGCTAATAGTGTTAACCAAGAAACAGAGGTCGAGGTGAAAGGGGACATGCAGAGAAGACAGAGAGGGCAGAGCAGATGAAGGTGTGTGGGCTCTCCTGGCAGGGAGAAGTGCTGGCCAGGTTTCTGCTTTCACATGTCAAGGGTGTCTAGGCCAAGGTGGGGAAGACGAGCAAAGAGAAGACTTCAGAGGACTTCTGTGGTTGCCTTTTGGAGAAGGGCAGGGGGTGAACACAGTGGAGCTGGCTGGGTGATCTGAGGTTGTGGAATAGGCTTTGCTACTGGGAAGCATTAGCGGAAAAAGGGTTGTTCCTAAATGTGAGATTTTCCCTGGGGACTTTGGGAACTGGTCTTCTGGGGCTGAAGCTGGGGCAACCAGTAAGTGGGCTTTATGACAAGGGAAGTCTGGAATGATTATGGGATTGGGGGGAAGATGCTGCCATACCTTCACATTGCTCGAGCACTCTGCAGTGGCACTGGTAGGTACACCCATTTTGAACACAGGAATGATGGTATAGAAATGGAAGTGACCACTGCCTTGGTGGGAAGAAAGCTCCAACAGTTTAATGCACTGAAATTATGGGGAACCAGCTCACCTCTGCCTCAGAATCCTGGAAGAAATGGTTCATGATGGAGCAGAACTGGTAGCAAAGAGTCAGTCCAAGGCACTGCCACCATACTGGAGACTGCAAAGCATGTATCTTAATCTGTAAATGCAGGGTAGGTAATCCAGCCTCTATCATATAGAAGGTTTTTGAGCTTATGTTAAATGCGACAACAGTTAAAGTCACTGAGCTGTATGGAGAAATGGAATAAAATGCAACATAGGTTCTCCAAAGGTAGCTTGTTAGAGACTAAGCAAGCCGTGGCTTTTCTGCACAAAGGCAATGCATTGCATTGCATTGCATCTGTCTAGATTTAAACAACTATCGGATAAAGCACCCGTGGGAAATTATTAGCTAACCTAGAGAAGATGGGATCACAGAATTAAAGTGGATAAAGAACTTGCGAAGGGTGAGTCTGCAGTGGATAATATTAAAAGGAGGTTATCGGGAGGAAGAAAGATAAGTAGTGATGTTCCCTGTGGAAGGGTCTCGGGACTGTCTCAGTGAGTGTTTCCTTTCTCGGCCTTGGCTGCACCCTGCCTGGAATACACATACAGCAGAAGGATGACCATGTCAGTAGGAGCAGGGCAACCAAGAAAGGAAGGGCAGAGAGCAGCAAGGAATGGGAGAGCACTTACCTTGCCAAAAACCGACGTCAGGCAGGCCTTCCAGCCAGCAAATGGACGGCACCTCCTCGGCTGAGAGCTCAGATAAGACCAAGCAGAAACAGTTCAAGTATTTCTGTACTGATGCCAGGAACATGAGCAATAAAATGGAAGAATTAGAAGGCCTCATAGAGGAGGAATGAGTAATCCTGGGAACTGTGGATATGGGAGAACTTATCTTCCAGGGCATAGATGGGAGAACAAGTGCTACAGATATCCTTGATCACAGTCAGATTGCTCTACCAGCCAGAAACAGGGGAAACAAGTTCAGAGTTTGTTTTACTAATGAGTGAAAAAAAGAGAATTTGGTCCTGATGATAACCTCCAATTGAACTGCTGTGATTTGGTTTGGTGTCTGGGGTGGACACTAATTTGTTTCTACCTGAGGTTTGCATGTTGGCGTGCAGACTTTGAGAAATGAAGCAAATCAGATAATGAGGCTGCCTGGCCAAGGGAGCTCAGAGGGTGAGTATGGACAAATGGCCCGTTCTGCCTGGAGCATACATCCCTGCAGGAGGAAAGGGCTGGAGGAAGGGCTCCAGGTCCCCACCATGGACGTGCCCTAAGCCAGGCACAGCCAGAGAGCTGGCAGGAAACAGCAAGACCAGGAGGGGAGGGAGGCCGAGGCCAGGAAAGATGGGACACAAGTCGGAAGGGTCAATGTAAGGCCTTTGTAAGGAAAACCTAGAGGCAGGAGATTGATGGTTTCTGTGGGCAAGAAAGAAACTCTGTCGGGGGCTGCCTCCATGGCACCAGGAGTATTTTCTCTTGCTGCATAATGAGGTTGCCAAGACTGGAAGTGACTACTGGCCTACTTGATACTGGTGCACTGATGGCATCTGGCTGGTGAAAGTTACTTCCAGGTTCAAGGTTAAGATGGGACAGTCACCTGGGCTTTGCTTTCCTCTTGGATGTGATTTTCACCCATGCTGATGCTGTGGGGCATGCTGTAGCTGCCAGGCTTTCTGTAGGTATTGGAGGTGAGCTCAACAAGATGTTGGAAGGGGGGAAAGAAGTATCCTAGCCCTAATCTCTATACTCCAGTTGCTTGCCAAGGTTGTGAACTGGACTCAGTGGCACATCCCTGTTCCTTTAGGCAGTGTAACAAGGCCAGTCCCCCTGCACCGTGGGGACTGCACCGCTCTGTCGAGTCAACGGCTGCAGAAGCCCTTGCTTGCTGGCACATTTACTGGCATGTTTCCTGGCAGCAGTGCCCCAGTCCCGCTGCCCTGAGCCGGGCCAGCTCGGCAATACCTGCGGCAGCCCCCAGAAAGGCTGGAGAGCAAAGCATTGCACAGGCTGCTTGTCCAAAGCCATTAGTGCTTGGCACCCTACTTCTAGGCAAATGAGCCAGTTAACCTGATCAACTGAACATGTGGGCACAAACACGGGCAGCCAGCAGAGCATTACCTTCCTTGTCCTACACGTGAGACTCCTGCTAATACAGCCCTCGTGTGACAGCGTCGCAGGGCTGACTCAGATGGAGTGTGTCACCGCGCCAGCCCCCGGCTCCCGTCTGTGCAGAGATGCTCTCACCCGGCTCCGTGCCTTGCTCCGGGAGCCACTCTGCCTTCCCCTTCCAACATGATTTGGGGTTACTTCAGTCACCTCTCTGGAGTGCCTGGGGGAAGGCTGGGTTCATGTTGTGCCCGCAGAAGCATTTCATCATTTGCTTCTTCCTCTCCACCTCCTCATCCCGCTGCTGCTGGGCAGCACCTCTGCATCTAGGTCAGGAGGAAGATTTTGCTTCACCTCCTGACTTCCACCACACCTTAGGTGTGTGGGTAATTACCCAGTAACTCTGCACACACCCTGTCAGCTCTAATTACCTGGCAGAGGCAGTGCAAGAACAGAGCAGCAAACCGTGTCATCTTCCAGCTGCCCTTTGCCGAGGGAGGCTGGTGTGGGTGCTGCAGTGGGCATTGCTGACTCAGCCTCCCTCACCTAGCTTGCATCTGTGGCTGGGGACCGTAGCACCATCCCTCAGTCCTCCAAGGATGACCACACAGCCAGCGGGAGGTTTGATGGACCCAGCATGGTGGAGATCATCAGCAACAAAAGGTCCCCGGCACCAAATGTTCCCTTTAGCAATGGCAGAGTGGCCCCAGGGCCTCTGTGTCTGTCTCTTCTTGCATATGGTGAATGTGGATGCTCTGCAGGTCACCCGCTCCCTGTCCAGAGCTGGGCCAGTCCTTCCAGAGCTGTGTCCCTCCCTGCTTTCCCCAGAGCAGAGCATCTACAGAGTTGAGGCCAGCAGTCTGACAACATTGTGCATGTCCCTGCACAAGGCAAAACTGCACCACAAACAACGATACCCCTCAAAAAATCCGCACAAATCTTCTCTTCAAACCAATCTTCAAACCAATCATCTCCTCCGCAGTCATTCCCAGAACATCATGAACCTTGAGGTTTGCTCAGCTCGCTGCACTCCAGCATCTCCATAGGCTTTCTGGGGGCTGGGCTGGGGCTGGCTCATCCACCAGCATTGGTCTTGTCTTAATGTCAGACCCTCACATCACTGTTCAGTGTCCTTGTGGATACAGGGAAAGGTTTGGAGTGAAGTCTATAGTCTGAGAGAATTCCAGCCAAAATAGTGCAGGATTTTGTTGCTGATGGTTCGTAAATGAGCCCCAAATGCCATTTTGATCAGACCGAAGCTGGGTGTGAGGGCTGCATTCAGTGAACAACTGCAGGAAAAAAGGACAACTGAAACATTTTCTTTGTGCATTTTCTAAATGAAACTTCTTTATTGTAAAAGACCCCTAAAAGAAGGAATAAAAACAAAAAGAAAGGGAAAAAAGGAAAGGCTTGTAAAACATTTCATTTCCTGTAGAACGAATGCTTTGGCATGACCCAAATTCACTCTTCTGATTTCCATTTCTTGCCAGTTAAAAAGCTTCTCTTTTGATTTGCCTTAGCCTGTATCTCCCCCCTTCAGGTTCTCTGCTGGCAACTGGACCGAGAAATTCCCCCATATGCCTGCCCCAGTAACATCCCTGTTTCTTCACCGCAACAGCTCTTGGTGCCTGATTCCCCCCGCAGCTGCCCAGGGCTGGGTGCAGGCAGGGTCTGCCCCACTGTGAGCCCAGAAAATCCGTTCCTGGGGAGGTCCCAGGGAACCTGATGGAGAATATCTTTGCCCGTAGATGGGAAATGAAGGAAATCAGTTTCCAGCATTGCATACACCGAGACCCATCAGAGACTGTCGGCTTTCCTTCGTGGGAGTGAAGTGAGCTGGCGGTGGGTGGTGGGTGATGGGGAAAGGGTCTGGTGGGCTCCATTTCTTGTGATTTGAGCATGACCAAGCCCAGATCCCTGGGTGGGAGCATTTCTATAAATGCGAATAAATAAAGGAAGTAAATGACAGTCATTTTGGATGTTTTCCTGTATGTAAATGCGTTTCCTTGGTAATCACATCTCTAGTATTTCTGTTTATTTTTATACATCTGTTTTCGGTTAGCCCACAGAGCTCTGTGCTGAAGCACAGCAATATCCTTAGATGTCCCTCACCTTGGCACGGAAGAGGGGCCACGCAGTCTCACACATGCAAGTGTGCTAAGACACAGACCCCCCCACGCCTGTCCACCTGCACACACACATGTGCATGCACGCGTGTGGGGGGTTCCCTGCCACCACCGGCGATCCCACGCGCACTCGGCAGGGAGATGCAATGCCACATGCAGCAGGGTCACTGGAACCGGGTTTTTGTGTCCCTGCCCTGTATTTTATGGCATGCTTGCTGCTCTCAATGACACATATTTAATTGTGCCTGTTAAGTTGCCTGGAGGCTTTTTAAACCCTGGGATTTGTAACATTACATCAGTATCTGAAGATGACTGCTGGTCCATGAGTGCCGGACCAGGACACTGGTGAGAGTGTCCCCTGCAGCTTCCCTGGTCTGCTTTGGGCTGAGCAGGGTGAGCGTAGGACACGATGCCCTGGATTTGAGCCCAGCTGTGTCAGGCTTTTTAAACACCCAGCTCATAGCTCAGTGCTGCGTTCTCCCTGCCCCACAGCGCACCGCACTGCCCTACTTCTGATGCTCCGCTTGTCTCGGTCCCTCGGCGCAGCCCTGATCAGCTGCAAAGTGGGGCTGAGAAGTGGTACAGAGCGGGATGGAGGGCTGATGGCTCCATCTCCTTGTTCCCAGCATGCTGGTGTGAATGGCTCCCTGTCAATGGCCCCTGGCATCTGGAAGCTGCCTTGCCCAGACCAACATGTGGTTTTGTGGAGAAAACAGCAGGTTGGATGTTTAGGGCTGCTTCCCACAACCCTGGGCTGGCCCTGGAGCACAGAGACCAGCATGTTCCCTCTAAGACACCACCTGTGAGACCTGGCACAGCCAGTGGGACCAACACGTCCAGATACTGCGACTGTTACAGCAGGGCCCAAAGAGCTGGCATGTTCTTCCTGTGACAAGCATGCCTCACCACAAACCCCAAAGCATCCAGAAATTTGCCATCTCAGGTCCCCACCAATCTGCAAGACATCAGCTGACCATGAAGTTTTCACGGTCCCCATGATTCCCCCTCACTGTCACCCCTGTGTCACTGCTGGGAGCTCTGGATGGACTGAGCTTTGCCTCGTGTCTCACTTTGCGGCCGCGTTTGTAGGTGCTTGGCTCTCAGCCTGTGAAAGAAGGCCGAGAGTGAGCATGGGAGACACATCCCTAACCTGATCCACACTGTGCAGCTGATGAACCTCTCTCTGGGAAGACATCAATATCCAGGATTATCAGTGCGAAACATCATTAAACCATAGTACAGACTCTCCAAGACCACACGGACAGGAAAAGCTATGCCCTGTTGTCTGTTGGGCTCTTTATCCACTGCCTGACTCTGGGAGGATGGTTGTTCCACTATTACTGGTGCTTTTCTTCCACTCCGCCTGTTCTTACAGCCCTCCTGACTCCAGGAGCTGAGGTTTCTCATCCCCTTCCCTCCCAAGCATCACACAAATGAGCTGTGCGCTGGGGAGAGCCCTCAGGGGTGGGATACCTGTGTCTCCCTCCCCTGATGCTCTTCTACCATCCAGCTTGGCAGGCTGTGACCTCCCTGGGGCAGTCCGTGCTTGCACTGGGACGTGGTGATGGCCGTAAAGCACCACAAGGACAGACTCTCACAGAGGGTAAGGGCTCAGCTGGCCACCCCGCTCTGCAAAGGGCCCAGCAGTGCTGGCCATGCAGGGCTGCAGCTGCCTTTAGTACACCCCGTACAGCCAAGTGGGTGCTGGCTGGCACCCCCCAAGTCAGTGCTGGGTGAGGGACCCCCCACAGAATCACAGAATCGTTAAGGTTGGAAAAGACCTGTAAGATCATCAAGTCCAACCATCAACCCAACCCCACCATGCCCACTAAACCATGTCCTGCAGTGCCACGTCCACACGTTCCTTGAACACCTCCAGTGATGGTGACTCCACCACCTCCCTGGGCAGCCTCTTCCAGTGTTTCACCACTCTCTCAGGAAAGGAGCAGGGCAGCTACTTGCTGATGCCCTGAGCAATGAATATGGTCCCTACTCATCTGTCTTCCCAGCCCACTCACCCTCTTCTCCGGGCTGCCCATTTGGTGAGGCGGGGGGATGAAGAAAAGTCTGTGAGGTGGGCAGGGACCATGTTGGGTTGCCTGAGCCCAAGTGCATCTCTCTTTGACACGCCTCTGGGGACACCCCAATTGTTGCTCAGACATCTGCGATGCCTCAAGATAAATTGAGAGCTGAAATGCAGCTTAGATGCTTGACTGGCATCTCACAGAAGGACTGGAGAATAAACCTTTCTGGTTTTGTTAAGGATTTTCCCCTAATTTAAGCTAAAAAAGAACATCCTTAATATCGGCAGTAGCTCACATGCATCTCGTCACTCCACGCACTCCGTCTCCTGACAGTCACAGCATCGCAGGAAGAAAGTCGACATTTGCTTTGTGCCATACACATCCCCCTCCCGCATCGTAACCTCGCACAAGATCCATATCCAGTCAAATAAGGTACCACCTCTGAGTGATAAATAAACCGAGGAGAACTCGCCAAGTTAGCGGCTGTCTTCCTACCACGCAGCACCTGATAAAAGTTACTGCTGCGAGCATAATCTCAACCAGCACATGGCATTAACCCAAAGAAAAGCAGCATTTTCTCATTCACCTAAAATTATCCACCCACTGAAATAGGTACTATATTCTAGTGATAAACAGGAGCCGGCTGCTAGTTTAAGCACATGTTCTCCTACAATGCAGCACAAAAAAAGCCTGCTGCTCGGTATCATCTGCATGGCTGTAATGTCTTCTGCATCTCCATGTAGCTAGTCAGCTGGAAATAGCTGGTGTTCGGTGTTCATTTTGGATGCAAGCTCTTTGATAATGCCCGTACACACGCCGATACACATATTCACACTGTTTCCAGTCGCTGTTTTGCTTTTTCATTACCCCTCAAGCCCCGTGTTTATTATTTGTGCATTTAACTGTGTCCCAGCTAGAGACCCCAACCCTGTTGTGTCAGGCGCTGTACAAGCCCTCGAACTGAACGACAGTTCTTGTCTCTGAGAGCTGGCAGTCTCATAACCATTTTTGGATAGAAAAATATAACACTGCAAGAAAAAAAATAAAACCTTGGATTGCATGTAAAGAAATAAAGCAAAATGCTATTCCCCCACTCCTGCTGTCTGTGCTCGAGCCTTCCAAGAAGTTCCTGTCCTCATCTGTTAGGATATCATTTTACAGCTCGATGACAAACACAGAACTTGCCAGTTTAAACATATAGGTCTCATTTTTGCTCTCTGGTACACACATGCACTTACCTTTCCCTTGCAGAGGTGGGTGCGGGAACAGCTTTAGTCCCTGTCCCCTTGCAGTCTGTGGACAGAGGTGTGGTGACATGTTGGGGTGCTGGGAGCGTCGCCCCCAGGGCCTTTTCCACATGACCCCAGCAGCCCCACGGTGCTCTCCTCTCACCTGCACCAGTGCCAGGTGAACCACACGTGTTCACACTTGGCTCCTGCTCACATCCACCCTGCTCATATTCACGGGGCTCCTGATCTCCTGCTCCCCGTCTGCCAGGGGTGTGCTGACTGGAGCCCAAAGGGTGCTGCTGCTCACCCCCACCGGTCGGGGAGGCACGAACCCAGCAAAGTCCCAATCCCCTCACAGCCTTATACACAGAGAAAACGAACCAAACAATTACAGTAAACAAATCATATTAAATGACGCATTACCTATGAAATGGCATTGAATACACACCACAGCCAGGCGGGCTGATGCTAATCACACAGCTTTTTGCAGCACCTGGGTGCTCCCCCGGGCCCCGGGGAAGCTCTGACTGGTGGATGGGGGGCTGCAGCATGCCCACATCGCTCTGCTCAGCCTCTCCCAGCAGCTGCTTTCTGCTGCTCCGTGGCATGACTTTGCCCTGCAAGTCAGCAACTCGGTGTCTGCTGACATGAGAGGAAGGAGCACGCAGGGCCCTGTTTCCTGAGACAGCCAGCCAAAAGCACCGCGCTCCCCCGACCCCCCCATGCCACCCCGGCAGGGGTGCCTGGCTGCAGCGGTGGGGTTGGGGTACAGAGAGCAGCAGGAGTGCAGTCAGCATGCAGCAAAGCACACCTAATTGCAGTGATCCCTGCAGCATGATAGATAGCCCGTGGATGTATTAGCCATTACGGACTGCAAGGCGTCGTTCTGAGATAAGGGGCCTTACGCTAGCGACTGATTTATGCCTCCCTCACTTTCTTGCCTTTTTCTTGGGGAGCTTTAAAAGGACAGAGCGGCCAAGCCTAAATGTCGAACCATCTAAACTCTCCTCCAGTGTGTCAGATGGGACTTGCAGGGAGAGCTGAGCAGGGCACGGGCCAAACAGCATTTGCTGCAAAATAGCTCCATGCCCAGCGATGCTGCTCTCAGGAGGTGCAGAGTTGTGCTCTGGTCTTGACGTCCCCGTGCAACCCAGCGTGGCCTCGGGTCATGACGAGACGGGAGGTCTCTGCTGGAGGATCCCCTGACCCCAGGGACCTCAAGGGCTGTGCGACATGAAGAGTCCAAACATCCTGCTGAAAACCCAGCAAACTCATTTTTCCACATTAATTTTTGTTTCAGGCGCCCAGTACAAAAACGCTGTGTCACTTTCATGTAGCAACAGTCATAGTGCTGAAAAATGGATCATTTCAGTGCACTTGTGCTTAAAAAAGAAAAAAAATAATTATCCCAGGTCTAATGACAAGCCAGGGTGAGCTGTGGTGGTGGCAGTGGGGTTAGGTCCTGCTTGTTTTAGAGGGGACATGGGGTTGTGCCTCTTTCTCTGCTGTGACTGTAAAATCAGTGTAGCTGTGCTGGCAGTATCCATGCTGTCCATGTGTGCCGGGCGATGAATCCCAGCCCCTTCTCCTCACCCTGGCATGAGCCCCATGAGCTGCAGTGAGGATGCTCCTGGACAGCAAGGACAGCGGTGGGTAGAGGAGGATGCCGGTCCCTATTTTCATCCATCTCACTCTTCAGTGCCAGAAGAAAGTCATACTTTCGCTGATCTTCTCGTGAATCACTTCATAGCAAAGGACTGAGCCAACTCCCACAGGTCTCAGTGTGAGGATTTTGCTGAGAACTGGGTGCTCAAAGAGCCATTTGGTGTCTGGGAGTTGTTTTTGGGAGACATTTTTCTGGGATGTTTAAAGTGGAGCAACACAAAGGCACTCCGATTACCCCCCCCTTTCCTCTGCTGGACAAAAGCCGTCTGGATATTCTGCATGTTGCTGGCTTTCTGCAGAGGGAAATGGCAGGGGTTATGGAGACATCACAAGCGCTGTCTCCTCGCAGCTGAACCGCTCCAAGTACGCTATCATCGCTCCACGCCACGAAGCACACGTCAGCATGACAGCTCTCCTCCGGGCAGCGAAGGCAGGACGCAGGCAGCTGCCATGCTGCTGTGCATACTTGTTACCGGGGCCAACCCCTCCGGCACGGGCCAGGGGAGCCGGTCATGGGACCATGCTCCACGCCATGCCCGCTGCATCCTCAGCAGGGCCAGCACCGCCGGCAGCTCGCGGGAACCCTCTAGCACCGTCCCGGCAGGTTTTGCTGGAGAACTGGAGGAATCCAGCCCTGCGACAGGCAGTACTCCAGGTTCCCAGCCTGCTACAGCAGCCAAGCACTTGGATAGCTGGCACTAGACTCTCTCCTTGAATTACTCATCTTTTCCATTACGAGGCCTCCCATACTCCAGCAATCCATCTGTTTGGTGGTGCAATTTCAGGATCATGCCTTTTGTCAGTGATGTTAATTTTGGCAGTCAGCAACAGACGCGGTGCTGAAGCTCCCCGCTGAGGCCTCGCTGCCTTTTCCTGGGCATCTGGCAATGTGCTTGGAGGTGCCAGTGGAGATGGAAGACTCATCCCCTGCTTGTCCGGGGTTTTGTGCCGGGTGGTGACTTCTGAGACTGCCGAAGGGCTTGGTAGTGTGAGTGCTTGTTGCTGGTAGCGCACACACGAGAAAGGCGAACATGGGGATTTTTGATGCCCTGCACCCGGTGTGTAACAGGCTGTCAAACACTGCTCACATTTTTCTTTCTAGCTGCAGCCCTCTGATGACCTGCCAGACCTTTTACCCATGTCCCCAGGATTTACCTGCCTTGTGTCCACCTCGGTCATGGCTGATGCTGGGATGCTCATGGATCAGAGTGCAGACACTGGGCTACCAAGTGACTGGAGATGTGCTTCCGCTGCAGCTGCTCAGCACCTCAGGGGGAGCTTATGTGCCCAGATCCCATAGATGTGTGGTTGCACCTGAACCATCTTCAGGAGCTGGATGGACACCACATCAGTTGCTTCCTCTGCCTGGTTCTCCTCAGTGATCTGCCCCATCCTCTCTGGGGTCCTCCCTTCTTTTGGTCCGCTCTGCTCTTGGATGGCTACAGACTACATTTTCCCCTAACGCAGCCTGTCCCAGGGACCAACAGGCAGACCATGCCCAGGATGATGGGGTACCCAGAGCTGACGTGCAGGATTTATCAGGACCGTCTTACTGCAGTGAGGTCTGGGAGAACGGGATGGAGAGGGGATGAGAAGCCAGGCTCTGCTGACCTCCTGAGCAGGGGTCACTGGAGAACATGGCACACATCTGCCACCTTGTCTCAAGGAGATGGCTCAGTGGGGACCATGGGGACAAACTGTCTGTGCAGGGGGATGCACAGCGTGCTCAGCTTTGTGGTAGGGGTTAGTACCTGGAACTGGGCATGTGAGTGCGGATGTCTGCTCCATTCCCATCAGTTTGGTGTCCCTCACTGCACTTTCTCCCTGGCAAGGCTCTCAGCTTTAAAGCTGAACTCTTGGTAAAGAGCTTTGGTATAGGCTTGCACCCAAAATTCTGCTCCTGTGAGGCTGGTCTGACTCCCAAAACTGAGCTCAGCAGGGAAACCAGTCCTGGAGCATCTTCCTCCAGAGCTGAGCCACAGGCCTCAGGGATGTCCCCAAGATGCTGCTCTGTAGCCGTTAGTGTTAGTGATGCACGAGGTCTGAGGAAGACTATTTCACATGGGACATGCACCCACCATCTCCCTGCCCAGGTGACTCCCCACAGAGGATCTTTCTGTGCTTTTGTGCAGACACACAGCAAACACATGTCCTGGGCCCTGCAAAAGCTGACAAGTGGGGAAAATCCTTTTCCATGCCACATGAACCCCTGGCAGAGCAAGGAGAACCCAACCGTCCTGCCCCAGTGGTGCCCCACAGAGGGGTCAGCTCAAGCCCTTTCCAATTCCCCACCTCCCTCCCTGCCAGCCCCATGCCGCGAGCATCCCAGCTCTGCTCCGCCTGTGGTGCCTCCCACGGCAGGGCGCTCCCATGCTGCCTGCACGGGCTGACTGCCAGTCAGATAACCGGGCTCCTGGCAGCCTGCCTTCCCCTCTGGCCCAAACAAGCACCGAGAGGGCAGGAAGAGCTGACGCAGAGATGTGACGGTGCTGTGCAGAGCCCAGGCCACACACTGTGCTTGTCCCCGTTGCAGGACTCATGCCCTCTGTCTCAGCTCAGAGACGATGCTACCACCGTGTGACTTGCCCGTATCTTGCTTGCTCTGTGCCTAACGCACTAGTTGTGTTGCTTTTATTTCTCACCTGGTTATGGCATTCCTTTGGGGCTTGTCATCAGGGCAGCTCTTCTCAGTTGCTTCCTCTCTCCTGCTTGTTGCACAAGTCTTGAAGAAACCCAGCAGCAGCAGCCTGGGCATCAGGGGACAGCAAGGGAAACAGTGGGTGCAGGACCTCGACGCAGCTCTGCTCTCACCACTTCTGCCAGTTCTTTGCTGCCCCCCCCCCCCCAAAGCCCCTCTCCCCCTTGCCAGGGGGTTTGTGCCTCCCCAGCACTGTTCCCTGCTGCAGCCAGGGACACTTCTGTCACCACCGGTGCCCATCTGCTCTTCCTGGCTGCTGCTTTCGAAACCTGAGGAAGAAATATCCCTGGAAGGGAGAGGGCCAGCAGAGCTTGGGCCAGCAATGCATCCCTGTGCACAGCACAATGCAAGGGCTGGGGAATTATTGGGATGGACCAGGCTTCAATCCACAGCTCTTGCAACACCAACCCTTTCCAGATGCTAGTGGGGAAGGTGTAAGAAGCCCACAGTGGGCAGAGGGGAATGATTTACCCTCATGTGTGTCTTTGGTAAATAGAAATGAGCCTAAGCTGATCACAGGCATAATATCCCAACTGTTTATGGCTGTTAGCTACTATCAGGTTGCATATTCCTGCTATTTGTCTCAATCTCCTGCTCTTGCTACAGGCTTGCCCAGGGTCTAAGCCAAGGGTTTGCTGTAGTTAATAATGTGCATCTGAGGATGTTTGTCTGTGTTGTGCTGTGCCCTGGGGAAGCAGTGAGATGGGGGAGCAGGTCTTATGAGTGCAGGATGCCCCAGGAAGACCCTCAACATCACCAGCTCGCAGCCCCCCAGCTTATGTGCCATGGAGGTGGAGTACCACCCAGCTTGTTAAAGCATTATATTAAAGGAAATAATCCCTAGATTTGGGATTCCTGAAGGGCTATCTTCTGACAAAGGGCCTCATTTCGTTTCAGAGGTGACCCAGGGAGTGTCAAAATTTCTCCAATTTAAATGGGATTTACATACCACATGGAGGCCACCACCAGGGTTTGCCCACAGACCTGCAGCATGGCCAGAGCCTTGGCTGGCAGCAGCAGGAGACAGACCTGTGGCTCCGACTTCTGATACTGCCTTTTCATGCTCCTGCTCTGAAGGCCATGGTACTCATGGCAAAGGCTGGGCTGGCACTGCCAGGGTGGCTGTAAACTGTAACAGCACCTCATCATCCCCATGGCATGGGTTTATTCCCTTCCCACTGGTGCTTCTGGTGTGTCTTGGAGTGACTGTCCCAGATAGTGTCTCAGCAATGGCATCAAACTGCTTCAGCAATGGCATCAAACTCTTTCTGGTGGATGCTAGAGCCATGGGTCCAGTCCAGGACACTGAAAACTCCTTGCAGGAATTGCAGCAGGGCATTTCCCTCCTCTGTGCATTCAGTACCTGATACCTCCAGCACGGTCCCACTGTGGGTCTGCTCATCCCCTCCTGTAGCTGCCAACATGGCTGGTGTCTTCTCTCCCAGCAAGGTTCTCCTGCATCCTGGATGTTCGACCCTTACCTCCTCCCGCAGCCCCCAGCCTGCCTGGCTTCCCCTGCTTGCTGCACACCAGGACCTGAATGCATGGCTGTAACCAGGCGGGGGGAGCGGTTCTCTGCAGCCCAGATCTCTGTGCTGGCTCTGCGCAACCCAACAAGGACTGGGGACAGGAGCACAAGGGTACAGGACACATGGTAGGGATGGGAGAGTCAGAGAACCAGACGTTCAGGGACGTGTGTGTGTGTCTGCGTGTGCGTACAGCGTGGGACATGCATCGAAGGTCTATTTGTGGGGGGAGTGTATCCACATACAGCAGAAAGTCTGAAGGTGCCTGTTTGTGTCTGGGATCTGCATGTATATGAGAAGATGCAGTTCCCATATGTCCGTGTCAGCGTGTGTGTATGTAAGAATATGCCTACGTAGCTCATGTCCTTGCGTGCGGTGTGCGTGTGTCCTACCCTCTACGTGTCCAGAGTGTGTCTGTCAGCGCAGCGTGCTGGCTCTGCTGTGTGTACATCATGGGTATGAGTCTGTGTGTGTGCGTGTGTGTAAGGTACTGGATAAAAGGGGAAATGGCTGGAAAAGCTATCCCCACTCCCATTTTAATCAGAGAAATGAAGCAGCTGTTGGAGTGAATAGACCCTGCACTAAAGCAGACGTCTTAATATCTTTTGCAGAGGAGGTGCATTGTGATTCATTCTGTGCATCTCTATTACTCAGCTTTTGATAGGGGCTTACTTGTCTCAAGTGCTTTTCATTATTGCCCTAATGCTATCTATTAACATACTGGATGGAGGCTCTTTTCTCATCTGGAGCATGCATCACTGTGCTTTTAAAGATTATGGGGCTTGCAAATACATAACACTTTACTGCCTCCCTGACATAATTCACTGGGAAAAGAAATACATGTAAATAGATAGGTAAATAGATAACCTAGTTGGAGGGCTATGGGAGACAGAGAGGCAGACAGACAGACCGACCGACCCCAGCACAGAGCTCAGCACACAGTTAGTTCATTTGTAATAAATGAGAAAAGAGCTGCTCTCAGTGTTTATTTAAAAATTCTTGGCCACCGTTTTGTCTTACTTGGAAAATCCTTGTTTCCTGGTTCCCAGCCTCCGACCTTCAGGCTGCAGGATGGGTCACCCATCAGAGAAGGGGGGCTGCCCACAGGGAAAGGTTTCTGCACCCAGGAATGGGGGCATCATGAGGAGATGGGGAAGGGGAGAGGACTGTGATGGAGAGACAGGTAACAGCACATTGTGGAACCAGACCTGTAGGTGGAGATCCCAGCAAAGCCCACAGGACGTGCAGGTGACCAGTGACCGCAGCATGGACCAGAGCCATGGCCACTCTCTGCTCTGGTGGAGACCTCCACAGCAACCTCAGGAACACCATTTCATCTTAGCCAGGTCAATTAACTACTTTAAAGACCAGTGAGGCGTTTGAACACTCCGATGCGACTTATGTAGGCAGTCATCTTCAGGGGAAGATTACAGGTGTGGTTTTCTGGGTCAGTGTTATTACACAGTTATCAATCATTGCTCTATTGCATGGTAGA
Source organism: Gavia stellata (assembly GCF_030936135.1). Lineage (NCBI taxonomy): Eukaryota > Metazoa > Chordata > Aves > Gaviiformes > Gaviidae > Gavia > Gavia stellata. The sequence goes on along the minus strand of NC_082622.1, from coordinate 7,644,213 downwards.
TGACGGCTGGATTTCCTGACGAGCACGACAGCGAGACAGGACCAGGAGAGACCCACCACTGAGATCAGGCAGTGAGATTTTTCCACCCTCTTTTTTTTCTTCAGCAAATGACTCCACCTCAAAACTAAAACTTTTTGCAAGAAAGTGCTTCTTTCCTCAGCTGAGGATGACTTTTTGTTTCAAATTTTGTTGAACTGCGGTAAGAAATGCAATGGCATGAAAGCAAAATTAAGCAGACTGAGATTGGCAGAACTGAATGGTTCAGCTGAGAGCGTGCATTTTCCCTCTTTCTTAATTTCTAATATTTTGGAAACCCATTTCCCTGCCCTGTGCCTGTATTACAGACACCTCTAGCCTGCAGACAGCACGGACCCCATACCCTCCGGACTGTTCCCCAAAACCTGGGGGTATTGACTGGCAGGTGATGGCCACATTGACCCTCCCCAGCAAAGCAATCAGGGCACGGTGCGTCCCCCCACCGCCAGCACAGCTATTTTGGCATATTTAGGGCAGGACACTTTGGGGCACAGTTTTGGTGTCATATGGACATGGCAGCCCTGGAGACAGCCCAGCACTTCCCCCCACCACCCACGAGCTGGCTCACCCAGCAGCATCAGGGCTACTGGTTTAAACACGAGCTCAGCTGCTGGGGTGCTGAGCAGCAAGAGACTAAATGCAGGTCTTCAGCTGGCCAGAGGGACCCGCAGCCCCAGGATCCTCTGACTCGGGGTCTGTGGTGGCCCCACAGAGCCAGGGGGATGAGCAGGAGCCCACGGTGGTGCTGCTAGGAGGACATCCTACACTGTGCCCCTCCAGACCAGGGCTGCACACATGCTTTGCAAATTCTTATCCCTGCTCAGCGTCGGGGCTCGGGCTGTCTCCTGCCATCACACCAAACCAAGGGGAGCTTTCACGCAGAGGAGGCATCCAGTACCCCAGGTTTATCCACCTCTGATCTAAAGAAAATGGGGGGACCTCAGCCCCTGTGGCTGGGCAGGAGCCCCTGTTGGTAGGGCGCACAGATGACTGCGGTTAGTCCTGGCACCACGGCATGAGCTGGGGAGGAAGGGGGGGACATAGGAAGCCGACACAGGTCCAACTTTAGGTGGGCAGGTTCCCATTGCCCACGCTGGTTCAGGCAGGGGGTTAGAAAGAGCCATTCTGTGCTGCCACCACCCCTGCCCTGAAGCATTGCGCCTTTTCTCTCCTCCAGCCTCACACAATGCCTGGCCTCGGGGCTGCCAGCATCTTCTCAGGAGCGCTTGACAGCAGCACCCAAAGGTGTGTTTCCCCGGGTACTCCCGACCTGTGAACGCAGCTTTACTCTATTCAATAAATAACCTACAGGATATATTACACCCTTTTATAAACTGAGACTGATGCTGGCTCCTAGCTATGGTTAATCATATAAACTTGCCTAATTTTATTCTATCAGCCATCTTTTTGCTACATGCCAGATGCTTGCCTTAAATGAATAGTGTTGGAACAGCCAAGCATCAAGTTAACAGAATACCAGCAAACATTCCCGACAGCATGAGCAGTCTATAAAACCTGGCACTAAACTGTATTAGAGGGAGAGATAAGCTCTCAGAGAGGAGCTGGGAAGACGGCAGGCTTGTTTTTTTTCCAAATGGCTTCATGTAGCATGCCGTGCAGGTGTCGTAGGAGAAATCCATCCAGCTATGGATGTATCTCTCTATCTAAGGCTGGCTATGCTATGAATCTTCTAATGGGATTAAGGCTTAATGTCCTAAATAGAATATGAAATAGTGCTTCCTCTTGCAGATCTGCCAGCTGTCTTGCAAACAGGGCAGAGAAACTTCCACTTTTTGCAGATCAAATCAGTCACCCTCTGAATTGATGGCAAGAGCCTCATCAACAAGATATAATGTTTTAATGATGTTGTGACACGACCTGACACGCAGTGTCATTTGATGGATTCTCTCATGTCACGGCATATTTCTGACACAGAAAAATGTAACCTCTTTCCCCCCTTCCAAAAAAAATAAAGGGGAGGAAAGAAATGTTCATTTTTCCAGTACCTAAAATGCTTGGATCTTTTGCGGCTCACGGTGCTCAGTGGTGCCCTGCTTCAGCTCCGCAATTGCCTTGTGCCGGAGAAGATGAATTTCCACCGTGCTTTTCTGTATCTGCTTTTCACCTCTGCATGGCACATTATCACTTGCTAATAACATGGAACAAATAGCATGGCATTAATAACTGGCAGAAATCATTTCATCCCTATTTTCAGCTGTGACTCCTCTTCAAGTCGCTTTGGACATTTTGAATTGTTTTTTCTCTGCCGCGATTGCCAATCAGCCTCCTTGAATGCTCCCAGGTCTACAGTTGCTTCTCCCTGAGTTCAGTGCAAGGGCTCAGCACTGGGAGCTTGGGCAGGGTCTGCTGGGCTGGTTGTAGATACCTGTGACACAGGGAGCGTTTGCTGGGAAGGTGCAGCTCTCCTTATCCCTGCAGCAACACCAGCCATGGTCTTCCAGGGTAGCTGTTTCTGCGTGTCCCAAAAGGAAGTGGAAAACCCACCTGGAAAAGCACCCAGATGAATAAGGAGAGTGGGGATCTTGTCTCTGAAAGGGTGCTCAGAGTTGACCGAGATTCATCCACACCCTTGGTGTTAGGGCTGGATGCACTGAAGCTTCTCCCTGGCAGAAGGTAGAGATGCCGATGTCTCCTGCGGGTGAGGGACAGCAGGGCATGCCAAAGACTGTGCTGGGAGGAGCTCTGTGTGCCTGTCAGCACTGAGGAGCTCTGCAGGCATCACAGAAAAGGCTCAATGCATAGAAAGAAGGGACCCTTGGCTCCTTGGTGACACCAGCCTTGCAGCAGTTTTCTATGGGCTGCTTGGTGCCGGGGTGGCCTCTGAGGCTGGGCAGGACTGAGCCCTGGCATCTTGGCCACCTCGTGCCTCCCTTGCCCAGAGGAGAGGCATGCTCCTCCTTGCACCCAGCCCCGTTCATTCCCAAGCATTGGTGGGGACCCGGGGCTGGTGGTCCTTCAGCAGCACGGCCAACCCTGCGCTGTCCCAGCATCTGATTCCAGTGACACTCAGAGAAACTTGCAATAATCCTGTTAGCTTGTGAAGCCTCTGTGTGGGGGTGTGTGTGGTGGTGGAGTGTTTGGGGGTGCCCTGACCTGTCAGCCCAAGACTCTGCTGCATATTTAGGAAGCCCAGTCACCCCAGAGGTGCTGTGGGACCCCACTGTCCCCAGTGTTGTGTGACAGTGGAGACGCAGGGGCCAACAGGGACGCTGCTGTCACAGTCAGGACCTGGGCAGATGAATCTGGGGAAAGGGAGCTGCATAGTCCTGTACCTCCCAGCGCGCCCCATCCCAGGGCTCAGCCAGACCCCGTGGCTCTCCAGCGCAGGGATCCAGCCCCAGCTGCATCCCCAGGACCTGGGGGAAGGATTTGAGCACCAGCAGCCAGCATCTGATGCCTGGAGCAGCAGCGTGGATTTGCAAGGGACACAAGGTGGTGGTGGGGGCATCTGTCCCCCAGAGACATGTGGGTGGGTGTCCTCCACCCATCCATGATTTCACAGCACCCGCTGGGATGCCCTCGGCTCTCCCCTCCCCGTTCCCCAGAGCTGGCGATTGCAGTTTGGGCAGTAAATCTGAACCATCCAATCCTGTTAAATTATTTTCCAAATGACATGATTTCCCTGGTGCACATAAATGATCAATTTCATGTTTTATTCCTAGTGCTATTTTAGAAAAAAAAAATCTCATTAAACTATCTTGATTAGAGAAAAGGGGCTGTCATCACTGGGTGGACAAATGGTGTGAGGGCACTCAGCTATTTCCCTAAACGCACAGACACCTGCAGAAGAGGCCTTCAAAGACCTGAAGGTTATTTGCCCATATTACAAATGAGGTGAAGGTTAAAAAAGGTGATTAAAAGCATCTGGAAACCAAAATGTGACAGAGTCTTGCAGTAACCTCCAAGCAGCTTGATTTATGACAGGCCGGTCCCACCCGTAACAAGATTATAGCTTCTCCACATCAGCCATTGTGATAAATACCAATTACCTACTTGAGTATTGCCATTCAAATTTGCCTAAGTAAGGAGCAGAATCATACATCTATGTTGATTACATATCAATGATGCGGTGGAAGCCTTTGCAACTTTTAGATATGCTTAAGATATGCCGCCCTGATTTAGACAGCGATTTGCATACAATTTACCCATAAAGCTTTACTTTGAAAAGTATAATTACTTTTTTAATATTCTTCCTTCTGATTTGAATGTTAGAGAGGCCATATAATGAATTACTGCACTAATGAAGACAAACATGCGCTTGGGGTGTACAATGGGAGCATTGTTAAATAAACTTCCTGCATGCAACACATTTGTTGTGGTTAATCTTTAAATGGAGGCTCCTATTAATGCCAGCACTTTTCTTCCCATAATTATTTTCAGAGGGATGTAAATCCCTGCCAGTGCTGCTCCAACGGTTTCACCTGCCGTAGCGGGCGCTGCAGGGAGGCAGGAGGGCTCTGGCCCCTCTGGGTTGGCCAAGTAGGGGGTCCGGGCACCCCTTGACCTGGCAGGCAGGCTCCAGCAGGTTCAGAGTGAAGCACGGGGTCCTGGCCAGGAGCAATCGCTGCCAAGAGCCCGCTAGGCTTTCTCTAGGAGGCAGGAATAGTTTTCATCATACAGAACGGGGAAAGCACGAGTGGCATCTGCACGGGACGTAAGCATCAGCAGAGCTGGCCTCTGCTGCCCTGTCGCATTTAATGAAGAGCAGCACACCCTTGGAGCTCTTCCTCCTTTGCTTTTCTTGGTGTTCCCCCTTCCCCCTAATCGGAGGATCTCCCCCCAAATCTGTGTTTGTATCCAGCATCCCCAGGGTTTCAGACAGATAAAACGCTCTGGGATGCAGACATGGGCGAAGGGAGTCTGGTTAGGCAAAATAGTCAGATTTGGACAGGAAGCCAACCGTATCCTGGGCTGCATCCAAAGAAGTGTGGCCAGCAGGTCGAGGGAGGGGATTCTGCCCCTCTACTCCGCTCCGGTGAGACCCCACCTGCAGTGCTGCGTCCAGCTCTGGGGTCCTCAGCACAGGAAAGACATGGACCTGTTGGAGCAGGTCCAGAGGAGGGCCACAAAAATTATCACAGGGCTGGAGCACCTCTCCTGTGAGGACAGGCTGAGAGAGTTGGGGTTGTTCAGCCTGGAGAAGAGAAGGCTCTGGGGAGACCTTATTGTGGCCTTTCAATATTTAAAGGGGGCTGGTAAGAAAGATGGGGACAGCCTCTTTAATAGGGCCTGTTGCGATGGGACAAGGGGTAATGGTTTTAAGCTAAAAGAGGGTAGATTCAGACTAGATGGAAGGAAGAAATTTCTTATGCTGAGGGTGGTGAAACCCTGGCACATGTTGCCCAGAGAGGTGGTAGATGCCCCATCCCTGGAAACATTCAAGGTTGGGCTGGACGGGGCCCTGGGCAACCTGATCTAGTTGAAGATGTCCCTGGTCATGGCAGGGGGGTTAGACTAGATGACCTTTAAAGGTCCCTTCCAACCTAAACCATTCTATGATACTATGACTAAAGATCTTGGTGATTTCTGTTGCTCTCAGGAAACAGCAACCAGTGAGCTCTGGGAAAAGGGCTTGTTGGGAGCAGTGGGGGTTCTGGTGATGGGAAGGGAGGTCTACCAGGCCCAAGGAGGGATTCCCTGGCAGTGGGACCTGTACCCTGGTCCAGGAGCACGCTCTGGGGTTTCTTTTCTGAAAGCAAACCCACATTTCCTTTGCTGTTCGCATGCATGCATGTGGTGATGCTGAGCAAACCGATAGGGCTGGCCCCAGGCTGCGGGGTGGGGGGCATGAGGGAGCCTGGGGACAGTGGGGCAGAGGGTTTGAGCATTGGCGCTAGATGCTGGGACTTTTGACATCCTGGTCCTGGGCCTGAGCCTGGTGTCCTCTGAGATCTTGGCTGGTTGTTTAACCCCTTCACATTAATGCTCCCATTGCCAACCTCACCAAAGGCTGAGCATTAGGACCTTTATGTAGTTTAGAGAAGGGTTGTTCCTCCCTACTGCGTAGGAAGGGAGAAGGATTTGGGGTTCAGGTTAGTGGGTCTTGGTAGCCCAGTTTCCACATGCCTTCCCATAGATGTGACTCATCCTGTGGCCACACACGCACAAGCACACCCAGTGCACCCGTGTGCAGAGCTAGGTGCTGCCTCCATCACCCAGCGTGGATGGGGCTACTCACCTCGTGTCTGCAAAATCCTGCTGGCACAGCCACCCCGCCTGCAAGAGGAGGGAGCTCCAAGGGAGGAGCAGATCCCAGGAATAGGGGCTCTGTCTGGCAGGAGGGCAAGCAGAGATCAGCTGTGCTGCCCCGTGGTGTCACGGAGGCACGCTCCCCCTTCCCCGCCTGATGGGCGCAGGGCACAGCTGCCAGTCAACCCTGCTAATACCTTCTCCTCATCTTGCCAAATGTTAATGCTGATGCTTGACAGGCTTACTTAAAGAGCCTTAGCCAGTGCCTGGGAGATATTTCAAATCAAAAGGCTCTTTCCCAGATGAGTGATTTCCCAGCCAGCTGCCAGCAGCTCCCTGCTTTTGGCTGGGGAGGACCTCCTGGTCCCGCGGTGGAGATGTACCTTCCCTGGAGGGGCTGACTCACCCTGAAGGGCTTGGGGAGGCCAAGGGAAGAAGGATCAAGGAGCTACACAGTGACTCTTGGACTTGGTCTGAGGGAGGGGAGACCAGCTCCTCTCACCTGCCGGCACAGCACCCCATTGTACCCCCGACCAGCACTTCTGAATCAGTCCAGCCCGAGTGTTATTATTCAAGGCACCTGGGCCTGGAGACTCATGAAGATGGAGATGCCACCTCTCTGGGCAATGTGTGCAAGTGGCTTTCCATCTATGCTCCAGAGATCAAGCATGGTCTCTCACTTGAGCTTTGGCTCCATCTTCCAGCCAGCGCCACTTGGTTGATCTCCCTCATCCAGGGCGACCCCCCTGGTACCTGAGATCCTGCTGGGACGGTGTCCACACACATATAAAGTCTTCTGTGGTCTGATTGCTTCTGGTTCCTTCCTCCTTCTCTTCACTTCCCTAGAAGCTCTGAGTGTAGGACAGCAGAGTGACCTGCCCTCTCTCACTGCTGGTCCTTGCACGTGCTGCTCCCTGGGGAAAGCTGCTGCCCCTCTCTCTAGCTCCCTGTTTCATACGGACACTTCCCAAGGATGCAGGTGGCTCCGGTCTGTGGACAACCTGTGCCAGTGGTTCTCCAGCTTTCTCCACTTGTGGGTCCCCCGTACAGTGACACTCAGCTCCTGGTCCTGAGCTGCCCCTGAGTCTCCTGTTCAGGACTGTTGGATGCAGCCAGACACCCCCAGGCTCGTGCAGTCTGAAGCCTGACTCGCTGTACCTCAGGTTGATGGGTCCATTTGTCCCAGCACTTCACCATCCAGGTTGTTACCCTGGCCTTGCTTGTCCTGGGAGCTGATGCGCGTCTTTACAGCCTCCAGACCGTCCCTCGGCCCCTTCTGCCAGGACTGGCCCCAGCCTCCAGGCTCAGCCCGCAGCCCTGCTCCTAGGTGTACTACTTTGCATCTGAGGCTATTAAAACATATTTTGTTGGAATGGGCCCAGCGAGGGAAGCAATCCAGCTCCGTGTGACTGCCTCATTATTCACCACTCTGCCAATCTTTATGTCATCTACGAATTTTATCCGGAGAGATTTGGTATTTACTGCCAAGTTATTGATGGGATGGTGAAGAGCATCTGGCCAAACCCTGACACCCCCTCGGCACTGAGATGATGTGGCCAGCCTGGGATCATTTCCTAGCTTGCATGCAGATCTCCTCACTGACCTTCAGGATGTCACTTAGCTCCATATCTGCAAAGGTATTTAAACACAAAAAGCTCCACAGCAGTGGCAGTAAGCGCTAAGCTTTTTATGCACCTGATTTCCTGGCATCACGTATGTCCTGACCGCTGCAGCAAGGCCCACTGGAAGCACCAATACCTCCACAGAAGCAACTTAAGAGCCATTAGATCCCATGTTTTCTTCCCTCCAGATGAGACACAGCCCTCTCTAAACACTAAGGTTTCTGCTGCTGAGAGGAAGAAAGAGACCAGTTCTTGCCTCAGGGGAGCTCCAGGAGACCCCTGTGAAAGGGAGGGTGAGGTGCTGGCCATGGGGACCAGCAGCATCACACAGCAGGGTAGAGAGATGCTGGGGAAAGTTACCACCGTGTGAGTAACAGCACAGTCACTGCATGTGCATCTGTGCTCACAGCCAGCTCTGCACCGTGGGAGAGTGTTTCCTGAACCCAAGTCACCCAAGATACTGTCTTTCCCTGGCCCATCTCAATCCATCTTCCATGCAGAGGCTTTCTAAGAGGCCCACAGAGGTAGCAGCAGGCTAACATGAGGAGCTCACCTGCCCACTGCAGAGCCGAGCTGACGTTCACCCCGGACCCTACCTGCACTGTCATATGCTCCAGCACAACTATTCCCCCAGCACTGGAGCTGTGCCCAGATCCCCACCAGCAGCTCCCAGTGTCCTTGTGCTCTGCCCCTGAGCCGAGCACCCTGCAGCAGCGGCAGGGAGACGGGCTGCATGCTGGAGGGTGTCTGACATGGCAGCAGCCTGCCTGCATGGGCAATCAGCTGTCCAGAGAGCGGGGCTGGTTAATGAACAATGTGAAAGCATCAGCCCTGGGATTGCACAGCCCTTCCCAGTCCTGCTGGAGGAGAGGAGGGGCAGAGGAGGAGCAGGCCAGATAATGACCTTGCCCAGCTTGTTAACCTTCATCTCTCCCTGTAACGTACTTGGCTGCTTGGCTCTCTTTTGTAATTAAAGCGTAATGTTGTTTAACAATTAACAGGTCTGAAGGAAGTGTTTTCCAGCATGAACTTATGTGGAGCTGCAGAAACTGTCCAAGGCTTGTTGAAGCAAGAGCTGTCCTTGAGAAAGAGAGCCAGGTCATGTCACCTCCCCATTTGCACCCCCCACCAGCTCCTCCTGTGTCACCAGTGGCTGTGGGCACTGGGTTGGAGGGGTTGGAGCCTGGCAGGGAAGCAGGAGTCACTCCAGTCTCCGCAAAATGTACCTCCTGCTCATGCCTCTGCCAGATCGTCGGGGTCTGGTGTGAATTACACAGCTTTGGTCTGCCAGGGAGAGACACAGCAAGACGGAGCTGGCTGAAGCCTCTTCTGGAGGAAGCTGAAACCAGACGCGCTCCAACAGGAGATAAGGCCCAAATATTTCACAGCATGGGGACTCAGGAGCCGAGCACGCTGCCTGGGCAGTGCTGCATTCCCCGTCCCTGCTGCCTCCCGGTCCAGATCTGAGGGATGCCTGGGGAACACATCCATCCGTAAGAGGGGATTGCAGCTCACGTCTGGGTATGTAGCGGTCAGACCAGATGCTCTCCTGTTCACCCCTGGCCCTGTGTTCGGTGGGCTCTGGAGAAAAGACCTTTGGAGAACTGCAGCCCCGTGGCTGCCCCGGTTGCCTGGTGGAGGTGCAACACCTCCAGCAATTTGGTGTGATCTGCATTACCCTTCCAGGGCACTCATTACAGGACAGCCCCAACCATGGGGTTTGTGTGACCAAGCACAGGTGTCTGCAGTTTGAATGCCTCCATGGGACCTGGCCACCCTGGGGACTAGTCCTGCACCCAGTGGAGTCCAGCTCTCCTAAGCCTGTTGGCATGTGCTCTGGGAGGGTGATGAATTGCAGATGGCATCTGCATGACTGTGGGGTGATGGACTCTGCTGGAGGGGACTGGGAGGGTGACCCCGATGGAGATGCCGGTGGGCAGATGCCAACCTTCAGCCAGACAGGTCCTCCTGCAGACCCTGTGGGCTGTTCCCAGCAGAGAGCTCTTGAGCAGTGTGATTTCCCAGTGCCCAGGGATCTGCATCAGAAGTCAGCCTTTGCTGGCACGTCTGAGCCAGGAGAGCCAGGGAGGCTGGCTCTCTGTGCTGAGAGGACCACTGTTTTATGGAGGGCAGAGACACGTGCACATGAAGATGGTCCAACAGACCTCATGCCATGCTGCTGAGCAAGCAGAACAGCACCAGGCCTGGGATGCTTTTCGCTGTGGTTTGTGACGTGCATGGTGTGCACACCGATCCGTGCAGCAAGCCTGAGGGAGCAGGCGTGGTGAGGGTTAACCTGGGAATCAGCCAGGCAGCTGCCAAGGCTATAGATTTTGGAGCAGTAACTCTTCGGCTGGAGAGTGAAAAGGGGACAGCTAATGAGGCTCATGAGATCTGTTAATACTTAACCTAATGCAACACCTACCAGTCCTGCCGATAAATCAGAGACAAGCCCTGGCACGTCGCTCCGGCGGCCACCTGGTCTGCCAGAAAAGCCCCAGCATCCATGGGGGTCCTTCCCTCTCACCAGCACGGAGGCTGAGCTTCCCTTCTCTGCTCTCCTTTCCCAGGAGCCTGGTGAAGACCAGCATGTCCAGACCCCTGTCGTTGAGACAAAATGCTTCAGAGATGTCTGGAGGGCAGACAGAACCACCAGCTCGGAGGGATCATGGGCTCAGCCCTGGAAAGGTCATGAGCCTGTGGAAGTTCAGCCTAAAGGTCTGAGGGTGGGGGGTATGGCGGGGTGCAACTTGACATTCAGGTTTTTAAAACCTCTCTAGGAAAATCTAGCTTTGGTTTAATCAGCACTGATTAGTCTCCACTGCCGGAGTGGGGAGAGGTGGCTGTCCGCAGCTCTGCACATGCCGAGGGCTTGATTTCCAGCACTTGCTCTGATCCTTGAGCTGCTCGGAGACGTGCGTGCTCCCGCTTATTGCCACGGTTCATTTCTCATGCAAAAATCATGACCAAACAACAGCGGCAGAGCCCTCCCGGTGGGACCACGTTACAAGGTGGTGGGTAAAGAGATGCCCCCTACCATGAGAAATACTGAGAGTGCTCCTCCCTCGGAGGTGTAAGACATTTCAGCTGCAAAGTTAGGCCCCCGTCCAAACTTTCCTGATGTCCCTGTAACAGCAGAGAGCAAACTGAGCTTTTTAAACCACATTAGAGGTTCTTCAATGGTAAAGGAAAGGAAGACAATTATCTCCCTTGCTGTTGAAGACACATTTCTGGCCTTTGTTTGACATGCAGGTAGGGCTGGGGAGAGGTCAGTCTTTATTTGCTGGTACTGTTCTCACAACAGACATCACTGTTATAGAAGGGCACCTAAAAACAGGTCCCAGGAAATGCCAAAGCTTCAAACATACCTGTGTTGGGTGCTTGAAGCTGAATGAACGTGGCACAGCTGGATTCCTGGTCAGAAGATGTGGTACCACCTTGGCAGGATGATGATGGTTCCCTAATTAGGACCTGGCTGTGTCTGCTTTTTGCCATGTGCCTGCATCTGACATCTTCTCTGTTCTTGTTCTTGCCCATGGTCCTCATGGAACAAGTTGGGATCAGTTGGTGCAACTCAAAAAACTCACAGGCTCTGAGATCTGGTCTGGACACCTTCAGTCATCTGAGGAGGTGGCTCCAGTGAGGCTCTCTGAAATTTGCTATGATTAGAGATGAGTGAAAAATCACACATTGGATCAGCAAAAATGATACTAAATCCATGTCCTTTAAAAGAAAGTTAGTGTTTCAGAATGATCTCAGTTTTAATGACCTAAAACTTTCCACTGGTTTTGTCTCCTCCTTCACCAAAAAGGCAAAAGGGATAAGAAGGGAAAGAAGACAAGAAAATAGAAAAGAAAGGGAGAGATGAAAACCCAGGTCTGGAAACTCCTGTGTTTTGGGAGGAGCATCTGGAATAAACTAGAAAAATTATTGCAGGGAAAAGTCTATGAACGGCACATTTCTGCTAGTCCTCAAAATGACTCCAGTGCTCATCAGGATGATCTTGTGGGCAGCACCTGCCCCTGGTGACAGCTGATGGTTGGGGTTTTACTGAGTTCTGCCGTTTGTACTTCTCTTCCAACTCACTTGACTGTGCATCATCTGGGTGTGAGTTTGAGCTGATGCACCAAGAAGGAATTATTGAGCTGAGCCTCTGAAATCATGGACACTTGCCTGATGTCCTCAGTGCCTCTAGAAATCCACAGTGAGCAAACTCTGAGAGAGAATTACATTTCTGCTTGATGCGTTGCCAATCACTGCTATTTCACGGAATTTGAGTCATGTTCCTCTAACAAGAAACAATTTTCTCTGTTAAATCCAGCAGGTCTGTGCTAACCTCGGATCAAAGATGCTCTGAGACTTTGTGGGTTTCCCTGGTGTTTCTATGCTCTGTTCCTGACTTTGGCTACAGAGGTCACACGTGGGGGGGTTATCTTTGCTGTCAATAATCTTGTCTGGCCAATGTGGGACAGCACAGGCTGTCTGATCCCAGATAGTGCACGTCTGTGGATGACGTTTAGCAGTTTTAGTGCCAGGAGGTAAGTTTGGAAACATAAGTCCTGGCATTTCTTTTACCTAGTACATTTGCGTGATCTTTTGTGCCTGGCTTTTGCTGAACTTGGGAGAGATTTTGCAGGGACCATTTTCTTTGAAATGATCAAATTCTGTTTTGGGATGTTGTCATGATACGTACTCCAAATGCCTCTGTCTGCCCTTCCGCTTTGTCTCTCTCTTCAGGGGCTCTTGAAAGGCCAGTGCTGAAGCAGCTCTCCACTAGCCACTATTTTGCATTCAGCCAGGGTTTTTTCAACATCGTGACTGCTGCACGTTGCCTAACAGGTGCTCCGGACAGTGATTTGGATGATAGCTTCCAAACAAGGAAAAACACAAATTGCCCCCCACCAGAATCATAAGACTAGCTCAAAAATCAGAAGATTTGTAAACAAATGTGGGAGTGCATCCTGCCTTCTTGGGATGCTTTCATCATCCCATTTGCAAGCAGCCTCTACCATCATGTGCCCTAGAAACTTGCACATTTGAAAGAGAGCCGAGACTGCTTTGCTCACATGATGCCGGGACCAGAGGCTATGTGAATATAGCATCAAACGTCACAAGATGTACATTGAGATCATGAGATGTGGTCACTCTGCAAAGACTTTGGCCTGATCTTTGTCTTCCCCAATCTTCGCCTATCAGCAAAGCATCCCCATGGGACGGTCTCTGCCTCCCACCAGGTCATTGCCTTGAGCTTCCATCCGCTCCTTGGAGGAGCACACAGGAGGAGGATGGCCATGGGCAGGACCCTGCTGACTTCAAGCCACCAGGGATGGGTGATCCTTTGCTAATCTTCCAGGCACAAGGTGACACAAGTTTCATTTCATAGTTGTCAGGTGCCGACCCTCCTCCTGGGACTGGAGTGGCCTCCTGTCATGGCAGGGAGGCAGGTCTTACCAGGCTCAAGGGAGACCGGCTGAAAAAGCAAGGGACCGTGACCGAGGGCCTGCCAGTACATGTCCCTGGTGGTTTTCTATGTGTGACAAGTCAGAAAGCAAAATAAAAAGAAGGCAAGCAGTCAGCCAACCCACTTAACTGCAATTTTCCTCCATCAGGATCTATTTAGTTTTATTCAGCCTGACATCACTCAGAGAGAAGAAGAAATTCTGGGAGCCTAAAGCCAGAGGGAGACCACACAGTGTGTGCTAGCCGTACTGGGGGAGCTCGTCTCCCTTATTGCATCTGACACCGGGCAAGAGAAGCCAGGGTCTGCGGCTGTGGGTGTGAGGAGGCTTTCCAGGGATGCAGGCAGCCTCCCCCACCACATGCAGCTGTGCAGATATCAGGATCCTGATTTCACTGTCCTGCAGGCGCAGCTCCCCAGAGCCTGGTGGACTCTGCACTGCCTTAGACCCCAAGCCCCTGCGTCTCCACCAGACAAGAGCAGGTGGCTTTGGGCAAGATGCTCCAGCAAGTTGGGGAGGATGAGGTTAAGCCGACACACTGGAATCCACAGCTGGATTTTGTGAGTGGAAGCACATCTGTATCACTGCTTTCCAGGAAAACCCCTTTTCATCTCAAATTGAGAGGATTTAACTGTCTGTAACACAGAGAAGGGGAAAGAGGAGACCCACTGGGACCCCCCTTTCCCTATAGCACACCCCTTAGTTGAGGGATTTGTCATACACCAATGCGCAGGGGATTTAATGATATATGGGGCAGGGGGCTCCAGAGGGGGAAGCACTGAAGGCTGCCAGGCCATGGCAGCGAGATGGTTCCCAGCCTGTGGCCAGCACTACACAGAGTCTGCGATGTTCCCATCAGATGCCAGCATTTTTGGTACAGCTCCTGCCAAGGCTGACAGCAAGTCATCCCAAGGACACAGCACTGATCCAGGAGAAGGTGTCTAACAGGGTGGGAGAAGTGATAGCACTGTCAAAATGATGTTGTGGAGGGCATATGTCAATTTGGGGCTCCATAGTAATGGAGCTGTCCCTTGGCCCACTACCAGCCATTTCTGATTGTGCTCCAGCCAGGGGTTAAGCAGGTGTTATGTAGGAAACACACTGCATCACCCAAGGACCTCTCTCTTTGCTTTGGTCTGGAGCAATAAGCAGCAAGAAGCTCAGCCTGTGCTTGTCAGCACGACTCTGCAGGACAACCAGCTGGCTGAAGACAGATATCTGCATTGCTGATGCCAAGCTATCCCAGACAGGACAGTCCTGGGGGAGCTCATCACACCTCTGGCAGAAGCACAGACCTGGAACATAAATGACTTTCCCAGCTCAGATTTTCCAGGTATTCCCATCCTCACTTGGGTGAAGTCTGCACCTTTCACAGGCTCCACCTTCCCAGAGTGACATCGATGACCCTGAGCCTGAGCTGACCATCTCCAAGAGCTGGCAGAGCCTCTGGACATGTCCATATGGGTTGTTCAGAGCTCCTTCCCTGCCAGCTGCACAGACCCCATTTGTCCAGCTCTCCTTGTTGAGCAGTTTTGTTACAGCAGCATCACCCCAGCTGACTTCGCAGTGTGATCTCGCACCCCCTGCCACCCAAAATGCTGCTGCATCGCTCACCTGCCCAGCCGGTGCTCTCCCTGCATCGCGCCTCTCTTCTCCTGGCTTCCCTTTTGCTAATTACATATCTCCATTCCCAAAGCCATCCCATCCTGCCCCTCTCTGTATTTTGCCGGAGGATTTTCTCTGTGTTTGAACCACACCGAGCCCAGAGTGCATCTAACCCACACCAAAACCTCTTGCAGCTGCACAGTGGCACAACCAGCAGACCTGGTGCTCCATCTGCATATGGCATCACCCAGGACACCACCTCCCCATCTGTCCTGATCCAGAGACTGTCCACCCTTCGTCCAGGATGGTGCAAGACCAGGGAGGGCTCAGAGAAGAGCAGTAGGAATGAGTGGAAGTGTGCAAGGCCTGGCTGACTGGGAGAGACTGAGTGGCTCAGCCTATTTAGTTTATCAAGGGAAGGTTAAGAGGCAACTTGATCATAGTCTATAAATACTTACGGAGGGAGGAGATTTCTGATAATGGAGGGGTTTTTAATCTAGCAGATAAAAAATGTAATGAGATTCAATGGCTGGAAGCTGAAGCTAGAAAAACCTAAATTGGAAATAAGATGCATCTTTTAAACGGGGAGTATAATTAACCATTGGAGCAATTTGCCAAGAGATGTGGCGGATTCTCCATCACTTGTGGTCTTTAAATCAAGACTTTCTGAAAGAGATGCTCTCCCTCAGCCAGAAGTGACTGGGTTCAACAGTGCCATTGCTGGGGGAGAAGAACAGTGCCCTGTGCTCCAGGGTGCACTGTGGTGACCCCCAAAATCCCTGCTGCCCTCTCAGGCTGGATTCTCCATCGCCTTCCAGCCCATGTGCTAATTTGCACAAGGGCAACAAATTCCCAGATAAGAATGAGAGTATGTCCCCTCTTCCCACCCTGAACTTGGGGACAGGACCTCGTGCATCCACTGCGCATCTCCCATTTGCCCAGCTCATGGATGTGTGATGAGGGTGAGACCAGGAGAACTCAAGGCACACATGGAGAAGAGATCCAGAGCCAGCCCTTCTTGTCCACTCTCTGCAGAGGACATGCCAGAGAGGAGGGCAGGAGGGCAGGATCTCCGCTCAGCCTTGACACCCTTGCAGAAGGCTGTGTGCATCCACCCACATTGTCCCCTGCCCCCTTCCCTGCAAGGCAGACCCATGGATACCCCACGGGCTCTCCACGCTGCAGTGCCATGGGTCCTGGCCTCAATGCCTGGTGCTCAGGGCGGCTGCTCCCGGGCGCCTGGCAGCCGTGCACGTTCCCTCACTGGTGCTGTTACTTCCCTGCTTCTTTTTTTCCCCTTGGTTTCTTTCTCGATATTTTTTCCTTGCTGCCCTAATTTTTTTTTTTTTCACCTATAATTTTCTCCATTGACTTTAATTAAGCTCTCCCCAGGCTCGCTCTGTAGGCAGGCTTCCCCGGGTCTAATTAGACTCTCATCATAAGTAATCTACATGGAAAGCAAACATGTGTGTGTGTGTGAGAGCCAGTGAGATTTATAGAGAGCATGCAGGGAGCAGATGGGTGCATAAAACACTACAAATAATTCTGGTGCAGATGCAGAAAAGGCAGGCGCTATGGTGGGGACTGGAGTCTTCCCCACATTCTCCCATAAGTCAAATCTCTCTCTCTCTCTCTCTCTCTCTAGGTATCACCACATTTCCCACAATAAAATCAATAGTGCAGATCAGAGTAAATCATCTTTGACTGGGAAAGCAGGACTCATTGATAGCAGCGATTCCCAGATGAGACTTAAGGAGATGTCTCACACTGATCTGTTTCTAACCATGTACTTAAGACCCAAGGTGTATGCTGAAGTAATTATCAGAGGTAGGCTGCCTGTCGTGAGAGCTTTGTGCTGTTTGCTCAGGGATGGAGAATGGTTTATGATGTGGGGCTGAGGTGCCCGGCACAGCCTGGGAGCCCGCTGCCCGCACACCTCCCTGACACAGCGCTTTGAGGAGAGAAAATTGCCCTAAGGGGAAAAGAGAGCTTGGAAATGGGCAAGTTTGAGACTAAGGAAGGGAGATAAAAATACCCATCAGCTGGGGGGGTTGGGAGTTGGCTACACCACAATGGCAATTCCTGCCTGCCTGGGGGCCATGGACAGCCCGTTCTGCCCCGGGATGGGGCTGTGCTCGGGGGCAGGAAAAGTCTTAAGATCCCGTTGGTGGGTCCTACTGGGGTGTCACAGCAGCCCCAGAGACCCACACTGGGAATGCACTGGGAGCACACCAACAGACTGCTGGGAATGGGTGGGCGAGCTGCATCCTCCTGCACATGCACCAGGGACCCGGGGATGGACTGTCCTGCTGTGGGGCATAGTGGGGGCTTTCAGCTGAGACCAGGGTCCAAGCAGCTTGGGGGAGAGGGAAGCCAAGGTCCAGCTCCAGACCCAGCTCCATCTCCGACTCTTTGGTTCTCCCTTCATTGCTGAGTCATCTGCTGTGTTCGGGGTGGGGAGGGGGACCCAGCACCTGCCATGGGGCTCTGAGCACCTCTCTTTGAAGTTCCTGGGGCTTCTCTGGTGAGAAGGAGGGGGTCTGTCCTCTGCCCGCTCCCCAGCCCCAGAGGGATTTTGTGCCTGCATCGCACACCTGTACCCTCTCCCTGAGCAGCATGGGCAACGGTGTCCTACAGGGTGGAAGCCATCAGAGGTGCCTAAGATGCTTCTCTGGTGGCTGAGTCTGCCAGGAGCCTGGCACCACTCTAGGATGTGGTCTGTGCCCCATGGGCTGGGGGCATGCAACTCTCTGATGTGTCCCATTGTCCAGACTCACCCTTTTCCCCCTCTCAGTGTGACCTTCCTTTCTTTCTTAGCACCCTCATCCACTTCATCATTGCTAAGGGATAGGACTGGCAACTGATCATGCCCTGAGGAGTCCCACCACTTTGTGTGCTTCCCAGAGGCTGATTGGGATTTCTCTAGTGCATCTGTCTTTCATAGTGATTGACCCAGGGGCAGAAACGTGGCTTTATAGACTGTGTGTCCAGCACAGGGTGAAGACCCAGTGTGTTACACACCAGAGCACAGACACCCTGAGGTACTCTGCCTGGATGCAGGGTCATCTCTGCTCTTGGAGGAGGGAGACAAAAATCCCTACCGTGTGCTGTGCTAGGCAAACACTGGACAGAAAGACATGCCCTGAGTGGCTTCAAATGGGAGATAATGGGCAAGACTGGAGATGGGTGAGTACAAGGGATCTGCATATGGCAGTGGTGTCTGCACACCGGGACCCTCACGGGGTTTGGACATGCTCCCATGTTTGCTTTGCCCCAAGACATTTCTGGCAGGAGCCCCAGCCCTCATGTAGGTACTGGAGGTGCATGGTGTGAATATGTGGTGGCTCCCTGCCCACCAGCCCCTGGAATGTCCGTCCCCCTGTCCCCCCTAGCACCCTACACAGAAGAATGCTATGGAAATGGGTTGGCATGATGGAGGGGCAGAGAACGGTCTTTTCTGCTGTGCCACGGAGACAGACACCCCTCTCAGGTGGTCTCTGCTCATCACTGGCATGTGATACTCTCACTAGGTGGGGCGCAGGGGCACCCAAGTCCAGCCTGAGGGTTGGATGCCCAGCATTAGGTTGCATGCATATCCCCCCTACCATTCGAGCAGAGGTTTGGACTCATCCTGGCACTACGAACATGGATCTTGGCCACCGTGTGCACAATAATGGACTGAATTGCTGGAGACAATGACAACTGGGGCCCAGCATGGAAGCACGTGGTGCTGGCTCTTGGCAAGTTGTACTTAATGGGCCAGCTCTGAGAGAGGAAGAACGTGCTGCTGGCCATGGGGCAGGGCCCATGATTCACTGAGTTTAAAGACAGAAGAAACTATTGGGCCATCTAGATCTGGTGGTTTCAGTTTTTTCTGGTGTGAGCCATCACTGGGCAGGTTCTTGGACAGGTAATTTAAGTCCTGTTGGCAGACTGTCGCTCTTTTTCATTGACTTTGAGGATCTTTCGGGCTGGTCCTGTGGCGTTTACTAACATGGGCTAGAAACGGCAAGATGTGGTCTCCTCCACCTCCCAGATGAGAGGGTTTCCTACACTGATTTGCAGTTTGAGGCCAAAGTTTGTAGCTGAAACATCTTTGCAGAAGCATCAATGGATGGAGCATCGCCCTTCTGTAGTAAACTCCCTTGTGCTTTGTTTCCAGCAAAAATGGTTCTAGCTGGATGTCTAACCTAGTATGGGCTCTGCTTCTGTAGACCGAAGAGCTCTGCCAGGTCTGGCATTTAATCCCCTTTCCATTTACAGCACGATTATCCTTCCTGTTGAGTTGTGCTTCCCTAATGTCCCCCTGCAAGGTGTTCTTTCCAGCCTTTGTATCATTTCTGTGGCTCTTTCCTCAGCATTTGCAAACTTTCCACAACCTCTAGAAAATCCAGACACCAAAACCACATCCAGCATTCCAATATGTACCTCAGCAACACTTTTTCGTGCGGTGTATAATTAGACTGTGAAACTCATTGCCACACTATGTCATGAAGACCAAAAATGTAAATGTCTGGAAAGGCAGGTTAGGCAAATTCCTGGGTGATAGGGCCACCGATGACTGCCACAGGACCTGCTGGACTGACCCAAATGCTACGTGCAGCTCTGGGAGTCCCTGAATCATTGACTGTCAGAAGCCAGGAAAAATACCGTGGGAAAGGATGTCTCAGTGCTGGCCTTGCAACTCTGAGCATCTGCTGCTGACCTGGTTGGAGATGGCCCAGAGGTTAGATGGAGCTTGGGTCCGGCACAGTCTAGCCACTCTAATGTCCTTGTGTGTGTGGAAAGAAAGAGACTTCAAGTG
Organism: Gavia stellata; assembly: GCF_030936135.1. Classification (NCBI taxonomy): domain Eukaryota; kingdom Metazoa; phylum Chordata; class Aves; order Gaviiformes; family Gaviidae; genus Gavia; species Gavia stellata. The sequence continues at coordinate 7,624,477 of NC_082622.1, read as the reverse complement.
GTCAGACACCAGCTTCTCCCATGCAGTCTCTTGGGCTGCTCACCCCAGGCTCCTCTGCAGACATTGGAGACAAAAGGGCATTTCCAGGACTTGAATTAACTTGTCCTGAGCTACTCACGTGCAAAAGGGCAGACAACTCATCCCCTTGCTCCTGACCTGCAGGTGTGGGAGACATGAGCGCCAAGGAAACGCCATCCTGAGCTACCTTGGTGCCCCACTGCCTCCCAGAAAGGCGGTTGGTAACCTTGGCTACACCACCTCTTCAGAGGCCATGGTCAGCCCTGCAAGGTGACCATGCAGATGGAAAGCACTGAGGTAGGCACGGCTTCACATCACCTCCACCCCTCTTGATTCCTCAATACTGTGATCATGCATGAGATGCACCCGAGCCACCTCCAGACGGCTGGGGAAAACGAGTCAGCAGTCAAGCTGGTACTGTGTCTACAGACCTCCTCTGGACCCCCATGGTGTGGACGTTCTGCAGAGAGCTTTTCCAGCTGTCTCTAGGGTCTGGAGCCACCAAATCCAGTATCAAGCCCCTGTTTGAAGGTGCCTAGTGGAGAAATGATGAGTAACTAGAGGACACAGACATCTGCAAAGGCAGTTCAGCCTCTCAGACACCAGATTCTGTGAGTAACTCACCACAGCTGTGTCTCTCTCCAGCAACTGCTGAACCTTGTCTCTGCTTTTCTGATGTATATGGAGGCCCGGCAGAGTCTGAGCTCTGGACCTGCCCAATATGATGTACTTAATTTCTCTGGTCACAAAATCATTTAGCATCAACACTGGAGGGCTGCAGAAACCCTCAACCAGCTCTTTTCAGACTCTTGACATATGAAATTAGACTGATTATTGAGATTACTATTTTTTTTAGGGTGATTTGAAAATGTTTGTCCCATGTAGATGTTGTTTGACATTCTCCTTAGATAGAAAGAGGCTGAAGAGCACTTCATTGTCCTTGCATGTTGCAAGTGCTTCCTTCCAAATATACAGAACAGAAACACTCATTGATCACATCTACCTCTCCTCCCTTGTTATGAGCAATTTTACCATCTCTACGTAGTAGCACCCTTTGCCATTACTAGGATTCATTTTGTTCCTAATATACTTCTACCTCTTCACCTTGCCAGCCCAGGAGCTTGTCCCAATACTTTTGCCACTTGTGACTTGAGGACTGTCACTTTCTGGCCAGGGGAGCAGGTGTGGAGAGGTGCGAGTGGCTGGAGAGCCTGGGGAGAGGGATGGGAGGATGGGATGAATGCCAGAAGGGAATGGGAAAGATCAGAGCTGTGACCACACTTCTGAGATACTCCTGGAGGGCACACGGGAGCCAGCTGTGATGTGGGTGTTGTAAAACCCAAAGCTGGCTCTGCATTGGCAGACCGAACGCAGAGAGGAGGGGTGAGGCTGTGGGGGGCGGGGGGGGGGACTCGGGGCTGCACTGGTGTGGTCACTCACCCAGTTTCTGCCAAGGATGTCTCAGAGCAGCAGGGTGCTGCAGGGCAGGGTTTCATCACTGCTGCTCGGGGGGCACAGCTGAAGCATCCCCACATCACAGCCCCTGTCACCCTGCTCCTTCTCCCTTGGTGGCACCTGCAGGCCGGGGGTTCCTGTTTGCTGTCCTTGGGGGACCTTTGGCTACCAGGTTGGAGGGCAGGGAAGCACCACCCCTCTCCAGCACATACTCTGTCCCCTCTTTGGGATAAATACCATCTCTACAAACTGTCTCTGCTCTGGGGTATTACCATCCCCTCTCAGACTGCTCCATCCCCATGCTCCTCCAGGGACTTTAAACAGGAGAGACGGAGGGAGGGAGACACGCCTGTCTTGTAATTTCTAGCTGAGCCATGGCGGGGCCAATGTCCCAGTCAGGTCCTGCTCATGTGCAGCATGACAGTCTTTTGTGGTGCCCTGGAGCAGGGGAAGGAGCCCCGACCCAGACCTGCCTGGGGTCTGTCAGCCACCTCCATGCTCCTCGCGCATGAAGAGGGGATGGTGCTCTCCTGGTGGAGTCCCCCCTGAACCCTGTTTGTGAGGCTCTGGGTGTGTGGCCAGGAGCAGGAACCAGCAGGTTTCCTGCAGCAAGTCATCTGCAGACTGCTGGTCCCCTGCTTGTGGTGACCTGGCCATATTGCAAAGGTGGAGAGAGATTTACAGATAAAGCGGTTGATGATGAATTGATAAACCTGCCATGGACGTCCCACCATCACAGGAGAACCGTGTTGCTCCCAGCAGAGCTGAGCTGAGGGCAGGCTGTGCACACACTCAGGAGATGTGCTCACAGCTGACTTTGGGATGACTGTGCCTGCTCCTTTCTTGCAGCGTCAGGATGTCCAGAGGATGTTCTCCACCTCCTCCAGGGCACAAGTGGCAGATGGGCACTCGTGTATGAACTTCTCTGAGCTTGCAAACAGCTGCTGATACAGCTTGCACCTTGGGAACGTTAGCATGTGGAGATTCAGCAGAAGAGGGATTTTCCCCTGGGATGGGACATTATCCAGGCAATGCCACAGTTTAGTGGCTGAGCAGTGAGAGACCTCTGCCAAAAGCCTTTGGTCCCCTAGTGCAAGAGCTGCAGAGACCATTTCCATGGATAATAAATTCTCAGTGTCATTCTGGGGGGAAAGATCCGGAATTTGGCTGCACTTCAATGAATCATTTTGGCTGAAAGCAAAATGGGGCATGGGAAGGAAAATGTAAGATTTCCATTTTACATCTGCAGAAGACTTTTTCTTTTAAAACTGACCATGTTGAGGGGTGAAAGGAAATCCAAGAGGAGGAAAGATACAAAACCAAAATCCACTTTTTGTGGAGTGGAATAAGTTATTTCAGGTGAACTCAGAATGTTTCATTGTGTCATCGCCATGGAAAAAACCAGGGTGTGTCTCATTTGATTTCGGACTAACAGTTTATCTTTAGTTTTGCCTTTTGGTCCCCAAATGAAACGTCATGGGGCTCTGCCTGACCCTGTGATGACTTTCTGCAGAAGCCTGAGATATCCTGAGTTGTCGGCGTTACCTCTGCGAGGAGGGAAATTCCCACCTGCAGCATGTCCTGGCTCTCAGTCTTCGCCACCTCTGTCCCCTGGTGCAGGACAGCCCCTGCCTGGTCCACATGTAGATGGGGAAGGACGTTGGGTGGAGGACACAAGCCCAAAGCCTCTCATGTTGCCCATGCCCGTGTCCAGCTGCAGGGTCCCTCCAGCCCGACTGTGCCAGCCTCCACCGCGTCGATCTGATAAACCACACATTGAATATTTGATTCAGATATTTAAATACATCTCAGGGTTCAGATCACAGCTTCTCAACAGCAGTTAAATAAGTAACACATTCATATTTTGTAAACTGTTTCTCACAGCTTGTTTATTTAGGGTTATAACTCGATTTGGGCTCCTTATGGAAGTGTGACTCATTGTTTAATGTGTCAGCTCATTAGCAATACTTGTTTTTGCCTTATATTTCTGTGCTACCACTAATTGCTGAGCCCACTGTGAGCTTCAGCTTCCAATGACACTGTGGAAAATGCAAGAAAATAGATCAGTTACTAGATAAAAGGCATCAGAAATAAACAAACTCATGAACCTGCAGAGGAAGCTTTTTGGCTGCTGTGATTTTACTCCAAGGAGAGACTTCCCTTGCTTGGGAAATTGATGCCACCAGCTCTTGGGCTCTTCTGTCGGGAGGATTTGGGCAAGACCAAGCTAAGGAATACCACATGTAAAGAAAATGCATCAGGGCCACTTCTTCACACCAGCACAAATAAGCTGAACACCTGCAGCTCAAAAACCATCAGCCTGCCCTCTCTGAGGAGCTGGTGCGGCTCAGTGCCTTGGTGCCCTGGGAAAGGAGAAATCCATGGGCTGGTGTTTGAGCATCTTCTTAGTGCAATCTATTTCTTTGATACACAGTCCCCGAGGGCTGCGACAGAGGTGGTAAAACCCTCCCTTTGGCAAGAAGACAGAGTGGCCCAAGAAATGTCCACCAAGGAATTGTGCGGATAACAAACTATCCTGACCAAAGCACCCTCTCCAGAGAGGCTGTAGGCAAAGCTGGGAGCACCTTCAGCCTCCCTGCGCCCTGACTGCTGAAAAAAGCATCGCAGCTGGAGGGTGGCTCCTCCAGGGCTGCATGTAGAGGCTCAGCACCTCCTCATCCCCCGTCCTGATCCCTCCACGCTGAAGCAGTTTGTAGGAAAAGTGTACCAGCCACAGGAGGGGTCATTTCCACATTACATTCTCCTGCTCAGAGCGCGCCACGTCTTTAGTAATTGACAGCTGGAGATGGAAGAGCCCATTTTTGTCATTTAGATTTCATGGGCTCTCTAGAACAAGCCTTGAAAATCCTGATGTTCATGGTCACACTGTCTCTGGCAAAGCAAATGTTCTGGACACATGAAAAACAACCTTCCTTGCTTGCTTCCCTGCTTGCTCACTTGCTTCCTTTATTCCTTCCTTTTCTCTGCATCACTTGAGCAAGATTTTTTTCTGCTTTGCTGGCACAAGCTTATTTCTAAGAAGAAAACTGCTGCTAGTTTCCTACATAGTTTTACGAGTTTTCATGAAGTATTTAAAGGAACAACAGCCACTGAATGAAAAGCATTTTTATGGGAGAGAGAAGGAGGAAAAAACCCACAAAACTGGAGGGGTCAGTGATGATGACAAAGAAAGGGGAAAAATGCCAGACTTGTCTGATTAATGTGTTTAACTTTTTCCTCTTTGCAGAGCCTCCAGGGAGTGTTACTAGTAAGCGGTTGCTGGAAAGGGCTGGCCAGGTCCATGAAGGAGTCAGGCTGGAAGTGATGCTTTCTGGTCCATCCTCCCACTCCATCCTCCGGCCCCAGCATCTCTCCTCCCTGCCAGGAGGATGGAGCCCTTGCAGGCAGCTTCTTCCCTGCTGCCCGCAGCAGAGCACAGCCGCTCACGCTGCCCGTCTCTTCCCTGCCAGGCGCTGCTGGCCCTTGGTGTGTGGCACCGGGGAGCGTCGGGTCCAGGCTTGCCCTGGACTGCTGTAACGTGGTAGCAGGCAGAGGAGACACCAGCACGTGACTGGCCTCAAGAGCAGCATTTCAATTAATAACAGGAAGGCCGGGGAAGGCTAAGTAAACTCAGGCTTTCCAGAGAAGGCTGCAGGAGCCAAAGCTCCAGGGTTGTATTTCTGGCCGTAAGTGCTGCAGGTTTGGAAAACATCTCCGCTGGAGTTGGGGAACATTCAGCCTGGGTATGATTTGGGTCTGGTTTCAGCATTGGTAAGAGGTCGTCCTGGTGGAATCAGTTAAAAATCAGACCCTCTCCTCCCAAAGTGCTATGCCCGAAATTGAGGAATCCGCCCCCCCCGCCACTCCCAGCAGCACACAGTTTGCATTCAGTCCTTTTCTACTTGGTTTTCCAAGGAGGCCTTTGGGATATGCCAGGGCTGCATGGGGTCTTTCAACACCACTGAAAAAATGAGCTTTTAAATACAACTGGAAAGCTATCGGCTACCCTCCTGCAGCGAAATCCAGCACACAACTGCCTGTGCTAAAATCTGACTGCCCGGCTGCGGGGAGCCATTGCAGCATGTCCGGTGCTCCTCTAGCTCTGCAGGAGGGACACCCAACCCGCCTCCCCCAGGCCAGCTGGAGCCTAAGACACACTACCTCTGTCTCTGCTCAGCATACCAGAGAGAAAGAAAAATTCATTGTCTGCTTGATGTATCAGGGCAGAATTGCATTTTCCAGCTCTGAGGAGGGCTTTGCAAACAATGGAGATTAAAAAATAAATAAAAGCTATAAAAAGTGCTTGACAATGTCCTTTTAAATTATTTTTTTTTCTGAAAATATACAATAAATCCCATGGAAGAGTCATAAAAGTACCTGAAATGCTCTTAGAAAGATTTATAGGCATCTTACCACTATTCTCAATAAAGTGAATATGCTGCTTCCAAGATAATTTCTCATCACCCATACTTCAGATTCCCAAACTCCTTTCAGTCAGCCTATCCCAAGAAATACTGTAACGTCAGGCTGTCTGAATTACATCTTCTTAGAAATAACCATCGTGTCTGATTTATACGTGCTAGCTGGGATCTTTCTCCTTCGTCCACGTTGCTGAATCCAGTGCTTTTTAGCTTTGACCAAGTGCCAGTGAATTGTCCCTGTAACTTTTCCAGGGAGTTTTGTCATCCAAAAATAATCTAATCTTTACCTCAAAGTAGTCTGGAAACTCTGCTTTTTAGACGATTACTCCACATATGGAGAAGTAGCAAGTTTCTAATACCTGCACACGAGATGTTGTATGTCAAGGGAGGTGCCCAGGAGAAAGTGAGGGACAACCTCTCTCGGTCTTGCTGTGAAAATGGAAGACAAATATCTTTACTAGATGGGTCCAACCATGCGTACAAAAAGGGATCCTGTTCCCAGGATCACCTGCCACATAGACGAGGATCACCCCATGACATCCCTCTGAGCAGAGCAGGCAGGGGAGACCCTGCCTGGCTAGACTTCCTGTTGACCATGGCCATCGCTGTTCTTCACTTCTGCAAGCATGTGCTTGGCTTTGCTGAGGCTCCTGGACTCATGCCAGCTAGGATGGTGGCTTTGCATCGATCGCTGGGATTGTTTCTAACTGGTGTTGCATGGCTGATGGCTGGAGGTCATGGTTTTGTTCCACACACACCCTCCACACTGATGAAGCAGAGCCTTTGTGGGCTGCCCACTGGGACAGGGTGTGGTACAGGCTCTGCCCTCCTTACCCCGCTGTGTCTTCTCCATCACTTACGGCATTCCTCCTAACATCACCATCCTGGGCAAATCAGTGCAGCCTCTGGGATGTTCAGAGACGTCTGGCAGCACCAAGCTCACTCAGGGGTGAAAAGTTTTGGGGGGAAAGCAACAGCAATTGGGGAAGAAAACCCCCAAATGTCTGTGTTTTATGTTCTTTCCCCAGCAGGAAGACAGTCTTTTAATTCTTTGATTAAAACAACCATGACCTGGAAGAGATTTGAGCTGTTCATCTTCCTTTCCACCTTCCCCATTTCTTTCATTTTGCCACTACTAATACCAGAAGAATGATGCCCAGAATTATTAAACACTGGATTTATTTTAGTTTTTCACCTTCTTTCTTTACCCACAGTCCTTTTTGCTGCTTTTCTAATGTGAAGAAGTTTGTAAAATTAGGCATTAGCAAGGAGAAAATTACAAAAAAAACGAAGGAACAAGGCTGATGCCCTTCATCCTGTGGTAACCAGGGTCTGACAAAAGGATGTGGAAAATAGCAACCTGCTGAAACCCCCTGAAAATGGAAAAAAAAGGCAAATTACCATTTCAACAACAACAAATGGAAAATTAAAGAAAATCACATCCATAGGGTTTTTGGTGAAATGACGAATTTTTGATAAGAGGTAATTGCTGTAAATTTCTTGGGACAAAAGTGTTGTTCTCAGAGCCATCCAGAGAAAATGGTACCATGGTCTCCCAGGTCAGCTGTGCTGGGAAGGCAATGAAGCCTTTTTGCGAAGCTCTTACCTTGGAGTCAGTGGGGTCCATCCCCACCAGGACTGTACTAATCTCACTACCATCTTTGTTGTGCAATTTACTGGTGATGTGTAGTGGCAGCACAACGCAAGGTCAATAACACAGTAAAGGGAGGCAACCTCACACAGAGACAACAATAGGCAACAAGTCCATCATTCATCATTCAACCAGTTCATCATCTGATAGTGAATAACCTTCTTGCTTTGCAAGATACTGTTCTCTTGAACCTCTGTTGACACAAGCATGCCCAGACACACGTGTGCACGCATGTATGCTGCAGATTTGTCCCTTGAGGTCTCACCAGCTAATTTCCATTATAGCAGCCACTGGAGTGCATAGCTGAGGGTGCAAATTTCCTTGCAGGTGCCTTCAACCTGCCCAGACAGCAGCTGGGAAGGCAGAGGGCTATGAAGAGCACAGCAGAGTCTTGTCATCACTGGGAGCACCGGGGACTGAGAGTCTCTGTCCTGGTTAGATCAAGCCCAGAGCTCCTCATCCTTTGAGCGGATCCTGCCTGGCCCCACCATCAGTCACCGAGCCTGGCACGAGCATGCCTGGCCAAGGTCTGAGCTCCGGGCAGGGCTGGGGGCTGGCAGGGCCGAGTGCAGGCAGCTGGGTAGACCCAGCGTGCTCCTGCCCACACCCTGCGACTCAACTTGATTCAGCTCTAAGAAGCCTTGAGATTTCTCTGCTTTCTGCTGGTGCGTCTGGAAAATTAGTGCCCACTCAGAATGTGAATTGCCAGGAAATTAACCCTCCCCCCCAAAACAACCTCATTGCACTTTGCCGTGTTTCAGACTATTTTTAATGGACGCTGCAAATTTGGAATCAATGAGCTAGAGCCAGGCAAGGATGATGGTGCCATGTAGAGCTGGGGAAGGGTCCTTGCTGCAAATCCAGCTGAGACAGGATCTGAACCTGTGTCTCCCACCACCACCTGAGCTGAGGGGCACAAGGGACCTCGCTGGGGAGCCTGCCAAAGGTACAAACATCATCCTTGCCCAAAAAGCTGATGACAGCCTTAGAAATCAACCTTTTCAGCACTAACCAAATACCTCTGTATTGTAAGCATCGAGCAATGTAGCCTTCAATTTGGGAACATTCTCAGATGTCCAGTCATGCATTTCAGTGGTGGGATTTGGGCGTTTGCTTTTTGCATTGGAGAATAAATCCTTCCCTACAAACATGCTTATTCATCTCTAGTGATGCCTTTGTGAGAGTCCCAGATCTGCCTCTCAACCGCTGCAGGAACACACATGAGTGCCCTGGGCTTTCCTGTACTGCCCCAGGGGGGGTCTGCTCTGGTCCAGTGTTTGAACCAGTTCATCCTGTGTGCACGACAAGCTTTCCAAGGTGATGCAGTCACCCCAGAGCCAGAGACCTGACCTGGACAGGGCTACCTTGACCTTGAAGCAGTGGTGATGGATCTGGGGAGTGATTTTCCAGCGGGTCGCCCTTGGCTGCTCTAGTCACTGCTGGAGCTGACCTGCAGTGGGAAGTGCCGGGCTCACGCCTGGCTGATGCTTGGAGAGGATAAACACAGAACTAATCAGGGAGGAAAAATCCAGCATGGAGATGAGAGGAAGGACAGTAGCACATAGCCTCTGTTTTGGCGAGATGGAGAGAAAGCCAAGCATTCAAATACTTCCAGCAATTAATTGGTAGTGTGATGGGAAACATGCACTGACTGTAAAAACGTTCCTGCGCTGGATCATGTGTCTGGAAGCACAGACACGCGTGAGTGTTTGCACAGCAGTGATGATGTGATGCTTTCATATGATTTCTTGATGCTGTGGTTATTTTTCTACAACATTGATCTGCCTTAAGGAAACCCAGCTGTCCCACCTTGCCTTCTCTATCTGCACTTCCAGAGCCACTGCTACAAGAGCATCCTTTGAGCTTTGCCCAGCTGTTAGGGGACTGGCACTTGCTAGCCTCACACTCCATCCCTCACAAGGGCAAGCTATGCCCTTTAGGGTGGAGGTATATGGCATGAAAGGAGGAGACAAAGTCAGCTGTAGTGTTTGGGGCTGAACAAACTGGTGGGGGTGAGGGCTGATTGCCACCTTTTCCCTTCATCCTTGCCTTGCTCCCCATCCAATAGAGAGGAAACGTGACTGCTGCCAGTGCCAGGACAGAGAGGATGTGAGTGCTGTGGAGAGAGACTCTTGTGTCCGCTGTGGTCCCTCTGGGATCCATGTCTCTAAGAATAAGTGTCTGTGTCTCCATGGCCTCCGGAAAGCCAATCAACAACACTTGTTAGCTGCCATTTGGGCTCCCAGTGTCTCCAGCCTATAATTCAGTGGCTTGCATGCATTAATTGTCAAGCTTGGAGTGCTACAAAGATGCCCAGCCTGGCTTTCTTGTGGTTTGCACTGGCGCCTCTCAGCACAGGCTCACTATCCTTCAGCTTAGCTATTTGGCATAAGCAGCCTGGGTCTGGGGCTTTGCTCTCTGAGTTACATCCACGGTCCTGACCTCTGTGCTCTGGCCCTAGCCAGCTGGGATGTCTCTGGTCTACCCGGACGAACAGCCCTGGTGCTGTTCTCACCCTTCTCACCTCTTTCTCATTCTTCCATGCAGATCTGAAGAGATTCATCCATGATCAGGGACCTCTCCAGTCCCCTTCGAGAGGCAGGAACAGCCTTTAGCTTTCTGATGTCCCACGGGGCTAGGTGCTTCCAGCTGGTGCCTCTGCCCTGGGCAGCATGAAGCCTTCCTGAGCAAAGTGACCACCGCTGTGCTGGCTCAAGCACATGACACATGATTTTATTTTATTGCAAGTTAAACCATTTTCTTGTGGCTGTAGGTATTGGAGTCAGATGATCATGAGAAGTGAGGGGATTGGACTCCCGGGCTTACAGGGGTAAGTATAAACATGGAGCCCCTGTGCTCACTCCATATCCATCAGTGTGCTTTCAGAGCTCAGTGCATGCCTGCTGAGATAGACCCCACCTCAGAAATCATATTACTGCTCCCTGGACAATGTAAGCATGCTACAAACCTGCACCCGTGTGCTCCCAGAGCCCATGTGGGCTCTGCTGCATGGTGCGTCCAAGCTCTTGAAGCAGGGCTTGGATGTTTCAATGTCCTTTGAAACACTCAATAAAATGAGCCTAAAGAACAAAGAACTCAAGTGACTTGATAACTCTCTCATCAGCCTCTGTGACTCCCAAGTGAGTAATATGACCGGCAAGCCTGGATCTCCTCCCCACCACTTGCAGACCCTCACTCTGTTTGATATCTCTTTTCTCGTCATGAGCTGCGGCTTGCAAAATTACAACCATGGATGGGTTCCTGGGGAAGGAATTGGGCTATGTAGACAGGAACCTTTTCTGTTGTGGTCTTCTAGCAACAGCTTCTGGACTTTCTGAGACTGTGGTTGCACCTGGGGACCCTGTGGCATGGACCTGTCCTCCCTGCTATGCCCCTACAGTGATAAGGTTGAGTTCATATTGGGCTGCATTAAGCAAGAGCAAACACAGCAGGTTTAGGGAAGTTACTGTTTCCTTCTAGCTGACCCTGGCGATGACACTTCTGTAGTACTGTTTTGGACCCTCGGTACAACAGAGGTGGAGAGGGCAATCAGGATGGTCAGGGAGCTCAAGCACATGACAGATGATGCTCAGCTGGGGGAACCAGGCTGGTTCAGCTTGCAGAAGAGAAAACTTTAGAAGGAGGGACCAAATGACTGTCTTCCACTGCCGGAAAGGGATGGTTTAGAGAAGATGGAGCCAGGCTCATGTCAGAGGTGTACAGGGAAAGGGCCAGAGACAATGGACAAAACTACAAAAAGGGAATTTCCATGTGGACATGAGGAAAATATTCTTCACCACAAGAGCAGTACAGACCTGTAGCAGGTGCCCCAGGGAGATGGCGTCTCCACCTTCAGAGATTTTTGAAAATTGAGTGGACCAGGCCCTAAGCAACCTACTGTAGCTTTGAAGCCTGCCCTGCATGGAGCAGGAGGCTGGACCAGAGATCCCCAGATATCCCTTCCAACCTAAAACTGCCTGTGATCCTGTGTTTCTGTGATTCCTAATCCCAGACTGAGCCCAAAGACCATTTTCAGTTCCACAGTATCTGCTGGCCATGAATCCCACAGGGTGATTACAGGTGGTTTGGTTTAACCTGATCTTTCCATGGGGTAACCTCAGCTCCTGCAATGTGAGAAATACCAGTGCTCCCCTCCTGGTGCTGCTGATGGTTTTACAAACTGCTGTCAAACCTCACTCGCTCACACCTTCCCCACGCCGGAGGGGACTTGATTTCTTTCCACCTGGGTGAAGATAGTCCATGCCCTAATCCTCAGTTGCCCTCAACATTTGCATTTCCCCTTTTGATGGCAGGGATGCATTGTATATATCAGTTGCAGGATTATACAGTTGCAAAATGTGTTGTATTTTGTTCTCTGGTTCTCTCCTTCAGTTTGCCTTTTGGACCACCACTGAGTTTTGAACGGATGTTTTTGTTGCACTCTCAGCAGTGCTTCTCTGCCTGCTTCCCTTGGTAATATGAGTTAATTTAGAGTCCATCCTTGCACACACGTATGTAGCCCTGTTTCTTTCCCATGTACGTTGCCTTGTATTCATTGGTGCTGAATTTAATCTGTAGTTTATTTCCCAGCTACTCATTGTTGGATTCATCTGTCCAAACTGTAGCTGCTTATGTGATACCTGTCCATCTAGGTTTCCCTAAGAGGGAATCATAGAATCATTTCGGTTGGAAAAGACCTTTAAGATCATCGAGTCCAACCGTAAATGTAACACTGCCAAGGGAGCGAGAGAGCAGGACATCTAAGGCACAGCTCATCTCATCCAGAGGGAAGCACCTAGAACCGGGCAGGCAGCTGTGCCACCCTGGGGCTGAAGGTTAATGACCAGCTTGGGTAGAGGTGGTTCTGGCTGAGGAGCAGGGCAGGTGGATGGTAGCACAGTCACACTGGTCTGTGAGCAAGACATCGGGGTGGTGTAGATGTAAAAGACAATGTAATGGGAGCACAAGTCCTGCAGCGCTGAGAGCAGATTTCCAGTTTCATGTGCTGAAAACGTGTCTGTTTGTACCCACCACAGTCATTCAGTCTAACCAACAGTCCAATATTGTATCTCCCCACAAACCTTGCACTCCCCACCTAGTACAAAGCCAGGCTCTGGTCTGCCTGCCTGGATCACCTCTCGAGCCCTTTTCGGGAGGTGGCACATCTGCCTTCCCCACTCCTTTGGTACCAGCGATAATTGCGGCTCAGTAGTTCAGCGGTTTCACTACTGGGTTCCTCAGATCTCCGCAGTCAAATCCACCTGGTTCTGGTGACTTGCTCCTGTTTCTGATTGACGTTTCAGTCTGAAACGCTTCCCAGACCCCCATCCCCAAAGAACCACTCTGGTGCAGGGACTTCGCTGCGAATGGTGATGCAAATAATTCATCTGTGTGACCTTTTCCTTGCAGAGTGTTTCTCTTACATCTTCACCATCTCTTGGCCCTGCAGACTTTTTGGCAGGCTCTTTGCTTCTGATGTATTTGAAAAAGCTTTTATTACCAGCTTTTACACCATTAGCAAGCTGCTCCTCCAAGTCTTTCCTGGCTTGATCTGCCAGAGTTTAATATCTAGCTCACTTGCCTTCGTGCCATGCCGTTATGTGCACATGCTGAGGGAGGCTGGTCTCAGCTAACCTGCCTCCTGTGTCTGCCATCTCCCCCACATTCCCCGGGCTTTTGCATTCCCAGAGCAAAAACATGGGCAAAACCTTGTCATTCTGTTGCCACATGTGGTGCTTCTCTTAGAGCTTCAGTTTCTGGAATCAGGTAACTCCCTGGCAACTTCAGCTTCCACTGTCACGTTCTCCCAGCGCAGAAACAAGAAAGCAAACAGGGAGAGCCCAAAGACGGGTGTAACAGGAGCTGCCTGGAAGCCGGTGTGGGGACCTGGTGCCCGGGAGCAGTGGTGCCCCAGGACGAGGCAGGGGAGGCCAGGGATGCTCCTGTGTCCTGGGCCAGGGGCCGGAGACCAGCAGGACTCAGCAGTGGAGGTCCCTGACTAGGGAGCTGGGAGACGGTGTAAGGTCATGAGTGTTGTGGGACGACCTGCAGCTTCACAGTAGTGGGCAAAATTGCTTCCTGCTCTCTGGGCAGGCCATCTCTGCTGTGTGTGGCTGAGTGATTTTTCATAATAAATAGCCTATTTTGTGTAGCTTTCCTTGATACAGACCTGTTCACACATCCAGGGTGGAGTCCTGGTAGCTGTGGCCCTGCACACATATCTTTGGAAAGCAGCTCATGGCGGTGGTTTCCGGAGGAGGTCTCCCTTCCGAGGGCACTGTTGATGAGCACGGGGTCCCTGTGCCCCATGTTCCCATCCCAGCTAGGTTGGAGAACATCACCCTGGCCTCAGGCCCCTCTGCCCACCTTAGAGGAGACCGCCAGCCCCGGGCAGCACCACTGGATGAAGCACTGCAGCATTTCAGCCCTGACTGACCAGAGCGAGTGACGATGGCTCCACAGCCCGCCGGTGACAGACGGACCCTTTCGTATCACCTGCAGCATTGGCCAAACAGTTCTGTTCGGTGTGCAAGTGAAATGGTCAGCTGTCCTCCATGCTCTGCATCCTCAGCACACACCCCCACGGAGGGAGGAGAAAGGCTTGCGGGGTGAGAGGGCTGGATGCAGGGTTTCGTCTGGATGTTAGCGGGATGCAGACGGCTGATGACAAGATGCTTGAGCCAGGCAGCTGGCAGGAGCTGCCGCTGGCATTCAGCAGCACTTGCGTGACACTGTACAGAGCCACTGATTACACCCAAGTCCTTCAGCGGGGGGGGAGCACATTACAATCAATAAGCAGCTTTGGATATTATTTAAGAAGTCAACAGTACCAGCTTCAGGACTGTCTCATCAGATAACTGAATGGCTGGGGGAAATTCAGATAAGACCGCTGTGAGATCGCTGGGGAAAAGCAGGTTAAGAGGCGCAGTTGCCTCCAAGCAGCACAAACTGTGTATTATCTGCTGAGGTGCTACTGGGTTTCACTGTCAGGTTTTGAAGCTTTAATAACACAGCTTGCAAATGAAAATAACCCCTTTAAAATAAAATTTGGTGTCCTTTTCAGTCTTAGAATCTAACTTTCCGGTATTAGTGAGGAACCGATCGATTTTTCACATGAACGTAAAAATCTAGATTGGCTCGTGTTGGGATGTGACTAAATGCTCAGGCCTGCCAGGGTCTTTACAGAATCTTCAGAGTTGGGATTGCAGCAAAAGAGAAAACTAGGAGTCCCAGATTATTAATATGCAGACTAAAAATGTCACGGCCCGTATTGCCCCCTGGTCCTTGGCAGGACATCTCCTCGCTGGTCTATCACACACGTGTAACGCAGGGTCTGCCCAGCATTTGCAGGATGGATGAGGACTGCTGGTTAGTGGAGGGGGAGCTGGTGCTGTGGGCTTTACCCTGGACGTTTGCTCTGCAGTGGGTGGTTCTCCATAAACCCCGTGGGGCAGAGGAACATCTCAGCCCCTGCAGCAGGCTGGGACATTGGGAGAGCTGCTGCAGACGGAGATTTGGGCACACCTTGTGCTTGTTGCCTCTGTACCTTGGCACGCAAAGTGCTCCATGCGTGGGGATGCCTCCTGGTAACTGAGAGCATTGGTCCCCATACCAAGGAAGCTGCTGGCTGCATCCCACGGGCCATCCCCTGCCAGAAATGGTTGGGATGGTGCCGCACTCATCGTTCGGCACCTCCTCAGTGAGGAGGCTGGGTCAAGTAGCAGGAGAAGGGGGTGCCCATCACTGTGGGGGCCAGACAGACAGCGGCTCTGGTCCCCACTCTGCTTCTGGCAGGGGACTGAGGAGATGTGATGCTGCAATGGGCAGGAGCTAATTCTGGGTAGTGGGGAGTGTACAGGTGGTAGAGCTGCTCCTTCCACGATGCTGGGCTGTACCGCACGGCTCAGAAGCAGAGCTGGCAGGGACCTCCAGAGATCATCCAGTCCAACCTCCCTTCCCAAAGCAGAGGCAGCTAATGCAGGCCACCCAGGACCATATCCAGTTGCATTTTGAATAAAGAAGATGGGAAGGAATCACTTCTTGGCATTTTACCCTGGGCATCACCATGTGATGATCGTGTTCATTTCGGTGCAGTGCTTCTAGTATCCACAGACATAAAACATAAGTTCCCTCTGGACAAAGCATGCTGTGATCTCCCACCATTTGTGAAAGAGGTTTTGGGCAGGAAAAGGCTTCAGGGGTAGGTTTTACATGCTGTGGTTTGGCACTACTCTGTGTAATCAACACACAATTAAAAAAGGAGAAAAAATGAGTGGAAAATGTATTTTTGTCCCAGTAAATGCCTTCCTAGGCATCACCCTCTGGGGATTCACAGGTTGAATGAAAATAGGATCGCTCACTGGTAGCCAGCACCCCTTTGCAAAGGGAAAGGATTTCTGGCCATCTTTTGAAGTGAGCACATGTGCTGCTACCTGGGGAGGTCTTGAGGTCCCATCCTTCAGAGACGCTGCCTCACTGTCTGCAGGCCTGGAGAGGAGGAGGCAGAGGGTACAGGCAGATGAAAGCTGGTCTAGGAGCAGCATGTGTGGTGGGGTGTGGGACACCAAGGGGAGAACCAGGCCCCGTAGAGGCAGGGTGCAACATCTTCCTGACTTGTATTTCTGAAATAAGCCCTAAATGCACCGGTCCTGCTCAGCTTGCCTGGCTCTCAGTGATCCACCAGACGACACTCATTCGGTCCCCTGCATTAGCTGCTCCTCAGTTGGCCATTCTTGCCCTTGGTCACATGCAGCACCACGTACTCTGCACTATTTTTGCTGACTGGCTTTGTAAAGACGCTCAGTGCAGAGGAGTTTCCGGAGTTGGCCAGAATCTGATGGCTCCTGTGATTGTGAGAAGGTCACCTTGGGGAGAGCACTGACCCGTTGGTGGGATCCAGCCAGGTCTAGCTGGGCAGCCAACAGCCACATCGCTCACCGCTGCTTTCTCCACCTCTCCTGGTCTTACCTGGACTTCATACCAAGGGCTCCGGCCAGGACAGGCTGTGTTTCATGACAAAAATGAAACATTTCACCCCCAAAGAAGCTATGACTACTGCATCCTATTCAGCCGAGTGTAGACAAGGCTCTCTCTGAAAAGAAGTGGAAATCCTATCAGGAGAAACTGCTGCTTACCCTGCCAGCACCCAGCTATGGCTGGACTCCACCTAGGTGCCTGCAGTCCCACACCAAGCAGCTATTCAGCTGACCTGTGTTTGGGGACAGCGAGCTCCATCTGGGTCTGGGTGGGCAGGCATGGCACGGGGATCAACTGCTCATGGAAGAGTCCCTTCTTCGAGATCCCCTCCTGGAGACTCACATGCTCTAGCTTCGGAAAAGGGAGAGTGGTCTCTGCAGAAAGCCCCCGATATGGCCAGCACTGAGACACCCTGCCTGGCACCTACCCCTGCTCTTACACTGTGGGTCCCAGCCCCACTCCCAGCCTTGTGTTTGCCAGGGAAAAGCCACGGGTCCTGGCTGAGCTGGTTGCAGGGATGTTGCTCTGCAGCCAGCTGGGATGTGCTGAGAGGGCCTGGATGTATGGATGCTGTGGGATTTGTTTCTCTGAACAGTGCCCAGAGCTGGGGCAGCCCAGGGCTCACGGGCACAGGGCAAGTGCTGAAAGAGCAGGCGTGAGCCTCAAGGTACATCACAAACCTGCCTCCTCCACCGAGACCTTGGCTCTGCTCTGTCTCCCTTGCCACCTTGCTCTCTCTTGCATGCTTGTCTGTCCCTTTGCCTTTCCCATCTCCTCCTCCTCACCCTGTCCCTGCCTTCCATCCCTTGGGACATCCCAGACCTGTTTCTGCACTGCCTTACACCATGCCCTGGCTCATCACTGCTCAATGGTGTCCCCAAGAACTGCTTCCCAGCCACTCAGCGTCAGCAACAGGAGGAGCACAGGGACAGGCTGGCTCATCAGGGAGCTCCCAGGCAGGAAAGCCAGCTGGGCCAGGGGATGGAGTCCACTGCTGAAGATCTACTTCCATGATGCTCCCCATCCCCAGCTCTGATTTACGCCCTGTTCCTTCTTGCCTTGCCCACCTCTAACTTTGCCTCTTTCTGTAGCCCAGGCCCCTCTTCAGCTTGATGGAGAGGTCACAACCTGCAGCCACCTGCCAGTCAAGTGGCACCTTCTCCTCTCCATCCTGATCCTGGCCTTGGCCTCGCCGGTCAGGTCATTGACAGGGAAGGCTTTTGTCTGCAGCAGACTGGACTCTGCAAAGAGAAATGCCCAGAGATGCCGGTGCTTGTGGGCAGCATCCTCTGAAGAAGCTTGCGCAGAGCCCTCCCTCCTCTGCAGCTTCCCCAGTCTGTGCACCCGAGCAGGGCTCTGCCCTGCGGCTCTGGCGTGCTCGGCTCTTCCCCTCCCTGTGTGTGCAAACCTCACCCTCCTCCCTGGGTGATTCCTGCACGGAGGGTGTTTTTTTAGGGGAATTTTGGGATGGAAACAGGCCATGTGCTTGGAGCCACTTGCTCCTGCCTAATCGTGCCATCTCCAGTAACACCCTCTCATGCTGTGCTGCTGCTTGGGGCTCACTGGGACTGAAAACCCAGGGCTGCTGGCAGCTTCTCCCAGTGCTTGCGGTGAGTTTAGTGCTTGTAAATCCTTGGGGTTGTGACTAATTCTTCGTGGTGTTATTTAGCTGCTTGTCAGGGGTTCACACGAATGACTCCAGAAAGATGAAGACTACCTCAGTGCACTCCAACAGGAGCTGCTGGTTTTGGGTAGCGCTGCGAGCAACCACTTCTCCATCCGGACAATTGGAATAAGGGACATTAAAGTCCAGAGCTCCTGATCTACATGAAGCCATGCGAGCAATCACACACACACCGGATCATTCCTTCTTGTGCCTTCTAGGCCAGTTTCCTCCAGAAAACTCCCAGACTCTGAAGTCACCTGGTTTTCAATCTCTGGTGAACTTTTGTCTCCCTGGTCCTAAAGAAGGTGGTGACTCCCCACAAACGCTCCTCCCCAGGCACCTTCACTTTGCCCTTCCCCATCACCCTGCCAAAACCGCTCCTTCCTCTGCAGCCTTGTCGGCATTGCAGGTCTCTGCTTTTTCCAGCGTTGAGGTGACCAGTTCTGGACCTGCTTTCTGGGGTCTGGTGGTCTGTGCTCTGTACAGGTTTGCTGCTGAACGTTACGCTCCAGCTTCTGCTGCCAAGTCTCAGGGAGCAGTAAATAGCTGTGCTGGAGGAATGGGCTGTTCCTAGGAGGAGGAGGAGAGGAAGTCTTCAGCGTTGCCTTTCTCTTCCCAGCTTGCTTTGCTACCTCCTGCTTCTCAGAAGCTTTGGGTGAGATCCCAGAGCCTGAGTCTCTTCTCACCAACTGTCCCCTTCTCTGGCTCATGGGGAACCACCACGTGCAGCACTGGAAGAGGAAGGGGTGGGGTGAGGAGACATGAGACAGGACAGCACTGTCCTGCTAGGGGACCCCCATCCACAGCAGGGCACCATCCTGCTCCCTGCTTTCTGGGTTTTACTGGGGCTGAGCCCTGCTTGGCTCAGGCAACAGGAAGACCCACAATCTGCAGGGTTTGAGGTGCTCAGGTCTTCCCAGGCATGCTCAGCTCCCTGAACCCTCAGAGAAAGGAATAGGTGAGCTGTGCAGTCCTCCACTGCTCTGCAGCAGCAGGAAAGGTCAGGGTTCAGACCAGTCACTGATAACGGCTTGAAAATCTGTGTTTCTGTGAAATGTGGATCTCCCTTCTTAAGGATACATGACCTTGAACATTTCAATTTGATCTGGGGAAAGGAAGAAGGTAATAAAAAAACATCTGACCCAGCGCCAGGGTGAGCCTCCCCTGAGGAAGGCCAGTATGGTATTAACTCTCACCTTGCTGCTATTGCCCTGCCAGTCGTTCGTGCCTGGCTCAGGGTCTGGGAGGTGACAGAGCTCTTAATTCAGAAGGGAGAACAATTAACAAGAAATAAAATACCAGTGAGCCTTGAAAATCACCTGGAAGATAATAAAGAGAAAACAAATCTATCCCTTTTTTTTGAGAGCTCTTCTCAGCTCAGTAGATTTATTGTTGCCTTTTTAAATTTTAACAACTTGCGAGACCAATGCACTGACTTCCATTACATTAAAACTTTTGCTTTTTATTCCCTAATTCAAAGCAGAAGGGAAGCTAAATCACCAGGCAGTGAAAGGTTTGCAGTCGACAGGCGCTGCTGTGCAAGGAAATAGATTTCCCTTGCAAGGTGTCCCATCTGCTGGGTGGCACGCAATGTGAAGGGGATTGCCTTCCTCCGGTCCTGGTGGTGAGTCGGGAGGAGCAGGTTCCTGAAGCCTTTTGGGGTCCCTGAAGCGAGAACTGCTCTCTGAGAATGTGCTCCAGCATGTCCATGTCAGACAATGAGTATTTTCCAGGGCACAGGCTGGTTATAGGGAAGTGCCTGCTGAGGCCCGTTGGCTTAGGACACCCGTGCTTGTGTGGTGAGGTGGGTCTGCATGAGATGGGAGTATCGCTCCGTGCTCCCATGGGCGTGGGGTCTGATCCCACCCAGTGATGATCACAGAATCACAGAATCACTATGATTGGAAAAGACCTGTAAGATCATCAAGTCCAACCATCAACCAACACCACGATGCCCACTAAACCATGTCCCACAATGCCACATCCACACGTTCCTTGAACACCTCCAGTGATGGTGACTCCACCACTTCCCTGGGCAGCTTATTCCAGTAATGAGGCCTTAGTCAGCAAAGACAAGGTGAAGGAAGATGCTGTGCTTGGCCACTCACCTGCTGCAAGACCCTAAGCAAGACACTTCTGCCAAGCTTCATCTACAAGATGGACCAATAAAAATCTTTTTCCTTGAGTGTCTTGCAAGCTTTCCTCAATTGCCACTCTTCGGTGAGGACTTGGGTGTCCTCAGCGGGATGCTCGTGGTAGTTCCCCCACCCTGCCTTCACCCACTGTGTCTGAGCACAACCTGGTTGTCCCTTACATATTCAGAGGTGACCCAGGGCCCCGTGGGCACGTATGGTATTTTCCATTGCCTTCAGAAGACCTAGACCCCAGGAGTCCAAACAGATATGCAGGATGCTCCAAGGGGCACGACCGTGCTTGGGGCATTCAGAGCCCAGTATCAATGTGTGGCAGTTGATGCACTGAAGGCTGTAAGTGTGGTGCATGCCTGCATGTTGCTGGCTCAGTGCACAGGTTTCCTGTGGTCGTTAGACTTGCCGGGGGTAATTGATGCAAATTGTTGAATCTGGTGGCAATACAGTGAATGCTTCATTAATGAGGGGATGTAGACTTGGCAGTCTGTGCCAGCCTAACGAATAGGAGGCATCAGACTGACAACCCGGGGCTTGCGGATGTCGGGGCTTGCAGATGTCCCCACACACCAGCAGGGAGGAGGGGAGCGAACACCGCACTGTGTCCCTTAGCACATCCTTGGGGCTGCCTCTGCCTGCTGCCTGTCCTGCCAGCCTCACCCGGGTGGTGCCTCCTGCCCATCAGACTTGGGACAGCTTGCTCCAGCCGGGTCTTTGCTTTGCAGGACAGTCACAGCTGTCCAAAGCAAACACAGATGTTCTCACCTCTGGCATGGATGTGGGTAATTCCTGTGGGGCGTTACTTGGCCAGGATTCAGGGGAAACTCCCAAAGGGACAGGTTCACCATCCTCCTTCACCCACCCCACCCCACCCCCCCGCCTTTTTCCCTGTGCCAGACACCAGCGTGCATCCCAACACCACCTTGCTCTTCTCCGGTGTGTCCTAACCCCCACCAGCACGGTGCAGGACAGCCCCAGCCCGGTGACCAACCTGCAGCAAAACAGCACTGAGGCTCCTCTGCAGACGTTGGTGAGAAGGTAGCCTGAGAACAAAGACCAAGCAAGGGCTGCCAATTTTGTTTCTAGCTGGAGTCTAAAAGTATTTAGAGTCAGGTCCTCTTCCTTTCCAAGATAAGGATGTTTCACCTGCAAAACAAGTTTTCCTGGCCTGGGAAACCTGGTGGCCACAGTCCTGCAGGTGTCTTGAGTACGGCATTACCCACGTGCCACGGGGACGTGCCAGCACCAACTGAGGGTGATGCCTCAGCTTCAAGTTTCGTCAGGATGGAAAGGGAAGCGAGATGGCACAAGCAGGTGTTGTGCAACCGTGTGAAGTTACTCATGGTCAGATGCAGCATCAAGAACCTGCTTTTCATGAGGAACTTGACTTGCTAATGAGCCCTGAATCTGGGTCAGGCATTTCCCACACTGGGGATGGGTGGACGCGGGCATCGGCACCCTACCAGGGAACCTGGGGACACAAGGCAAAGCAGCCAGATTGTCTCTGGCTGTGACAACCACAGGTGAATTTTTGCAAAGGGCCCTTTGGCTTCTGCTTCCTGCCAGTTTCAGCAGGCTGGGGTGTGTGTCTCCGCCGGCTGAGAGCAGCCACAGTTGTGAATCTGGCCCTGAGATCATCACAGAAACTTGGCTCCCAACTGAAGGTGCCTGATGCACAGTGGGTGCAAGTCCCTTCAAGCCCTGGCTCCTGCTGGCACACCACTGAAGGTCACGGCTGCCCCTTTGCTAGGAGCAAAGCAAAAGCTGCTTTGGAGACGATGCATTATTTTCTTTAATGCAAGACAGGTCAACTGGACTAGCTGCTGCCCTTCATGAGGTTTTCCTGGGTGGAGGGGAGGTTGACCAAAGCGGTGTCACCAACCAGACCGTGGTCCATGTGATACAAAAGCAGGTGCTGCCCCAGCTGAGCGGAGCAGACAGCTCTGCAGGCTGGTGCCCAGGTCACTGCAGTGCCTGTTCGATGCTCTCCAGCTGCCGGGGTGAGAAAGACTTTCCTTGCCACCCACCTGATGGCTGCTCGTGAGGATCCTGCTGTCCCGGTGGGATGCTCCAGCACCAAGCACTGAGCCCCCAGGGCTGCACCACTGTAACCATGGGAAAACCTGAGCCAGGGTCTTCCTTCTGCTCTCAGTCCTGCGCTAGGATATGGTTTGGGTGTTTTATTCCAGTGGTGCTCTACTCTTTGACCAAAACTTTAAAAATTAGGCACAGCAGCCTTTTCATTTGCATGCACGTCTGGGCACTGGATTTGAATATGAAAATGGTGCATTAAACAGGGGTTAAAGTACAGGCAAGTGGCTAATCAGATCTTTACATCCTGTGTGCCGGCTGGGATGCCCTCGCCTGATTTGCAGGTTACTCTTTCCTTGTAGTCCTTTAATTCCTTGATCCAAGCAGCCTATTTAGTGAAAATCAATGTAAATAAGGCTCCTGTGGTTCTGCCTCTCCCCATCAGAGGCCAGCACTTGAGTCAGATGGACCAAAAACTGCTCTCAGCCACTTATTTATTTTTTAAAATGAATCCAGCCTAGAGCAGGATTACGTGGATTAGCAGCCGAGCATTCCCCTGCCTACAAAACATGCACAACCAACCAGCCAGATATTCACTGATGGGAACCCTGTCCTCCAAACACGGCATGTATTTACATGGCCTCTTGGCTGCTTGCATCCGAGCCCATCTGTTCAGCTGATTCGGGGTCTGCCCGTCCTCCTGGGCTGCTTGGACTGCTGCCCTAGGGCAGGGGTGCCAGACAGGCTGGTGCAGGCAGGCGGGCAGGAGATGCTGTAAGTTTCTCTGTCTGCAGGAAAGCTCTCCTCGCTGACAGCATTGCATGTCATTGGGGGTCGCGGAGCAAAGCAGGAGACCTCCTTGGAGCAGGGGGTACAGGAAGGCGAGGGCTCCAGCGGACCAGCTGGTTCTTTTACCAGCAAAGCAGGTGGCCTTTTTTAGCAAGGTGAAACATCTGCAGATTTGGGAAGGAGGATGAAGCGTGGCTTGAAGTTATCGGAACAAAACCCGGAGCCCCCTCAGCTGAGTCAGGCAGGTGGGATGGCTCTATGTGGGGTGGTGCAGGCAGGATAGGCAGTGTTTGGGCAGGATGGACGGAAGCTCCAGGGATGCAAACTCTTCGAAAGGGCCTCGCTCCTTTGCTGCTGGGAGGATGCTGAGGTCTTGAAAGCACTTGCAACCTGTGGCAGAGCGAGGCTGGCCTGCGGGTCCCCCATTCCCCGTCCCCCTGTAGGGAGCTGCACAGCCTTGAACACTGATCCCACAGCTCTGCCCGCTGCCAGCTCCACTCTGCTCCCTGCCCGCCTGGCATGGGGTAGGGACCACGGCAGAGAGGGGAGCTGCCCAGCCCAGTCCCTGTGCCAGGGAAGCCCGCTTGGCTAAACAAGTTTTCACTGACACCTTTTTTTTTTCTTCAGTGGAAGCCTTCCAGCAATTTTTAAATTGCTCTCCGCTGAGCGGAGTGAGGCCAGCTCCCTGCCTGCTCCTTGCTCGGAGCAGACAGCTGGCTCCTGCCCTGAGCTGGCCTCCCAGGCTGAGTGCCAAGCAGGCAAGACGCGGGTGCCATGCTCTCACGCATGCTCGCATGGCGAGCAGGGTGCCCACGCAGCTGCAGAGGGCTGGCACGGCTGCCTGCTCCAGCCTGACCTCCAGAGCGGGAGCAGAGCTGCGCTGGAAGTCCCAGCCCAGGAAAGGCACTGCTGCACTCGGAGAGGAAGGAGCAGGGTCTGGCTCAGACCCCCGGCTGCAGCTCACCCTGGGTGATCCCCTCCTGCGAGCCCAGAGCCCAGGTTCTGCCCGAGGGGTGGCACCTTAAACAAGACACCAGCACCAGGTTGCACAGGCAACGATGACCTCCGTCCTCTCCGGTGGTGTCCTGGCACAGCCTGCCTGGGGGCTGCAACCCTCCCACCCACACAGCCAAACCCTCTGCGTGGGACTGCCTTGCAGTCCTGCCCCTCTATAAATGCTTCCAAAGGAGCTTCCCGGGACGTACCCCTGGGATTAAAGAATAATCTTCTAGAGGGAGATGGGTGGGTGGGGTAGAGGTGAGATGATCAGAGATGGTTGGATGGAGGAAGACAGAAATAACTCTGCTACATTTGATAGTTTCCCTTGTTAACGCATTGCTGGTGGTTCCTGTCTTGCTCACACCAGGGGTGACACAGGCCCCTTCTACCTTGATCAGCACAAGGTTTAGACATGAATGAGCCTGTGATTCACTGAACCAGCACTGAGGAAAAGAAAGTGTTGAGCAGCTTTGTCATTCAAGACGCATCATTCCTCCCTCACCGAACAAGGCAGGAGCGCGTGCTAATAATCTGGGATCTTGTAATTAAATACCCTGCAGCCTGAATATGTATAAAAAGGCACAGTTACGGTTTCATGGACTATCTCACTTGTGGCATTTCTGTGGGTTGGAGTTGCTTTGCTTTGCAACTTAAGTGCTCGTGTAGGGCTTGCTCTATGTGGCACACTATCAATCAAGGGTGTGAAAAATCCCCCAAGCCACCAGAAAATGGAAACAATCTTGAATGCTCCTGAAGTGAAAGCAGAAAGCCATTCCCAAGACATTCCTTCAACAGTGAAATGGCTTTTTAAGGAATCCAGACAGAAGATGTAATAAGGGAAAAGCTGTAGAGAAAAAGAAAAGCCCACCACCTGCAGCAACACAGTATGATAGGAAAATTCAGGGTGGAAGGGACTTTGGAGGTCTGTCTTTCAAGCTTCTACTCCAAGTAGGGTCAGACCAGTCGGGTCTTGAAGGCCTCCAAGGACAGAGACTGCACAGCCTCTCTGGGCTACCTGCTACCATGTTTGACTTTCCCCATGGTGAAAAAAATTTCCTCTATATCCAGTCCAAACTTGTTTCGATTAATGTCTGTTGTCTTTTGTCCTCCTACTGTGGACAATCGTGAAGAGCCTGGGTCTGCATTCTTAATGACCTCCTTGTAGATGGCCTTGAAGATCTCCCCTTGAAGCTTTCTCATCCTCAGGCTGAACAAACCTTGTTCCCTCAGCCTCTCCTCACAATGGCACATGGTCCAGCCCCTGGACCATCTTGGTGGCCTCCTCTGAACTCACTCCTCTTTACTGATGCCCATTGGTAGACCCAGAACCAGATGAGGTATCTAGCTGCAGTCTAATGAGTGTTGAAGAGGGAGGTCCAAAAGCCTCAGGTACTTCATAAGCACCTCCAACCATGTGGTCTGCATCTCTAGGCATGTCCTCTCCCATCAAGACAGAGGTGTGCACATGAGAAGGTGACCACAGAGGGCTACATGGAGATCCCGAGGACAACCAGTGAAAACCCTGGTAGGAAAGGGCTAAGAGCACCATCTTGGAGGCTGGCTGGACAGACCAGCAATCAAAGATGTCAACGCCATTTCCAAAGGAGGCAACAGTCCAGGGAGACGATTTGTCCCCTCTGGGACAGCACCAAAACCACAGCACCTGCCACCCCCTGAAAGGCTCCCTGGGGAAGTGGGAGGAGACAACACCAGCCAGGGTGGAGATGCTCAGTGTGGGGAAATCAGCTTGGCTGTGGCTGCTCTGTGGAAAAGAGAAAGTGCAGCACCACCCTCCTCGGGCATGGGGCCAATGCGTCTCTGCACGAACAGGCAGAGCGTCCCGCGCATGAGGCAGACGGCGTTTACTGGAGGGACACTGTCAAAAGCATTTGAAGAGTTTCTCAGCCCTTTCGTGCCTCCTTGGAGGCATCTGCCCACGTGGATGTACACACCACTGCACCAAAAGGACCTTGCCCATTGTGATGGCTGTGGACTCAAACTCCAAATAAATATGCTTTGAGCAGTGTTTGCTGCATAATTCCTCAGGTACTCACACGGCTCTGCTTGCACCAGCTGTAATGGGATGATCCAGGGTGTCACTGAATAGCATTTGACATGAATTTATAGCTAATGATGAGATTTAGAAGTGACTTCGGGGGACGAAGTGCTTAACTCCCACCCCAATGCACCATATCTGTCTTTCCTATGGGAGCAACAGTGACAATGTCCCCCTAAACCAGTACAAACTGGGGTTTCTGTAACTCAGCTTAATGTGTGCCACAACATCTGGGAGGCTGCTGGCAGCTGTGCTGCAGAGGGCGGGGGGTTTCTACAGGATGAAATGCAGTGCACTACTATTATTACCCCTGCCTAAGGGTTTACATGCCACCTTCAGCAGATAGAACCCATCGGTGTCTTCCTCCCTGGTGTCCTCCACACTTGCTGAAGGCCTGTAACTATCTGCTGAGCTTTCCCATTGCTTTCCTTCAGACCCCTCTGTGTCTCTGTGCTGCCTGTAACCCTCAGCACGATGAAGCAGATATCTGGAGGACCCCTTGCTCCCAGTGCTCCCCATTTCTGTTTGGACCCATCAACTGGCTTTTGCTGTGTGCAGGGATCCCCTGGGAGTGGGGCAGGTCCTGCTGTGTTTGAACATCACGTAGGTGTGATACGGCTTGCAAGAGGAAAGGGATAGTAATTGCATGGTGTTGAGTTCCTTCATGGATGTGTTAGCTAACCATAAATAAGGTTGCATTGGCACTGTCAGATATGTTCTGTTACAATAAACAGGGAAATGGGTGGTTTTTTGCTTTGCCTTCTGTAAGAGAAACATGTCAGTTCTCCACTGATGGACTGGCTGACCTCTTGGGATGTGCCACCAACTGGGAGCTGCCCATGCCTGAGCTCATGGCCGTTTCCCCTGAGTGGGGACATAGTTCACATCAACTCTGCTCATGGACAGGGATTTTCCTGAGGATTCCGATCCTGAAGTCTTCTGACACAAATAAGGGACTAGGCGGATATTGGGTTGGAAGCACATGAGGTGGAGGAGTGTTTCAGACCATATGCTGTTGAGAGGAGGAGCGGGGATGTTGCCCTGCTTGGTCCAGGGCAAGATCTTCTGCCGAGCAGGGGCTGAGGGCTGCTGGACCGTGGCCCTGAGGAGGATGCTGGAGAGGGCAGTGGGTTGCAGGAAAGGCTGAGGTGGATGCTCAGTGCTAGGGCAAGAGCTCTGGCGCATGCCTTCACTGCCAGCTTCTCATCTCATATGTGTTGCTTAACCAGTTTGTCTACAGCAGTCCAGTTCCTACCTTTTCATCCCGGGGTAGTGGTGCATGCAGTATTTAAATGCAGATTACCTGGCACTGAAATACTTCATCTCATACTCGCTGGTGCTTGAAGAGTTCTGTAGATTGTCCAGCTTTTAAGCAGCTAATTGCAGATCTATTGGCATGTCTGCAGCACATCGGAGGCTCGAGACATACATTTTGTTGTAGGCCTGCAGAAGATTAGATAATTCATCCAGATTTGCTGACAAGAACAGACTTTGACACAGACTCCCTAGCTCATTGCCAAAGCCAGCCGAGCCCCAATAGGCAAGAGGAGCGTTATTAGGGAAGTGCAGCCTTTGCACTGAGCCCTGGGGAGAGGCAAAGGCCCAGGAACACAATGTGTAAAGCCCAGCTGTCAAGGAATTCTAGGTTTCCACCACTGTTTGGGGAAAAACAGGCACAAAATGACTTCCTCTAAATTCACTCACCACCCAGGAGAAGTAGCTGAGCTCCTCTGACCCACAACACATCTCCGAAGTGCCAGCCCCCGGGGAAGCTGGGGGAGAAATAGACTCCTGGATCCTAATTTACCTCCTTCACTCTGTCAAATGCCCATGGCCAAGTGGAAGAAGACGACATCTTCTGTGGTGCTGGTCTGGCCAGAGCTGATGGCGGGGCCTGAGATAGGCACATCATGACCACCTAACCAGGGCAGTTACTCCACCACCAGCAGGAAGGGTTTCCCCATAGTTGCACCCCCATCAAAGAGGCCCAGAGCGGGCGGGACATGGTGCCTATGTAACCCACTTTTCCTGGTCCTTGGCTGTAGCCCATAAGCCCAGAAGTAACTGGCCACCAGCCCTCTGCGTGAGAGAAGGTTGGGTGAAGAGCAGAACACGGGCTCAAACCCGACATGAAGGTCTCCCGTCCGAGGCTGGTTGGAGGCGATGCTTCCCAAAGGTTGGGTCAGGAAGCCTGGGCTGTCCTGACCCTTCAGTGGGCTATGAGATGCTCAACCCCCCCCATGCCGCACCTCTCGCAGGCTGCTGCTGCAGTATGTCTCCGGGTGCCTGGGTGCCGAGGGCACACCAGATTTTGCAAGGGGATTGCATGGGTCAGAGTTAGCATGTGTTGGTGCACGTGTGCAGTGAGGATGAGGTCTCAGAGGTCCCTTCCTGCCCTTATCACCTGCCCTCTGTGCTGTAGCAGTGCCCATCTCATGCGCTGCCCCTTGCATAGCACATCTCTTGCAAGTGACACCAGGGTTAGGGGAAACTGAGGCAGGCAGGAAAGGAGGGGGCTGGGGAAAGCAGAAGGTCTGCATTGCTGCAGGCTGGAAGCGAAAAGCAAGTGGCATGAATTGACCTGGCTGTCTGCAAGGCAATCAGGGAGTAGGTGACCGCATCCATCAGGCTCTTCTGTGCAGGGTGGGACCTCCTGCGCCGGGGCCCGCGGGCTAAGGCCCTGCTGTTTATTTGCAAAGCTGCTGGAGAGGAGCTGGCGGGTGAGCACGGCCCGGGTTTCAGGCCATGTGTCAGCCGGAGTGGAGGGGGCCAGGCTTACTGCCGGACGGGTTTGCCTTTCGCGATGTCTTGGGACGGGTGCCTTGTGCATGGCTGAGCAACTGGAGCAGGAGACGCGCCTTGCTTTGGGGCGTCGCGGGAGCTGAGCTCTCCTCCGGCGCTCTTGGAAAGCCTGGTGTTTCTTCCTCCCCGCGGGCAGAGGCAGGGAACTGCATGTCCTCTCCCGGCCGACCTCTCCTGCCGGGTCAGCAGGTCCCCGCTGGCCCGAGCCACAGGAATGCTGGAGCACAGGCCGTTCGGATGCCTCGCTGGTTAACTTCAGCCCGAGTGCTGCGCTTGTTTAAAAATATCCTCTGAGAAATACCTGCACAAACAGGGGGAAAAAAACACCCACCTAACCCGTTAAGAAAAAAAGGCGTCTGTAGTTTTCCACAGGACGGAGGCATATTATTTGGCCTCCCTGCCCCGGGGCTGCTCCGAGTCCCTTGCCCGGCGCTGTGGGGTTTGCAGCCAGCGTGGCCCCTCCGCCTGTGCCTCTGCAAGCGGGGCTGAGCCGCGAGGCTGGAGCGGGAGGGAGCGTTGCCTACCCAGCGTGGCCCCGCGGGGTGAGGCTCGCAGAGATGCGAGCACCCGCCTAAGGCTTCCCGGCAAGCCTCTGGCACGACGGAGCAGGGAGCGGGCCCTGCGCTGACCCGCTCGGCCGCACCCTCCTCCCCGCCTCGCACCGTCTGTTTTCCGCTCAGGGTTGCTCCCTGTGCTCCAGCCGGGCTGGCAATGTCTGCGCTGGCGCTCGGCATCTCGCCTCCCTCCCACGCGGGTGCAGGTACTGCTGGGCTGGCAGCCGCGCTCCCGTGGGAAAGGACTTCCATGGGATCCCAGCGGGAGGGGGGTGCCTGACCCCGGTCGGGGCTTTGGCAGGTGAGGGATATTCCCTGGCATGAGCCTCAAGTCCAGGTGCGTGGTTTGGAGGTGAGAAATGCCTCTCAGCGCCACTTCTGCCTGCTAAAGCTCTGGCTGGGTTTCGTAGCACTGGGGGCTACGGGTGAGAAACGCCCAAAGCATGAACGGGCTGCTTATCCAACTGGGAAAAGGAGGGGAAGCAGCGGCTCAGCACAAGAGGAGAGTGCAGCCCCAGGGAAAAGCCTGGTGGGGACCAAGCACGGGGTGCAGATGGACTGGGACAAGGCTGGGGTGCCCAGGCTCTGGGTGCAGGACTCAGCCCCGTTGGGTGAGCTGGGACAACCCCGCTTTGTGGACATCCACCAGGCAGCCAGCGCACAGGCTGTGAGCACCGGATCGAGGGCAAGAGCCAGAGGGCTGACCGGGGAGGGTGTGCGTGTCCCTGCCACGGAGCACAGCCTTCCACCTCACCCAGGCACGGCAGAGGGTCCCGAGGTGCTGGGAGACACCCAGCCCTCCAGCATCTGGCCTCCCTGTGCCTCCCCAGCTCAGCCCCGTCTCCTCTGCAGGCTTGCCTGGGGCTGCGGCACCACCGGCTGCATCTTTGCCTCGGTATGGGCCCTCCCATCCATGCCCTCCCTGCACCCGAAGCAGAGCTGCCCAGGGGAGGCGGGATTCTCAGTGCTGGCTGGGGGTGAGTGTGGGAGTGGGCATGGACCTCATTGCAGAGACCCAGGAGTGCAATGGCCCTGGCAAATCTCCTGTCTGGCTTCCCAAGATCAGTGCAGTGCTGGTACAGCAATGCTCTCAGCTCCCTGCGACCTCGGGGATGCAGGACCCACCTGGGTCTGGTGCTGTGATTGGGCGAGACTCCCACGATCACTGTAAGAGCCAGGTTTGTGCCTTTGGTGGAGGTAACCTCCCTCTTGCAGCATGGTGCTGGCAGCAAAGCCCAGCAAAGTGTCAGCTGGCCGTACCGAGAAATGCTCCAAGCGGGCCGGGCGCTGACCCATGCTCACACTTGTCCCCACGCTGTCCCTCCACACCTCGTGGCACGTGTGGATGAAAAACGCGTTTGCCTGCCGCTATGACCAGCAGTGTTGCCTCCTCCACCCCCCAGTCGCTGGCTCCCTGCCCCACGCACGCAAAGGATGCTACATTCCTGGCTGATGACCGAGCTGCCTGCGGAGCATTTGCTCTCTGATGGGCAAAGGGAGATGCCTGGGCTGCTGCACGGCTGGCGTGGTGCAGGCACGTGGCCAGCACCGAGGAGCAGCGGGAGCCCAGAGCTCTCCTCCAGGGCTCTCCAGGAAAGCAACAGAGAGCCTTGGTCCCATCTGAGTGGCACGGGGCTGGCTGTCCCCAGGCAGTGGTCAGCACGGGTGGGAGAAGGTCCTGCACACTGCAGCTGAGTGCTGAGTGCTGGGTGCTGGATGCTGGATCCCAGTCCGTGTGGTGTAGGACAAGGCTGGGTCGCTGTGGAAGGGCACAGGAAGACCTGGAGCAAGGGGTCTTCAAGGGTCTTGGGCATCTTGGGTCATTCCTGTCCTCGTCCCGGCTGCTGTGGGGACACAAAGGGCTCTCTGGAGCCCATGGAGACAAGGGCTCTGCTTCCAAAGGGGGCACAGCTCTGCTGCAAGAGCAGTGTGGCCCAGGGCAGCCAGAGCAACCTGGCTCGGGGATGGAGCCCGTCCCAGCTGGAAGAACCAGGGCCTCTGAGCAGGTGTGTGTGTGTTTGCTTGGTGCATGCGTATGCACGTGTGTGTGTGCAAGTGCATGGACATGTACATGAGTGGGCACACGTGCATGAGCACATGTATGGACGCACGTGTGTGTACAGATGTGCATGTGTGCGTGTGGCATGCATGTGTGTGCACATGGGATTGCACACACGGATGAGTCAGCAAGTGTCTGTACGCACATGTGTGTGCATGCATGTATGTGTGCCCATGCTCCTACAGCCTTGTTTCTTTGCTCTGGGGTCCTGCCCACCTTCCCTTTTGACAGGCAGGGCGTGCATAGCCCCCGGACCCTTCCTGCAGGCATGTGCTCCTGCTCGCTCCCTTGGAAATGCAAGTATTTACATGTGAAAATATGGAAGCGTGTTCAGTCCCTGCTCAGTGACCTTCAAAACCATCCAGCAAATTCAGCTTGGACGGCAAGCCCAGCCAGATGGCCCTTCTCAAACGCGCTGGCCGTGCAAACTGGGGTTTTACTCTTGATTCCTGCTCCTGCTCCAAGGCAGGCTCGTGAAACAGCGTATTCAGTATGTGCTCTGGGAAGGGAGCCACGCAGCCCTGCTCTAGGAGGAGGCGGTAGGGAGAACGCCAAGCCGGGCTGGGGAGGGACGACGCAGCCACGGGCTGGCGGCCGAGAGGCTTTGGGGTTTGTAATTGAAATGTGAAGCACAAAGTTAAGTTTCAGGGATCCAAAACTGGAGGCGAGGGGGCTGGGTGCGGGTGTCAGGGGCTGCCAGTGCCGTCTCCAGCCGGGGTGGCTGCTGGGTGTGCGAGCAAGGTGGAGGGTGGTGGGAGACATCTCTCGTGCTGGTGGAGAGGAGCCCTCAGGGGTGATGGGACTGTGGGGAGCTGGGCAAGGCCAACGGTGACTCCTGAAGCCCAGGAGAGGAAAAAGCAAACCAAAATAACATCACCTCACGGAAGGGAAGGGTTAAAAGACCTGTCAGAGCTGAGCCTCTCTGGAAACATGGGAGACAGCTGGAAAAGATTTAAATAACTCTTTGCTGTGTGTCTGCAAGCCATGGGTGCCAGCGAAAGGTAGTCTTATTTCTGATAATATCTGGTCTGACACACTCAATGTGTGTAACAGTTTTCAGTTCACTCAGGCAGATGAGACTAACTAGGAAGAGATCATGCAGGGATTCCTGGATGCTGCATTAGCATGCAACCTCCGAGAGGAATGTTTTCGTCTCTAAATGCAAATAGAGGTTGAAGCTATTGAAGAAGCTGTGGCTGATCTTCATCTGAGGAATCAATCTTGCAAATTCAGGGGTAACCAAGCCCCTGGCATGGATGCCATCGTGCAGGGCGAAGCCCAACAGGGATGTTGGGGAGCCCCCGGTGCGGTGCCCGGAGGGCTGCTGAGGCTGGGGTGCCCTTTTGCTCACCTCCACGCTGGCCACTGACAGCACCCACAAGGAGAGACACTGGGGGAGGTGGCTGATGCTGGCGATTTCCTCCAGGTCAGCAGGGCCCTGGCAGGGCACGGGGCAAAGCAGAGCCTAGGGACGTGGGGCACGCTCCCCGTGTGGCCCTGGGAGGTGGAGGGGGCTCCCCAAAGGAGCTCAGCTGCCAGTAAATGCTTCCCATCGGGATTGGCACAGCCCTGCTGATGACCTCTTGGGTGCTAATGGCGTAGTGATGCACCCACACAAAAATTGAGTCTCTGGCAAGGGTTTCATGCCCTCACCTGTGGGACACCAGTGCTAGGAGCCGACCACATCCCGCTAAGGTCTCTTGCCAGAATGGTCCTCACTTAGATGATGGGGGACTCTGCCTGGGGAGACAGGGACTGTGACAAGTGACTGTGAGCTGTCAGGGTGATGCTGAGCCCAGAGGAGGTGATGCAGCCTTTTGGTGTGGAGACAGGGAATAGTGTGCTGGGCTGGAGAGATTCTACTGCCTTCGTGTTTGGCTGTGGTAGCTATGCCAGGAGGTGAGATTAGAGGGTCCATGAACTTGTTGTGTGGCATACACCACTTTCTATTGAGTGAAAGTATATTTAACCACATGGAATTGCTACCAAGAATTAGCATTGAAAACTATTATCAAGTATTACTATTATTAAAGAACAGATTTTTTCCTAAATGCCATTCTGGAGCAAAATTTCATACCTATAGCGTATACCAAAGGCTGGTCAGAAATTTTCCACCCAACTCGTATCACATAAAAAATGGAGCTATCAGCTACATGAGACTATTCCTAAAGTGTCTGCTTGGTTTTTTCTGCAAAACTTCAGCCCTTCAAAATGCAACGATTTTGGTTTTCAACTGAAAACAATCATTCTTGAAATTTTCTCCAATAAAAGTACGGAAATTTAGTCCCACTGTGATGCACTTGGCTTGACATAATGTGAGCGTGAACATGGACATGAAGGAGGGGATAAACCCTGCTGCTGTTGGACTGCCTGTGCCCTTTTTGCGGACTAAGGGTTCAGCATCAGCCCTTATGAGACACTGGAGAATACAACCCCAAGGTGTGCAGGGGTGTGTCCATCCCTCCTCATCCCTTCCTTTCCCAGGCAGGATGAAGGCAGCTTTCTCTCCCTGCTGCAGCTCCGGGAGATGACTCGGGTGCCTGGCAAGTAGGTGGCCCAAGTCTCTCCCGGAAACCGGCTCTCCGTGCAGGGCTGAAGGAAAACATTGCCTGGAATGGTTTTCCATCAGAAAACAGGGTTTTATTGAAATCAAATCTTTCCCTGGGAACTTGTCAATTTTGCTGCCATTTTCTCCAGGAAGAAGTCTAGCAGAATCACTTTGACTTTCTTGTTTCAGCAGTGTCAAAATGTTTATTCCGATCATGTCAAAACACCAAGCTCATTTCAGGAAAGTAAAAATATTTCATTTTGACTTTATCATTTCATTCGCTTAACTTCCACTTTATGTTCCGTGAAAGTATTTTTTAATACGCGCCGCTTGAGATCCTTTTGCACTGCGACATCCAGGCGCTCTGCGAGGAGACGACGCTGGATCGTCACACGCGGCGTTTCAAAGGCCTGAATTAGCATTTGGGTGAATTTTCATTTCCTAGGACGTGCTGCACGTGTGGCTTTCCCTCTCAATGCAGAGCAGATGCCTTGAATGCTGCTGGGATTTTCTTGGTACTTTCTCCTCTGTGTCTCTGCGGACACCCGTGGGAAATCTTGTCCGCTGATTCCCATTGGGAGTGGGGGTCTGGTGGGGTGGCCTGAGGCGAGGGTGATGGGCTGCAGGGTGGGACAGGCACCCATGAGGTGCTCCCCTCTCCCTGGCTGCCACTCGTTCTCCTCTCAGCTGGCCAGACCGCAGTGCCAGGGGTACCCTGTGTTGAGATGCTGAAAGCTGGATTTTTCCTTGGCGGTGAGACAAATCGGTCACAAATGCAGTCCTTGGAGCCTGCTGGTGTTTTTTTGCGTGGGCAGATATCCCCATCTGCCTTCTAGTGGGGCACTGCCCAGCACGGTCCCTCCTGGGCTCCCGCACTGGCTCCCAAAGCTCCGTCACCACCCGTGGGGCTCTGCTCTGGACCCTGGAGCTGCTGGGCACCCCCCAGCAGGGATGGTGAAGGAAACGGGGGCTTCAAAACAGCCCTCAGGTGTAAATCTGGGGGGGAAGGAGGGCGGAGGGGGCCTGCATGGGATGTTGCAGAAATCATTCAGGTGGAAGAAAGGTGGAGGTCCTGCTGGCCTGGTAGGACAGGAGGTGACGCCAGCACCGGGCAAGGACACCAAGGCTTGGCTCTGCCCAGAGCTGCAGGGGAGATGGTGGAGCAGGGGCTCCGGCTGCACCGCCCTGCCCGGGACCCAGTTGCTGAGGAGATGCCTGGAGCGGCAGCCATCCTCCTCCTCCTGCTCCTCCTCCTCATCCCACAACTGTCCACTCTCCCTTTGTGCCTCCAGCCAGTGGGTCTGCCCCTGCCCCATCTTTGCCCATGCCCCACTGTCCCAGTTCCCCCATCACAAGGAGGGTTTGCCCTGGGGAGCAGATGCTGTGGGGCTCAGCGTGGTGCACTCTGGATGTCCTCCTGTTCAGGTCATTCTGAGACCGTTCAGACCAGTTTTGCGGGTGACTTGCAGCAGCCGAGGCACTCGAGCAGCCACCAGTCCCCGGGCACTAGAGCATCCATCCACTGATGGTGGGCACAGATCTGGTGCTTTCTGGTGGGCAGTGCTGGGACAGGGCGGCTGCAGCCCCCCTCGCTGCCACCCTCACTTGCAAGGAGCAGCTCACGCGTATGTGGCAGGATGTATCAGAGCTGGTCCTGCTTGCTCCATCCCCACTGAGGTCCCGTTTTTCCTTTCAGCTTCATTCTTCCCCCCGTGGAGGTGCTGGGCACCTTACTGAAGCTGGACACATCTGTGTAAGGCACCCTTTCCCTCCTCCCAAATCGTGAGCTTTACATGATAAACCAAGATGTTGAGAGGCATCTTCACCATCAAGAGCAAAGTGGCTCCTGTCCTGGAGCCCGGGCGCCAGAGGAGCCCCATTTCCCAGCCAGCTGGGAAGAAGGAGGGGAGCACTGCACCCCCATGGGACACCTTTGCCCAGACGCTGCTGGAAGCCAGCAGGGAAAGGACAGAGCGGGGAGTTGCACCAGACGATGGCTGCGCTGCCTGTGGGAAGGATGTTGGTGAGAGATGTGTGCCCGGACCCCGCAGCCCCAACCAGCCCCGTCACCCCCTTCCCCGCTGCCGCTGCTGCCCAGCCGGGCTCTGCTCCGCTCTTCCCCACCAGACCCGCTGCTCCGGTGCTCACCCCGGCTCCTGGAAAAACAGGGCTGGAGGACCCAGTGAGAGATGTGGGAGGGTTTTGACTAATAAAAATCTCTGAAATCCCAGCGCTTACCCTGCAGACCCCCCCTGCTTCCCCAGGCACGGCCATGCAGTGTGGCTGGCAACTGGGATGGGGCAGCCGGGACCGGGGGGCACCCCGGGGTGTGGGGGACAAGCGAGGCAGCTCCATGTCCCCCAGCTCTGCTCCCGAGACTGCCTCTTACCGTGAAGCGATGGATGAGCAGCAAGGCCTGCTGCTTAACGGGGACGGCGGCAGCGTGCAGCTGGCTTAATAGAGATGCTCCTGCCTGGTGCCAGGCGGTTAAGTGATAATTAACCAGGTGCTTGGGAAGGTGATGCTGGAAGCCAGCCCCACGCTGCTGCTGTGGGGTAGAGGGCTGAATACCCGCCTCTGTGCACCGCAGACATCTGAGTGCCTTGGTTGGGGCCACACGCACGCAGGAACGTGCTGCTCTGCACCCTCGGGGCCAGGAGTGAGACCCCGGGTAAGCCAGGGAAGGGAGCACTGGGCAGCTTTGGAGCAAGGAGCCACGAAGCCATCCAGCACCTGCCCATCACCTTCACCACCAGCAGCCACCCTCGTCTGCAAGGGTAAATACTGCTTTATGGGTGGGGAAACTGAGGCAGCAGGTGAGCGAGACCAGCATGCTTCTGCAAAGTTAGGTATTGATAAAGCGCTGGGGTGACCTGGCAGCGTGGGCAGGGAGGTCTGAGCGCCGTCGCCCAAGGGATGAGGCGGCTCAGGGCGATCGCAGGGAAATGCACCTGCTGCAGTGAAGGAGAAGTGCTGCTGGAGAAACCGAGTGCCACCGAGCGGGAGAGGCACCCACGGGAGCAGCACGGGAAGGGTTGTGCAGGCTGGGACCCTCCTGCTCGGCTCGGCACCGGCGAGCTGAGCCTGGGCTGGAAAAACAAGGCTGGAAGAGCGGGTGAGAAATGTGGGAGGGTTTTGACTAATAAAGGCAAGACTGAGGGAAGAAACACTGCTGGGCTCCAAGTGGGCAAAAGGCTGCTGAGAGAGGAGGGAACGATCCTGCCTCCAGGCCCTCAGCGTAGGGGAGGGAGACCGTGGGTGTAAACTGTAGCAAGGGAAATTTGGGATAGATCCCAGGAGAAATGCTCCAGAGAAGAGGGAGGCACAGGGAGATGGGGAGGCTGGTTCCACCCTGGGGTCTGTAGGGTCGGGCAGGTTTGGGGTCGGGTCTGTCCCGAGGGTGCTCCGGCACCACGCAGCTCGTGCGGCCGCAGCCCACCTGGACCAGCTGAACCAGTCGATGTGGGGCTTGGCCAGCAGGTCTCCATCTGCGTGGCGGGGGGTCGGGGAACGCAACACCTCAGCCCCCAGCTAGCTGGGATGTGCCTCCAGGGACGGCTGGGGCGTCTGCAGCCACCGCTACCGCTTGCAGGTTGTGTGAAACAGAGCGCTTGTCAAGTCCCTCCTGTATATTGTATCATATTTATTACATTATATTGTATTTATTAGATTATATTATACTTTATTATATTATTGGAGCTGTCAGGCCAAGCACTTCAAGGCTGGAACCGTCAGCTTCATAGTTGCTTGGGTAACCTTAGCCCGTCCCCTTGGACAATGAACGGGACCGCAGGAAAAGTATCGCACGCGACTGTGGCATTAAAGACACTGTTGCAGGCACAGCTGGTGGCAGCAAGGGTGACAAAGCCCCAGAGCGAGCCGGGGTGCTCGGTGACAGTGTCCCCAGGGCCAGCGAGGCGTGCTGGGGTGGGTCTGCGGTGGGGACGGTCGGAGCAGGCGGCAGTCCCTGGGGGGATGCAGGGGGCACAGCCTGTGCGTGTGGCGGGTAGCGGGCAAGGGTGGGGGGACACACGGCTGCTGCGGACACCCCTGTCCCCAGCGGGTGCAGGGGCGGGTGTGCGTCCCCAGTGGGTGCCTGAGGAGGGGTGTGTGGCAGCGTGGCGCAGGCAGGGGGGTGGGTGCGGGCAGGGGTCAGGCCCGCGTCCCCGGTGGGTGCCGGAGCGGGTGTGTGTCCCCGGTGGGTGCAGGGGGAGAGACGCGCGTGCAGGCGCGTGGGCACGTTTGCACCCTCGTGGGTGCGAGGGGAGGCGTGCGTTGCCGCAGGGTGCGGGGGGGGCGCGTGCGGACGGGCAGGGCGCTGGGAGGAAAAGCTGCCCCCCCGCCTCCCGCCTCGCCAGGCCCCGCACGGGGCAGGGGGGGGGCTGCAGGCGTCCGCCCCGGCCCCGGGAGGGCTCCGCGGGTCTGACCTCATCGGCACCTCACACCCCTGTGGTGACATCACCAGCGAGTCACCGGCCCCGGGCTGCTGGGGCGGGGGCAGGGAGCGGGCTGGGACCCCGGGCGGGGGCCGCGGGGGGGGGTCAGGGCCGACCCCACGGGGACGGCCTCCCCCACGTGGGCGCAGCCCCCCCGGGGCGTGGGCGGCGGGGCGGGGCCTCGGGGGCGGGGCGGTGCTTGCGGGGAGGGGGCGTGTCCCCCAGGCAGGGCGCGGGGCTGTGCGGCTTGGGGGCGGGGGTCTCCCCCGGCCGCGCCGGCGGGGGCGTGGCCGCGGTGGGCGAGGGGGCGTGACCCGGAGGAAAGGGGCGTGTCCCGCCGCCCGGCGGCAGAGGCGGCGGCGTTGCCCGGGGTGACGCGCGGATGCAGCCGGCACCCCTGACGTCACCCGCGGGGAGGGGCCGCTGTCCCCCCCCCCCCCCGCGGCGGAGCGTCCCGCCGGCGCCGCGCCAATAGGCGGGCAGGGGGGGCGTGTCCGCCGGGCGCCTCCCGCCAATGAGTCGGCGGCGGCGACCCGGGGCAACAATGGGGGGCGCCCGGGGCGCACGTGGGGCCGCCGCCGCCGCCGGGGGTCCGCGGCCCGGGGCGGGGAGCGCGGTGCCGGCCGCTCCGATCCGCTCCGCTCCGTCCCGCCCCGCCGCTGCCCCGCGCGGCGCTGGGGCACTCCCCTCCCCCGCCCTCCTCCCGCCCCTCCGGGCCCTCCCCCTGTGTCACGGCGGCGCCCGCATTCGGGGACGGGCACGGCGGAGGGAGGGAAGGAGGGAGCGGACGAGCGAACGAGCGAACGGCGGCCGCCCCAGCATGTGGCCCGCCCGCGCCGTGGCGGCAGCGCGGCGGCGGCGGCGGCGGCGGGCAGGTGCGCGGCCGCTGAAACGGAGCGGGGGGGCGTAGGGGCGGGGAGCCGCCCGCCGCCCGCCCGCCGCCGCCCTCGCCCGGCGCTGTCAGGTGCGTGCCGCCCGCCAGCATGGCTCCGCCGCGCCGCCGGACTTAGCGCCGGGCCGCCCGCCGCGGCCCCGAGCCGCCCCGGGGGGAGGGCTGCGCGCCCCCCCCCCCCCCCATCCATCCCGCTTCTCCCCGCCCAGGTGCCCCGCCGCCCGGCTCCGGAGCGCGCCGGTCCCCGGCCGAGGATGCCGCCCGCCGCCGGTCGCTCCGCTTCATCTGTTGCTGCCTGACCGCGCCGCCAGCCCGGTGCAGCTTCCGCCGATGGATGCGGCAGCCCCCGCGCCCTGCCCGCCCGCAGCCGCCCCGCTGCCTATTGTGCCGGGAACGACTCCGGAGCTCCGCGGCTGGTAAAAAACCAAACAAACCAAAAACCAAACCAAAAACCAACCCCCCGTCTCGCCCGGGGCCGGAGAGGCGACCGAGGAACATGCAGCGTCCCCCCCGGCTCGTCTCTCCCGCCAGCCTCCCGCTCCCCGGCGCGGAGCCGGGCAGAGCCGCCTGCTAGAGCCGCGCCGGACTTCGGGCTGCCCGCGCCGGCTGCGCCCCGCAGGACCCGGGCGCTCGGAGCGGCTCCTCCTCCCCTTCTCCCGCTCCACCCGAGCTCGGAGCCCTTCTTCGCGCTCCGCTCCCTCCCGCGTTTTGGGGGTTTTTTGTTTGGGTTTTTTTTTTTGGTTTTTTTTTTTTTTTTTGGGTGGAAACCGACCGTAACTCCGGGGAGGGGGTTGGAGGGGGGGGAGCAGCGGGGAGGGGACCATGGAAGAAAAGCTCCAGGCGCATCAGGTGGAGATCGACCCGGATTTCGAGCCGCAGAGCCGGCCCCGGTCCTGCACTTGGCCTCTCCCCCACCCCGACTTCGCGGCGGAGGAGGAGGATGGGGGCGCGGCGGGAGGACCCCCGGCGCTGGCGGCCGGCGGCGGGGAGGGAGCCGAGAACGCGGCGGCCCCGGCGGAGCGCAGAGCCGCCGCCGCCGCCTCCCTGCCGCCTCCCGGTGCGGACGTCGGGCAGCTCCGCAAGGCCAAGACCTCCCGGAGGAACGCCTGGGGCAACCTTTCCTACGCCGACCTCATCACTAAAGCCATCGAGAGCTCGCCGGAGAAGCGCCTCACCCTCTCGCAGATCTACGACTGGATGGTGCGATACGTCCCCTACTTTAAGGATAAAGGAGACAGCAACAGCTCCGCCGGCTGGAAGGTACCTGACCCCCCTGACCCGAACCCCAGCACAACTTTCCCCCCTGCTCCCGAAAGCGCGCCAGGCTCTGGATGCTTCCCCTGGGGCAGCCGGAGCTTGCCCCTGGCTGGGGGGCTGGGGGGATCCCCGCTTTCCTTGTGCTTGCGGGGGATAAGGGCTCGGTCAAGTTTTGGGGAGAGCCGGTGCCTCGCGGGGTTGCGCATTGGAGCTGGGGTGAGCTTGTCCCCGCTTCACCCGGGGGCCTAGGACTGGGTGGGATGGCAGAGCCGGAGTGCCGTGCCGCCGTCCTCCCTGGGGAGGTCAGGGAGAGGGGGATGGCGGCGGGGAGGGTGGTCGCCGCTGGCCTGCGAGCACGAGGGCACGGTGAATGACGATCCCGCCGCCACAGCTCTGCCTGTCCCTGTCTGCGGGCACCCCAGCCGTGCCAGGTCCCTGCATGCTGGTGGCGTGCCTGGGAGGACAGCCGGAGGGAGGGCTGTCCCCAAACAGGTGTCTCCGGGCTGGCTTTTGCCCGCTTCTGGGTAAAAAGACCCACTTTTACCCAGTGCGTCTCCCTCGTCTCAGCCCTCGCCTTCCCCGGGGCCACGTTCTCCTCCTGGGGGGCCACGCAGGCAGCACATGGCCCCCACGGCTCCACGCCGGCTTTCCCCGGCTCTGCTCCCGGCTGGCACCGTGGGCTTGTTAGAAATCCCTGGCGCGGGCGGCAGTCCCCCTCTTGCTTGGTGCCAGCTGGGGCTGTATCACACCGACCATCCCAGCACCAGGAGAGGGCTCGGAGGGTGCCGGATCCTGGGGGGGTCACACCGGCCCCTGCCCCTCCGGCTGGTGCTCGCCCGGTTCCACGCCGGGAAGGGGGAAGAGATCGCCTGTGTCCAGATGGTGTCAGTAAAAAGGAGACGGTTTCTCTTAAGCCCTCCCCTAAGCCCTGTCACCTCCAGTGTGATTAGTGTGTAACGAGGCTTTGGGGGCTCTAATACCAGCCTGCGGTCCTGGCATGGCGTGCCCTGGCTCCGTCGGAGGCGGCTGGACCCGGCCTGTATCGGGGGGGTCCTTCTTGGTTGCAAACGGGGCTCTTTCGGGGCAGGGAGGTCGGGCTCTGTCTGTCTGTGGCACCCGCGGACGGGCTGTGGGAGCTGGTGGTGCGTGGAGGCTGGGCATCCTTGCTTCACTTGTGACGGGTGGGCAGGGGGCAGCCGGCGTCCCCGTGGCACGGAGATTCACCGGGGGAGGGTGTCGGGGGCTGCGGAGGTCGCAGGAGGCAGCGGTTGCGTGGGGGCTGATCAAACCTCCACCTGGGGCGAGACCTGTGTGGGTCTGGGCACGCGCTGGGGTCTCCCCAGGACTGGCACCCATTGGGGACAGTGCGGGGCAGGCACTGATGGGGTCTGGGGACATGACATTGGGGGGGCTTGTCAGGGCTCTGGACTGGTGGCCAGGAGGGCTGGGATGAGGAGCGAAGGGATTCCTGGGCAGATGTGCATGTCACTGGGGGTGTGGGATGCTTGGGGACGCCCCTGGCTGGGTGTCCCCGAAGGGCAGCCGGGGGGAGCAAGGGCGAGGGGACAGTGCTGTGAGCAAGTTTGTGTGCCCAGCAGCGGCCAGGCAGGAGCAGGGAAGGGGGATGCTCGTGTCTCCCGCTGCTGGCACGCGAGCCAAAGCCGTTGAGCAAAGCCCCTCCCTGGGTGGGAAGGACCCCGGCCGGGGACGGTGGGGCCAGCAGCTGTATTGTCGCAGGCGAGTGCTGGGGTTTGATCCACCTGCAGCTTGCATGGGACGGAGGAGTGACCCGTGTCCTCTCTGGGCGTGCCAGGGCGTGCACCTGGGACAGTGGCAACGTGTGAGTGTGTGCGGGTGTGCAAGGTGGCACAGGCTTCCTTTCCCGCCTACGCCGGCACTGGCTTTTGGCCCCTGGGTGAGGACAGGCTGTGACGGCAGCATTGCCTGCCCGCATCGGTCCTGGCAGAGGCGACCCTTGAGGGCATCCTCCTGGGAAAGCAGGAGTGGCCTTTCCCCATGTCAACCGTCAGCTGGGGGGTCCCCTGATGTGTCCCAGAGCCACTGGGACCCACGAGCCAACACCTTCTCCTGGCAAAGCCTCCACCAGGGAGCGTGTGGGAGCAACACAGGTTGTTCAGCCCTGTCCCTTGCCCCCATGCCCTTCCTGGTGTCCCTTGTCCCTTGGCGTTGGGATGCTGCCTGGCCTGTGTCCCTGTACCACCAGGTACCGCTGCTGCCCAGGGTGCACTTTAATACCAGCAGAGCCCTGTCACCTGGCGTGGGGTTTGGTGGCTTTCTCGAGGGAGCTGCGTCCCTGGAGGCTTTGGGGTGTGCGATGTGCCGGGGAGGAGGACAGGCTCAGGGTCCAGCTGCTGTTGGGCACGAAGGGGTGTTGCAGGGGCTGCTCGCTCAGGTGGGCTCGCCCGGGTGCACCCCGGGATGGGATGCTCTCCACCTCCCTGGTCTGTCTCTGGGTCGGAG
Source organism: Gavia stellata (assembly GCF_030936135.1). Taxonomy (NCBI): domain Eukaryota; kingdom Metazoa; phylum Chordata; class Aves; order Gaviiformes; family Gaviidae; genus Gavia; species Gavia stellata. Next base: position 7,581,239 of record NC_082622.1, on the reverse strand, counting down.
CGGCTCCACCGTGGCTCTGCCTATCTTCCCCTGGGCTGCGGGCAGGTGGCCTCGCTGCCTGGGCTACACCGCTGCTGCCTGCTCCCTCCCGCAGCCCCCCTTGCCCCCACGTTGGCACTGTGGCTTAAACCTCCCAGCCCAGCGCAGCGCTCGGCGGGTCGCAGGGCAGATGGGAGGGCTGCCCGGCGAAACGCCCTGCCTGACCTGCCTGCACGCCGGGCCGGACGGGGTACCCAGGGCCTGTTCTGATGCCGCAGGTGCCCGATGCCCGGCTGGGGTGGGCAGTGCAAAGGCTGGCCAGAGCCTGGGGTGAGAAGCGGCGTGCGGAGACCCCCTCTGCTTGGTGGTCTCGCTGGACACCAGCAGGTCAGGAGTTAAACACCTTCCCTGCAGCCCCATGTCCCTCCTGGCTGTCCCCTGCCCAGACCCCCTGGGTGCCCCCATCCCTCCCCGGGGCAGGTTGGCAGCTCATGGTGCTGCGGGAGCACCCGGAGCACTGGGCAGTCAATTTTGTAGTAATGAGCTGCTGGTGGCTTATTAAAGAGCCCCTGGAGATGCCATGTCCCTCCTGCCCCAGGCCTGGGAGAAGCATGGTGGATTTAAAGCGTTTCATTACCCAGCACAGCGGTGTCGGAGGGGGGTCTCGGGTAATGGGCTACTCCTTTAATTAGCTGCTTTGCAGCCTCCCTGTGCCAGGCAGGGTGGGACTAGGAGCCTGGCTGAGGGCACGGCATCCCCACGGGGCACTGACTGTGCTGCTCGCGGTCTGGCAGGACTTCTCCAAACCCCCCCGCCCTGCTCTGGTGTTGGGGGGACTTTCCCAGCAGGACCCCTTCCCGCATCCAGCTGGCCGTGGAGATGCTGCACCCACACCTGGCCACGGTGTCCGATGTGTCCGTTGGGGGTGTGTTTCCCAGGCTGGTTAGTTATCCCTTGGAGGGCGGGGATGCAGGCACGAGGTGCATTTTGGGGTCAGGCCTCTCCTTCCCCACCAAGCTGCGGGTTGCATTACATGGTTTTATAGTGAGGTAAACTGAGGCACGGTATCTAAACACCTCGGCCGTGCTCAGCATCGGGAGCAGGACCCAGCCCTGTCTAATGGGGAGGTGGGGGGGGATGCTCCGGCTGCTGCCCCCCTGACTGTGCATTCCCCGGGGCTCCCTGTGCCGCAGCAGGCTGGGCCGGCACGTTGGGCTTGTGCACCGGGAGCTGCTGCTGCTTCCCGATGCAGGGCAGCAGGCGCCCGTTGACTGACAGTTCTGCTTAATTAGGGAGTTGTTATTTTATCAATTCCAAAGCGCTTGAAGTTTTCTGCTCCAGCTCACGCTTTCCACTTGTTAATGGGAAACCAACACCCTCCGTCAAAAAGGCAGCGGCATTGATGCATTTTAAAGGTTTCTGCTTGCTCCGGTTTGACATCCAAAATATAACAATCAAGCAATCAGCTGGTGGATGCCTGTTTGATGTGGCTCTGACAGCACTGAAAACCTTTATTTCCCAGCCCTCCCCTACACCTCCTCCTCCTTTATGTCCCTGGGTCGGTAGGATGGCAGCTGCTCCCGGTGTGGGGGACCGGGGCTGTGGGGTTCTGCTGGCCCATGGGGGCCGGGAGCACTGCATGCTCCGGGCTGGGGGCTGCCATGCAGAGACACCCCCCCTTCTACCCAGCTGCCACCTTCCCCTTGCAAGGCCGGATGGAAATGAATTAGGGAGAAAAAGGGGTGGAACGGGTGTTTGGGTGGGAGCGTGGTCTGAGTGTCCCGTGCTGCCCGCGGGGTCAGGGCGTACTGGGGTGCTTCACCTCCTCGCTGGGCATGGAGACCCCTGAGGGACATCCCCATCTCTGTGCTCGCGAAGGGAGGCACAGCCAGAGCCTTGGCCCAGAGCACAACCCCACCAGGCACCGTACGGACACGGCAAGAGCATCCCTTAGGGGAGCTGCTCCCGGCTCTGCGTGCTCTGGCACTGATGCCACCCCCTGCCCGAGCCCCTGCCCTTCCCCTCTTGCATGGGGGCTAGCGCATCTGCCTGGGACGTTGCCCCGTGCGGCTGGAGAGGCTCGAAACCAGTGCCTGGGACTAATAGGGACGACTTGGTCCCCATGCTGACTAATGGTGGTGCCATGGGGGTGTGGGACAGCGGCGAAGGGGGGGTTATGGGGAGGATGGGGTGACACGGCTCTGGGGGTGCACAGCGGGCTCACTCCCATTTGCACTGGGATTAGCAGCGTGCATGCCGCCTGTGCCCGGGGGGCTTGTCGGAGGGCCCCAGGGCACCAGGCTGAGTGGGGGGGCTGCCTGGTCAGGGCTCCCATGGGGCGGTTTGGCTCGGCTCAGCTCAGCTCACGTATCCCCATCCTCTCCATATATGGAGATTTTTCCAGCAGCACGGAGAGCCCAGTGCTCCCCGGCGAGCTGCCCGCAGCCCGGAGCAGAGGGGCCGGGAGAGCCCGGCCGTCCGGGGGGCCGAGCAGGGCCGGGAGGAGCTCCTTCACCTCAGGAAACCCCTCTGCTTCGTCCCCCAAACCGCCCCTGGATAAGCCGCTCCGGCGCTCCGATCCCCACAGGTGCAATGCCCCTGGGGTCCCCCCAACGTGAGGGGACCCCTCCACCCTTTTTGCGATATGGGTGGGGTTCCTCTGGGATGCTGGGCTGGGGTACCTGATCCTTCAGCATCCGGGGGCCGGAGCGGGGGACTCCTTGCCTGTCCCCAACTTCACGCAGGGATGGGGGAGCCCGCTCGCTTCCCACCGCGCTGCCCTGAAGTGCTCCGGTACCGCTGGTGGCACGACTGTGAGGAATCCCCCGGGCGCCTCTCCTCCTTTCCACCTCATTTTTCTCTCTCCTTTTGGAGGTTTTCGTCTTCCTTCTAATTTTTTTTTTCCCCCTTCTTCTGGAATGGCTTTTCATGCAGCGCTAACTGCTGAAGTAACACAAACCTGCTAAATGGTCCAGCTTTATGATAGCATAAAAATGATACTACAGCAGTGAGTGGGGCTTTATTAAACCCAAGGGAAAGGCTCCAAATGAACAGCTTGCTCTGCTCTTAGCTTCCCCACCACACGCCCCCCCCCTTTATTTTTAATAACTGCTGGAATATAAACTACAGTTAAGATCCTGCGGACTAGAAGAGCGCTCGCAACCCAGTGTTATCTCTGTCCATCCCTGTGCGCAGGTCCCTGTGCGCATCCCTCCCTCCCGCTTGCCCGGCGCTGTGATGGGAGGACCAGCACCCTGGGCTGGGAAACAAATTTCCTGGTGCTTGGCTTTGCACTTAAAACCTCAGAGAGATTTTGCAGGGATGCTGTGCCCGCAGTGGGTCGGGCCAGGCATGATGAGGGAGCAAGCTGGGGCTCCTTGGCCCGGCTTCCCATCCCGGTGGGGTCATCGCTGGGATGCTGCTGGCAGCGGGAGGTCCCCTGGGCTTTGGGAGCGGGGTTGGACCCCTGTCACCACTGTGTCCTCGCAAGGGGAACATGCAGGAAGGGAATGAATCTTCCCTCCTCACCACCACAGCAGGGTCTGGGCACGGTTGGACCCCCAGCCCCAGGCTACCCCCTCCATCCCCGGGGTCCACGCCAAGCCGTGGTGTCACTGCACCCTTGGGTCTCCCGTGGGGATGCTCTGGAGCTGGGTATGGGGTCTCCCTCTTGCCACCCCACTGCACCCCAGCAGCTGCCTTCCCCCCTGCCCTCCCGCACCCACCGGCGGTGGGCTCGCTGCTCCCCGATCGCATTACTTTTAATTAGCCCGACGCTTCCCATCGGCTCCTTTCTGCTGCTGAAGGTGCCTGATTAGTGCCGAGGTGAAAGGCACTTTGGGTTACGGAAGGACACGCGGAGAGGCTCGCCTGTCTGCCGCTGAAGCTCATTTTGGACAGCATCTGTTCATTATTATGTGGTGCCTTGGCCGGGCGCCAGCCAGGAGAACTGAAAGCCCCGGCACAAAGCTTGCTTTCACCCGCTGCGGGGAGGAGGAGGAGGAGGCAGCCAGCGCTGGGAGGGCGTGCAGGGACCCCCAAAGCAGGCTTGTCCCTTCCCTCCAAGTGAGGATGCTCCTGGAGCATCCTGAGCTGTCGCCTGCTACGGTTCTGGCTGTGGGGTGTCCAGCCCCGCCCCGGGACCGCTGCTGTCCTGTTGGGTGGGGGGCAGCAGCGGGGGGCTGCCCTAGGGGCGTTAGCAGCAGGACGGGATGCTGTTGGGGTCTGTGTGGCTCGTGCCTACATTTTCAGGAGGGGGCTCATCCTTCCCCTCCCCAGCACCCCCCTGCTGTGCCCCTCGGGGGGGGGGGGGGTGCGCTGTGCGGGGCTCGGCAGCGGTGGGGGTCCCGGGCTTTGCTGCCTGCTGGCCCTCTGGGCGCGGGTGCCGGGCTTGATGGCACTTTGTACCCACCGAGCCGGGGATGCAGCAGCGATGCAGCCCGGCTCGCTGCTCCCCCGGGGCCTGCAGCGCGGAGGAGGTTTCCCAAACAGCCCTGGGTGCTGGCAATGGAGGCATGCGGGGGGATGGCTCTGCCACCTGGATACCCTGGCGCGGGCAAACCCTTGCCTGCGCCTGCCTGCGGGGCTGGGCAGAGCATGGGGAGCTGCGGGCAGCGATGCCGCGGGGCATCTGCCGCCTGTGCACCCGCATCTGAATTTGCACGTGTTCCCTTGCACGCCTGTGTGCGTGCATTCCGGGCGCTGCGCATGCACATGCGGTGCACGTGCGCCGGGCTCGCCACGTGCGCTCCCACGTGCGCTTGCACCCGCATGTTGCAGTTGGGTGTGCATCGGGCGTGCAAGGGCAGTGCGGGGAAGGACCCTTGAATGGGCCCCGGGCTGGCTCGTGCCGCTGCACGGCCCTCCTGGGAGCTGGTGGCAGTGTCCCTGAGTCCCCAGGGACTGGGGGGGGACAACATGGCCTCTTGCTGTGGGGCAGTGGGTACTGCAGGGGCTGGGTGCCTTTGAAGATGCGGCCATGGCTTGGTGGGTGGGGGGGAGCCTGAGCTGGGGCGCCGAGCAGCCACCTTTGATTTGCTGGGAAGGGAAAAAAAAAAATCAAAACCGAAAAACAAAGAAAAAAAGCCAACCCCAAGAAAGAGAAGAAAGGCGAGGGTTGTTCGGAGCCGCCTGCCACCTGGCGCGGTGCCAGCCCGGGGACGCTCTGGAGCAGACATGCCAAGCTGTAATTGCAGACAGGCTCATTTCAAGAGACGAGACGGTTATTTTTAACTCGCGTTAAGGTAATGCACTGATCTCCTGCCTGCTGGTTCAAAAGTTCAAACCCCCCGCTCCCCAAACCCCCATTTGCTCACCCACCCTATGCGGGTCCCCCCCGGGCTGGGCTCTGGGTTCCCCCTGGGAAGGCGCATCCCCGTGGCCCCGCAGCTGGGCAGCCTGGCGCTGCCAGACACCCTCGCCCTCCCCGGGGCAGCCGTTGTGTCTCCCAGGGAGTCTGGCTCCTCTCCTGCGGGATTGGGAGGAGGCTGCGGCCGGGGCCAGCCCCGGGATGCAGAGGAGACAGGCGCTGGTGGGGCTGTGCCAGCTCCATGCCCAGCCTTGGCGCTGGCGAGGTCCCCGAGGGATGGTGTCGGGGATGGGTGCTGTGTGCCGGGGTGCCAGATCCTGCTCAGAGTCCGATGGGAAAGCCTTGCACTGCTGTGAGTGGTGGCACCACTCACTCTCCAAGGTCCCCAAGCACTTTCCACTCACAGCCCCATGTGCTGGGGGCTGTGCCGCCCCGGGGACCACTGGCATCTCCTCCAGCAGTCAGGCTGGCAGAGATGGCAGGGCGGTGCAGCGATGGTGGGGTGCGGGTTCCCCCCTCCTCGGGCTCGCTGGGCATCCCCGCGGTGGATGGTTGAGCCTCTGGGCCACTTGTCCGGTTGGACTGGCTGCTGATCCCGATGCTCCCAGTGCCGCTTGTCGGTCCACGCCGAGGACCGTGCAGCTACCTCAGCCCTGGCTGTTGGCAGCAGGAGAGCCCAAAAGCCACGTACAGGGATATAGCAACTTTTTTTTTTTCCCTAAAACATACTGCAAAGTGCCAGGAGGGCCTGTCTGTGGGTGCTCTCTGCTCCTGGGGGAGCAGCTTTGCTCCCCTCGGTTGGGGAAATGGGACGTTACCAGCCATGTGGGACCCAAGAGGTGCCAAGCTGGGGAGCATGGGGACGAGCCTGGCAACTGTTCCCTGACCCTCTGCCCAAACCATCCCAAGTGAAAGCGGAGCGGAAACGCTCCACAGCACATCATGTTCAGACCTGTTATAGCTGTAATTAATCCTTTGCCCCCGCCCCCCCCCATCAGCCTCCCCCAGGAGCTCAGAAGCTTGGAGCCGGCAGGACCGAAGCCCTGGGTGCTCCCGAGCAGGAGCAGTGTGTCTGTCCCCCTGTCCCCAAATGCCCTCTCACCCTAGTTTGTGGTGTCAGCAGTTTGCCAGGCAGCCGGGAACTCCCTGCATGGCTGAAATGTCTTTTGTCCTCAGCTGTCGCATGGCCGGGACTGCCAGCTGCAGGTGCTTCGCTGCTCCCCCTTCCCGCTGCCATGGTTCGGCATTTCCCTCCCATTGGATGTAGCTGCTTTTGGCAGGAGAGCTGGGGTTTGGTGTTTGGGGGGACCCGAGGGGAGCTGAGACCTGCTTGCCATATTTTATGGTGTTTCATCGCTCACCCGGGCTCGTCGCTGGCCCCCGTGGCAGCGCATCGTCTGCCGGAGCTGATAAATCCGAGGGACTAGCCCAGCTGCGTCAGCGGTGAATCGTGGGGCCGTTATCTGTAATGAGTTCAAGGACAGCATGGCGTGAGCCGGGGCGGGGGGCCTTACCGGGATTGTTCCTGTGACCCTGGCAAAGTGGGGGCATCTCCTAGCCCAGCGGGGTGGCCGGCTCCATGGGGAGGTTACGTGGCCACGTGCTTTACTGCTCCGTCTGTGTAGACCCGTGTGATGGGAAGGGCTGTTCGCCATCCCCTCTGCATGCGGGGACGGGGAGCGGAGGGGGACTGGGGGGCCATGTGGGTACTGTCAGCTACATTCCGGCGTCCACCGATGCTGGGAGCGAGTGCCGCATCAGTGTGCGCTGATGTTCCAAGCATCCCTGGAGCCTCCCCAGGCTCTTGGGTGTGTTTGGTAGCGCAGGACTGGAAATGCCCAGCGCAACCCCCGGGGATGGGAGAGGTGGGGAGACCACGACTGGGACTGTGCTTGGGACCGTGCTGGCTTGGGGACACACTTGTGACCTCCTTTAGCAGCGGGTCCGCTGGCTCCTTCCCTCTGCGGGTGCAGGGCACCTGGAACCATCCTGTCCCGCTGCCCAGCCGGTCGGAGCTGCTGAGAGCCGACGGCTGAGGGGCGCGGGTTTAAGCAGGATGGAGAAGGACAAGTCCCCGGCTCTGCAACGCCACACCGCCGGCTTCAGGCAGCCAGTTTGCCGGCTGTCACCTCCTGCCTGCCACTTGCCTGGTGGCAGCCGGCCCTCATGCCCTCCCTGCCCCAAGTGGAGGGCACGTGCGGGGATGCAGGGAAGGAATTAACAAGCTTGTGGAGCGACAGGCTCATAAATTTCGGCTTTTTTTTTTGAGACTGTCAAACCTATGCCTGTCCCAGGGATGTAAGACAGCATTTTATTGCTGCCTGCTTGATGGTTGTTCCCTTCTCCTCTGTGGCTGTGATTTATCTCTGCACTTTGCGCTGATTGGATTAGAAGTTTAAATGCTAAGGGTGCATAACAATATATTTTTCTTATTAATATTAAAAAATCATTATTGGATTTTTTATAGTTCTGTTTTGAATTGAATCCCCTTGCTTGATTTATTCTCTCTCCCAGAGTAGAATTTAATGCTAATAGGAACAATCATTGCTTTGTTTTGAATCTTTGACTGTTTGGAAAACTTTCCCTGCAAAGGGAAATTACAGCATTATTAAGAGTCCATTAAAAGAGGGTTTGCCCATTCCTGGCTATTACCTGTGAGCTGGAGAGAAAACAAAAAAGCAAAGACAAAGAGTCTCTTTTGCAGGGCTTTCTGCTTACACCCTTCCCTAGGTGTAATGCAGTTACCGTGCCAATTATTACAATCAGCTCTATTCTGTCGCAGGTATTAATTGCAGGTCCCGTGGGTTCGATTTCTCGCGGGACGCTGGGCAGTGAACGAGTGTGCGTGGCGGCGGAGCGCGACTCGTCCGCGCTCACCTATGCACGGGCGAAAGGCGGGGCGTGGCTGCCCATGACGGGGGGCCGTAGGGACCGTGGGGCTGCTCTGCTTCCTGCTGGATTTCATATTTTTAAGGCAAATATGAGAAGTACGACGGCAGCCTGCGGCTGATGCCTTTCGCAGAGTGTCCCCGGGGCCGTGGGCACCAAGCGGCGGGATGGAGGATGCTGGACCCCCTTTGCCCCAGTGCGGAGGCTGAGCGGTGCCTCTGCCTGCGCGTGGGGACCAACCATCGCCTACCCAGCGCCATGCCAGCCCTGAGACCCACTGTATCCTTGCAGCGGTGCCGGGGCCTGGCGTGCCTGCTTTCAGGCAGCTGCCTGCAGCTCGCAGGGCTCCAGCAGGCAACGGGGCTGGGCGCATGCCCCATGGGCAGCCCTGGAGAGCAGAGGCAGGCAGGCAGGTGGGAATGGGGTAGGGGCCGGGGGGGGGGGGGCATGATGCCAGGCAGCTGGAGACGTGCCCGGGCTCCGTGCATGGCGCTGGGACAGGCGCAGCGGTGGCGGGGAGCTATGCCAGGCTTGGCATGCGGCCGGCACGGTTGGCAGGGGGAGCGCAGCCTGCCCGGGCACGGCTGGGGCAGGCCTGGTCAGCCGCGGCCCCGAGGAGCGCCAAGGCGGAGCGGGGAGGCTGGGGTGTGGGGCGGCTGCTGGGGCGTGGGGAGGCTGCAGGGTGTAGGTGGGAGTGGCAGGAATGTCAGCCCGAGGCACGTGGGGTCCCGTGTCGGCATGAACATCCCTGCAGCACTGCACCGTGCCAGGCCACCACCCTGCACCCCAAAACCTGCGCCCCACACCCCTCACTCCCCTCCCCAAAGCCTGTGTCCCACACCCCAAAACCTGCACCCTGTATCCTGCACCCTGCTCCCCAAAACTTGCATCCTGCACCCCACGCTCTGTTCCCCATACCCTGCATTCTGCATCCCAGAACCTGCACCCTTCACCCTCCACCCTGCACCCTTCATTGTGCTCCCCAAACTCTGCACCCTGCACCCCAAACCCTGCACCCTCCACCTCGCACCCTGCCCCCCCACATGCCCAGGCTCCCACCCAGACATTGCTTATTGCAACCTGTACCCACACCCACTGTGCACCCCGTACCTTGAACCCCCCCTTGCACCCTGAACCTGCACACCCAGAAACCCACCTGTGCTTGCTGGACACCCCGTACGTGCACCCCACCGCCCTCCTACCCCCCCCCCCCAAGCCCACCCCACACCTGGAGCCCATCTACCCACCGTGCCCCCCCCGCTGACCTGGGGCTGCTGGGGCTGGACGAGGTGCGGGCAGGGGGGCTGCAGGCAGGAGGGTGCCCTCACACCCTGCACAGCGGGCTTGGCTGTCCCCGGAGCTGCCAGACCCCTGCCCTCTGCCCCTGCGTGCTTTGTCCTCGGTGAGGTCCGCGCCTTGGAGTCACGGCCTGGGCACTGCCACCTGCCCTTTGGTGGGATTCCCAGTTGGCCCAGTGCACCCTGGGCACTGGGAAGCTCTGGGAAGCTCCATCATCCCAGGCCACTGTGCGTGGGTGACCATGCCCACGAGCCCCGGTGTGCTCAGCTCAGCCTCCCCGACCCCTCCATGCTCTGCGGGTTACGGGGTGTCGCTGCAAAGTGCATCAGGTGTGGGGGGACACCCCCGTCCCCCCTCGCCCTGTGGCACGCCAGCACCAGCAGGCAGTTGGGGTATGTACCCCCATGGGTCTGGGGGGTGCAGTGCCACCCCTTGGGAACCACCGTCTGCTGTGACGGGGCGGGGGTCCCCAGCACACCTCTGCCGCCTGGCCCACACTGGCGTGATGGGCGTTGGGAGAGCGCTCCCGCTCCCGCTGCTTTCCCACCGCGCGCTGCCAAGCCTGCAAAATAGTTTTCTTCCACCACTGACCAGGCTGTGGCAAAGGCACGCAGTGAAACAGCAGCCCTCGGTGTAATGAGAAAATGCCAGACGGGTGCGTCAGAAGCCGGGCTGAGGGGAGCTAACCCAGCCACGCCGTGGGGTCTGGCTCACGCCAGGGATGGGGCGAGGAGGGGCCACCTGAGATGCCTCCGGAGCTGCGGGATGGGTGCCTCCTTGCATGCCATGCCGGGAAGATGCTTGCTCAAAGGTGGTCCAGCCACTTCCCTGCTGCTGTCGGGACAGCACCGCGGGGCACACGTGTGCCTGCCCACCCGGTGCTGGTGGGTGGCACCGGGCACGGCCCCGGCAGGGCTGCCAGTACCCGCACAGCATCCTCAGCTTCCAAGCGATGTGTCCTTAGGTGTCCTCCCATGCGCCGGGACCATCTGGCCGAGGTTTCCCGCGCCCCATTCACGGCCAGGCAGCGCTGAGATCCCGGCGGTAGGATTCGCTCCCCCTCCATGCGTATTTTTTGGCTGACCCCCTCTTGTTTTTCCTCCATCCCAGAGCCTGAGCACGCCAGCCAAGGAGTGGCTGTATGGGGAGGCTGCCTGCCAGGCCCCCGAGCTGGCTGCGAGGCCGTAGGGTTTATGGCAGCGGCTGCCCCGCGCTGGGCTCATGGTGGCTGCTGTGGGTTTTGAGGAGGGGGCCTGGCGTGGGGTGACATGGGGGGTACCCCCCCCGGATGCTTGATGGGGTTCTGGCAGGTGCCTCTGTGCCCATCCTGCTGCCCGTCCCTGGGAGACAGGGACACGTCTCCATGCCTGTGCGGGGCTTGGCGGGGTGATCCCACTGCTGGGGTTTGGGGAGCGAGACGGGGAGATGTGGGAGACAGTGCTGTGGGAAGACTGGGGCACAGTGCTGGGAGGATCAGGCTATGGGGCTATGCAATGTGGGGTGCAGGGCTGGGAAGTGTGGGGTGCTGCAACTGCTATGGGGCAGCAAGGGGAGACATGGGGGAGCAAGGGGGAACATGGGCTGAGCAGTGCTGGCAGTGGGGCCAGCCTGGCTCCCCAAAGCTCCCAGTTTAACCAGCAAGGCCTCAGCAAGTTACCCAGCTGCGGGGGTCTGCGGTAGGGCTCCCCCCAGCCAAGACCCACAGGTGGCTCCTCAGCAGGGGGACAGGATGCCCGCGGTCCCCTCCTGCCTCGCTGGTGCACTCCCATGGTGGCACGGCCCCAGGGAGATGGGGCCGGCGATGGCCTAGGGCCCTGGGACCCCTCCTCTCCGCGGCACGAATCCTGCTCCTGCCTGCGGAGAGCGAGCAGAACCAGGGGGCTCCTATAATTATCATCACGCTCTGAATAATTCATAGCGGCATTACTCCAACAAAGCCTCTCCCTGCTCCGGCTCTCCGCCACGCCGCCTGGCAAGCGTCGGCTGGCTTTGGGGGTGCCGTAAATGGGGCTTGGGGACAGGCTGGCCCGGGGCGGTGGGGTGGGACAGAGGGGTGTCACCTGCTACCCGCTGCCAGGGGTTGGGGGTGGCACGGGCAGGGGATGGAGGAGGGGGTTGGCGTGTGTGCCCCCGGGAGCATTGCCGTCCTCCCCGCTGCTCCCCCACGCTGAGTGCCTCAGTTTCCTCCTTGTCACGGTGCCGCTGGGGTGAGCAGGACCAGCAAGCGGGTTGTTTCTCTGCCTGGCTCAGGACACCCCGGCTTTTTTTGGGGGGGGTGTCTCCCCCTGCACAAGCACACAGCACCCCGATTCCCCCAGCCATTCCCGCAGGGCTGGATCTGCCCCGGGGGTGTCGAGACCCCATCCAGCCGGGGTCCGGCTGCAGGGCCGGGAGCTGGCGGCCCCAAGCACCCGCGAGGCCGGGAGCAGCGAGGGGTTAAACGCAATAAAGCCGGTGTGAAACTTTTGGCTGGGGAGCTGCAGGCAGAAAGTGCATTTGTAGCCGCAAGTGGCCGCCTTGAAGACGATCCAGATCTGTCTGGGAGCCGTCTGCTGCTAAAACCCTTTGATCCACTTACTTTTCCCCGGGGAGCTCCCTGCAGCTCTGGTGCTAATGCCCCCATGGCGACAGGGGCTTAGCTGCCAGACGGATGCAGGCAAGACCCCCCCTCCCACAGCCAGGGAGGGAAGCAGCCGCAAAAAAGAGGGGGGCAAAAAAAGAGGGGCTTTGGGGACACAGGAGCCATGCCACCCAGCTTAATCCATGGGGTGCTGGGGGTGCCTGGGGGTGGGAGCAGGTTTGGCTGTTCCCAGGCTGCGGGCAGGGATGTGAGGGATGGAGGGAGCGTCGCCGGGTGACTGCCGTGGTGCCAGGGCACGGGGGGAGCGGTGGTGCTGTCGCGGGGAGGGTTTGCAGCGTTGATTGCTCCCCGGGTCTGCAGATCCGGGGGCTCCCAGCCCTATGGCTGACTGCCCCAGCGCGGGGCCAGGGTGGCTCGGCACGGGGCCACGTGCGTGGCTTGGTGCAAGGATGTACCACGCAGCAGCCAGACCTGCTGGTGATTTTGGGGGTGATCAGGGCCCGGAGTGGCTCTGCTCGGGCAAGCGTGTCCTGCTGCCTCCCTGCCAAGCCCTGGGAGCAGGATGCAGCCCTCCCAGGGCTGGGGAGGCATGTGGGGAGGCTCTTGGGTAGGTGGTTCCTACTCATCTTCACCCTTTATGGCCCCACAGCCAGGGTTTTTGTGGGGCAGGAGGACTGGCCCCATGCCCCGCTGTGCCTGAGCATTTGGGGTTTATCCCAATGTGTATTTGTACCCATTCCCGGTGTGTGCAGCCCTGGGATCCCCGTGCTGGCTGGGCTGTGCCAAGCCAGCCAGGCATGGGGATAGCTCTTGGGGTCAGTGAAGGTTTGGGGCGTGGGGAGCTGGGTTTCGAGTCAGTTGGGCAACGTTTGCTGGGGGGAGGGTTTTTTCCACCAAGGAAAAGCAAATTTGGGTCAAATGGCCCCGATAGCAAATTGGCTGAAAGGGAAGGCAGGAAAACCGGCAGCGCTGGGCAGCCGGGAGCCAGCTCCCGCAGGGTTAAGTAACACTTTGGCAGTTTTGGTTCTGGTTTGGTTTCCTATTGGCAGTAGCAATTACTTTGCTTTTACTATAGGAAACATTTAAAGACGGGGAAGCTGAAATAAGCTGCTGTGCTGCACCTCAAATACCCATTTTCCGGTGGGTGTCAGGACTTGAAGGGTGCGCTCAGCTCTCCTGCGTGCGCAGCTCTGTGTCCTGCCCTCCCCAGACCCCATCGCGGATGGGCTTCACCCCTGCGGCAGCGGGGACGGGTGTCCCCAGGAGGTCCCAGGAGGGGAGCAGTGCTGTACAGCCAGGAGAGCATCAGCGTGGGGAGCAATGGGGCAGCATGGTGCTGAGCCCTGCAAGGGGGAGACGTTTGCATGGGCCCTGCACCCCACGTAACATACGCAGGCAAGTTATGGATGGATGTGTTAGCCACGGGCTGCAAGTCTGTGCACAGAGCAGGATGAGGCCGTGGGCAGGAGAAGGGGCACACTGTCCTCCTCCCTCCTGGGGGATGGCGTTTGGGAGCTGGTGCTCTGGCGGGTACCCGATGCCGCCTGCAGACTTGGAGATGCTGGGCTGCCCTGCCCGCAGGATGGCCTCACCGCCGCCGCTGCCAGCAGCCCTGGCCACGCTCGCGGGGAAGGAAAAAACCATCAAGGCGGTGACAGAGCTGCGGGAGAGGCCAGGGGACAGTCATGGCTGGGGACAGTCACGGCCGGGTCTGGAGGGCGCACGGAGGGGCCGAAGTGGTGGGATGGAGGTGTGAAGGGTGGCGAGCGGGGAGCGAACAAAAGCTGCATTGAGTGACAGCGCCCGGCCGCCCCGCCGCCAGCGGAGCAGGAGCCTGGCCAGGAAAAACAGGGCCTGGAGCGGGGAGCACATCGTGTCCCTGGCTGGGGCCGCCGGGGCCCTCGGTACATTCTGTAGCGGAGGAAGCTGGCGCGGGGACGGGCTGGCTCGCCGGCCGCTGCGGCGCAGCTGACCCCGGCGGGGAGAGGCGCGGGGCTCCCCCCACCCCAGGTGCTGCACTCTCCAACCGCATCACTCGCAGGGGCTAATTGTCTGTGTAATGAGCCCCGCTGAGACCGGCCGGACCCCCCTCTCCCACCCGCTCATGCGGGGAGGGGTCGGAGGCTCCTCGGTTCTGGGTCAGCGCTGGGGGAGGAGGCAATGGGGTTGAGGGGGGGACGGGGACCGGCTTGCAGACAGCGAGCGGGCGCCGTGCCCAGGAATTCGAGGATGGTTTGCAGGCTGCGCTGCCCAGGCAGCAGCGTCTAATTCAATTAAAGCTCGGTGTCACGAAGCTGGGAGGCCGGCAGCGCGTGGGAGCCGGGTGGGGGCCCCCGCGGGGAAGGCGGCCGTCTGAAGGGCTGCCAGGTCCCCTGGGAAACAGCCCGGACGTCAGCGGGCTGGGGGTGTCCCGTCCGCCCCCGCCAAATCTGCTGGGAGAGCTGGCACGCCGGGCATGGGGTCGTAGCTGGGCTGGCACCGCTGGCAGGTGCCCGTGGCCTGGGGACCCCATGGAGCTGCTGGGGGTGTTGGGAGATTTTGAGGCACAACCCCAGGTGCTTGGACCCCGCGGGATGGGCTTCCAGGTGATAGGAGTTGGGAGCAGTTGCCTTCCTGCAGTGACGTGTGGCTTCCCATTTCTTCCACACCTCTTCCCTGTGCCCCAGCATCCTTGGTCCCCCTCCGTCCCCTGTACGCCACCCCACCTTCCCTGCCCCACACCCCCCATCCAGGTCTCCCCACCCCAGCCCTGCCGCCGTCCCCATCCTCTCACCCCCCTGGTCCCTTAAAAATTACGGACCAGGAGGGCTATGGATCGGGTTCAAACCCTTGCGATTCAGGCGCAGGGCATCCTCTCCCTGCAGTCCAGGGCTGATGTGTTCCTGGTGATCTGGGCACCGGTTCTTCCTGCCCCTTGTTGGACATTTTGTGACCCCACCCCCCCGACACCTTTTTTTGGTGGTTTTGTTTCCAAGTGTCTGATTCATCCAGCTGAAAGACAAGACCCTCCCGGCAGCATGGACCTGAGCAGGGTCCCAGGTCCACGAGCGGCTGCGGCAGCGAGCGGCTGAGCCCGGCAGCCCATGGCATTGCTGCTGGTTTGCAGACAGGGCAGGTTTTCAGGGTCTCTTGCTCCAGAGAGACCCATCAGCACTGAAAACAGCCCTGAGGATGCTGCAGGGCCTGACCTGGAGCATCTCCACCCGCCTCCTGGTCCCGCTGGCAGGAGGGGAGCCGGCCCCCTCGCAGCGCCCATCGCTCGGGATCAGAGTGGCCCCGCGGGGCTGTGGCAGTGCTGGGGTGAATTCGGCTCCACCCTTGAGCGGCACCGGGACCGACTGCTCTGGCAGGCTTTGGCTGATGTAATTTTTGCCATTACAGGTAAAACTGCTCCGCCTCAGGTGGCCAAACTCCTCTGAGACGGGCAGGAGGGGGATTGTTGTGTTCCTGTTGCTTTGCAGCATCCTACAGGGAACGCTTCTGCCTCCCCAGGTGTGTTTGCCTCCTGCTTGGGCTGCGTGCAGTTGCTGATTCATTTTTGGAGCTGTGCTGGGGGGCCAGAGGCTGCACCTTCCATTTCCCCGCTCGGCCACCCCCGTTGTGGCTGCACTGACTTGTTACCCCTGGTCCTGCTGGTTTTATACCTGGTCTGGAAGCATCCCTGCAGCCCACTGCCTGCCCGCTGCCTACAGCTGGTGTGTGTGCAAGCACAGCCCAGAGACCACCGTGGTGGGCTGTGGCTGGGGCTTTCCTGCCACCCTGCGTGACCAAATAGGGCTGGGATATGGGGGACACCCTGCCCAGGGTAATGGTGCATCCCCGGTGGGGGTGAGCAGCTGAGATGTTCAGCTGGGAAAGTTGGAGGCATCGAGGGAAATCTTGAGGCATCCCTGGTGCTTCTGAGCCCTTGGAGGGAAAAGCAGAGACTGGGATTAATCCAAAGGCAACCCGAGAGTGCTGTTGGGGGAGCAAAGCTCCCTCTCCCTTGGGTGGGATCGCTGCCAGCCCCCTGGCAGAGCACTGAAGGATGGGCTGATGCTGGGGAGCTGCAGGCAGGGACCGCGTCCCTGGGCATCGCTGTGGGGAGACAAAGCGAGCAGGCAGCGCTGGGGGGGGGGCTAGCAGGCAGCAAAGTGCTCGCACGGGGCCAGGGCACAGCAGTTCCTCTCTCCCTGCTGCCACCAGCCCAGCAGAGTCACCCCAGGCGGGGTGGCAATGTCCCCAAGGGGAAAACCCCCTCATTGTCACCCTGTCAGTGCCCCAGGGGTGTGGCAAGGTGGGGGCCAACCCCATTGCTCCCCGCAGGGCATGGCCCATCTGGCATAGGGCAGGGACCCCCTTGCAGAAGGAGAAGGCAGACAAAGCCGGGGTGCATCACCGGGCCCCCTGCTTCGCCATCCTCCCTTACCTGCGGGATGTCGCCAGCCGTTTCCCTGGCAACGGCGATGGCATCCCGAACACCTCGGGCAGAGTTTCCCTGCCTCCCCTGCGATGTCATCCGCCGTTTCCCGGGTAACCCAGCATCCGGGAGCCGGCTCTGGCAGGCAGGTAGAGGAGGACCTCAGCCCACCCACCGCCTTCTGCTGTGCCCAGCCATTCCCCACCCGAAAGCAGAGCACCGGCGGAAGGGCTGTGTGTGTGAGGTGACCCGTGGTGGCTTTGGGTGGCTGTGGCCAAGCGGTGGGGACAGGCTGGCAGGCCCCAGGGTTCCTCTTTCCAGACCCAGGAATGGGAAGATAAGGCGAATGGCATGGCAGCCTTGGCGGAGCAGCCAGCCTTGTCTGCCATGCACAGAGCCCTGTCCGTGCGCTGCTCCTTGAAGGTGCCTCGTGGGTCTGTCTGCCTGGCATTGGGGAGCCCGGGCATGGGAGGAGAGGCACGGCTCGGGGACATGACGGCCACCCTGTGTCCCACCCCATCCCTGCACAAAGGGCTGGGGACTGCGGCTGGGATCGTGGAAGTCAGTGTTCCCAAGGGGACAAAAGCCAAAGGAGGTTGGAGAGTGTCTGGGTCAACTGGCGATTCCCTTTCCTGGTCACCTTTGAGCAACTGCTTTTGGCAGGAGGTGTTACCCTTCAGGAGGGCACTGGTGAGGCATGCTGAGCATCCCGCTCTGTGCTGGTCCCGGGGCTGTTTTCCTCCAGGCGATGCCCTTCATGCCGTGAGCCTGTCCTGGGGTGAACGCACTGAGCGGAAGGAGTCCTGGCAGCTGGCATTGCTCCCCTTGCTCTATAAGCAGGTTTCCTGCTCGTCCCCAACAGCTTTGCTCCATCCCAAGTGCCAAATCCCCCCCTTCCCAAAGCAAGTCTCCGAGACGCCAGAAGTCCTTCTAAATCCCTCTGCAGCAGGGTTAAGCGCTGGGTCCCAGGGCAGGGAGGTCGGGAGCCCCCCGCTTTCTGGCCAGGAGCGCCCCGAGATGGTGGCAGCCCCAGGTGCTTTCTTTCTCCGCCAGTGGATCAGGAGCCGGGAAAGCCCCTCGCGATGCAGCCGTCCTCAGCCCTGCCCGGCCCGGCTGCGGGGGCCCCAGCCCAGGCGCTGAGGCGGGGGGATTGTATTTGGGTGAAATCGGAGCCTGCGGCATGGCGGTCGCCAGGATTTCCCCGTGTAGCCTGTGCTGTGCCCCATACGCTGGGGCTGGGGAGATGAGCGCAGGCAGGGGCTGCTGGCTGGGGGATTTTGGGGGGAGCCATGGCCCTGCTGGCAGGCAGCCCCTCTCCTGCGTGACCCCCACTTTGGGTGCACCACCTCGGGCAGGGGCTGGCTCGCCTGTGCTGCCTGCACCGAGGGGACCCAGCAGCCCTCTCCTGCTGAGCCCTCAAGGCAGGGGGATGTCCAAGGGGGGGGTCCCCCCTTTCCGAACCCACAGAGTGCAAGCACATCGGTGCAACCCTGCGTGCGAGTGTGTCGGTGTGGGGTGACACCAGTCCGTAGGCTGCCTTGTGTCTCGCTCAGCCGCTGCGGCAGGAGTCGCGGGCAGGGCTGTGCAGGAAGCCCAGCGACCCGAAAAGGGCTCAGCGGGTGCCCGGAGGCCGCAGGGTGCCAGTGGTGCCTGCGCACCCCGTAGGTGGGGAGCATTGGGGTGCGGGAGCCTCCTGCCCTGGAGGGTTTTACCCAGCCCTACAATAAATGGCACAAGCCCCCATGCTCGCTGGGGCACGGGGGGAGCTTGCAAGCCCCCCCGGCTTGGCTGGGCAGCTGATGTGCGCGGGGGAGGCCTCCCCTCCTCCTGCTCCCTGTGCTGTGAGTAAGCGCAGGCTGGCGAGACCCCGCGCGAGGAGCTGTGGGGGCAGCGGGGGGGCCCCATAATTAGCAGGTGCAAAGCAAGCTGCTGCCCGTCGGGTCAGCTGAGTCACTGCGCAGCCGGCGTGCGTGCCGGGGCGTGCGCCTGTGCACGCAGGCGTGGGTGAAGTGGGGCTCGGGGGGTGGCGGCTGCGGGGTGGGGGGCTGCGGGATGCGGGGCAGGGGGTCTGTGGGCATCATGGGGAGGTGTTGGTGGGTGGGCTGGGGGGGCACATGCGTGGGGTGGGTGCACGCTGTGCCTCTGCGTGAGTGCGGGGAGAGGTGCGTGACGCCCCGCTGTAGGCTGGTGACATCCCGGGCAGGGCTTAGGCTCCTCCAGCCCTGAGCTGGTGGCTGCTCCTTCACCCCCCCGGGAGAATGGAGCTTTTTCCATCTATCTTCCCTCCGAGAGCACATTTGCTTTTGGCTCCTGTCCAGCATTCGGTGGCGGCTGGGAGCCACCACGAGGCGCTGCACTGGGTGCTCCTCAGGGCGCTGCGCTGGGTGCTCCTCGGGGCTATGCGGGGCACAGCAGGGATGAACCCCCCATCCCTCTTCACCTGCAGGACCCTCTCCCACTCACGAACCACCCCCAGCTGTGAGCTCCTCACCCCGCACGCCGTGCCAGTGACCCCGAAGAGCAGCAACCTCAGGGAGACCCACAGGGCACCCCAGGGTGCCATCACCCCCCTGGCCTTCTCCAGGGGTCCTGCAAGCTGTGAGCAGGCAGCGGGGCACGATCTCTGGGGAGGGGTGGGCTGGCCCTGGGGCAGGGGCTGGGGCTCTGGGACATGGCAGATGGCCGGGGCAGAGCTGGCTCATGGAGCAGTGGCTGTGAAGCAGCTCTGCCAGCGACTCCCTCTGCCACAGCCCCCTCTGTGCCTCAGTTTCCCTTGACTGCAGGCAGCCCTGGGCTCTGTGGGTGGGGGCAGCACCCCTCCTTCCACCAGCTGACGGGGCTGGCACTACAGGAACAACCCCGGGGCCCCGAGGTGACCTTGCTCTGCTTGCGTGACTCTGGCTCGCCGAGCATGTGCTGGGGGGGGGCTTCAGGACACGATGAGCATATCACACAGGATGCTCGGGGCAAGGGGGCTCCGGTTGCCCCCCCGGTGTCTCGCTGTCTCTCCCAACAGGGTCTGCGTGCGGCTGGGGACCGCGCGGTGCAGCCCCGGGCACAGACCGAGACTTTTCGGCTGCCTGAGTGACATTAAAGGCATGGCAGGCTCAGCCCTGCTGGGAGCTCCGGTCCCAACGCATCTTGCCTCGGGGTCTGCGTGTGCGTGCGTGAGTGCGAACACACAGCACGAGCAGGCAGCGGAGCCTCCCTGCCTGCCTGGGATGAGCAGGCAGCAATTTGCCTGCTGTTTTCACCAGCGCCCGCCTGCTCCGCATGGCCTGGGGGACAGGGCTGCTTTCCAGGGGCTGTTTTGGAGGTGCTTGATGTTCCTCGGGTCCCCGTGGCAGAGGGTACCACACTCGGTGGCATCTCAGCCATGCCGACATCTCCAGGTTGCCTTTCCCTGGCGGGGGACGTGGTGCATGGATCAGGACCGGGTGCCATTGGGTTTGGCTGGGCCAGGCGACACATCAGCGTGAGGCCGTTTCCCACTGTGCTTCTGGCCATGCAGGGACATGGTGACAGCCGTGACAGTTGCTCACACCACTGCCTCCCTGTCCCCATCCTTGTGGGATGCCGGCTCCTGGCATGGTGCGTTTGCCCCTGCCAGCTGGGCAACCACGGGGGTCTCCACTTCCCACATCGCCTGGTTCCTGCCTGTCCCAGGTGGGCTGTGCCGGTGGCACGGGGCTTTGCTCCCTCTGTGTCCCATGCACACACAAAAAGGAAGCTGGAAGTGGAAAAAAGGGAGTTGCGTGGGTTTGGAAGGGTTTCTGTGCTGCAGCGTGTGCCGGCGTTGGGGTGCTGTGACTGAAGGGGCTGGTGTGGGGCCAGCTGGCACCGGTGGAGGGGACAGGGAGGATGCTGGGGGGTGCGCCATCTCACAAGGCTGAACTGGGTGGGGTGGCTGGATCCGGCCCACAGCGGGCGTTGCTGTGGGCTGGGGTGCGGAACACTGTCTTGCGAGGGGGACAACAGCGTGGGGACAGCAGGGGTAGCGCGGGAGCCTGGCAGGACGGGCAGGAGCGCCCCGAGGTTGACTAGAGCAGGTGGACCTGATGCTGCCGTTGGCTGGAAACTGCTCATTATTTTCACAGATGTTTTTTAAATAGTGCTTTTTGCAACATTTCTGTGCTGTACAGCAGGTCCCCATGACGAATATTTTCTCTTCTCACCCAAAGGCATTGCATCACTAAACCCTCCCCTGCCCCACCTTTGGGGCCTAAAACATGCAAACTAGTACAAATACTTGTTTTCTTGAACAACTGGGATTTTTTTATCCGAATAAAACTGTTCATGAAACATCTTTCAGATAAGAGTGTTTGGAGGCGGGGATGCCCCCAGTGTCCTGGTAAACCATCCGGACCCCATCCACCTCTGAGCCCTGGTGCTCCCAAGCGTTTGCCATCTGTGCTTGCTGGTGGCAGGATGAAATCTCTTGCAGGTGTTTGAAAAGCAAAAGGCACCTTTCCGTGCACGGCCAAACCAGCTCCCCATCTCCAAGGGCTGCCCTGAGACGCATGTCCATGCATCTGCCCAGGGTTTGCTGCATTTGCCAGGGAGTTTGCAGAGCATGGGGAGCCCGTCCCTGCTCTAGCAGCCAAAGCAAACCTGCTGGGGTCCTGGATGGACATCTGGGTCGTGGCGTATCGGAAAGGATTTGGCTTTGCTCCATGGGCCCCTTGAAAGACCCATGGCTGGAGGACACAGTGCGGAGGGACTCACTGCTTCTCCAAGAATCCCCACGGGGCTGGTCCTCGGGGATGGAGTGGGGCCACGGGGCAGGCGGGGAACACCTGGAGCAGAGCGAGTCCTTGGGGGACACGTGTGTCCCAGCGCATGGCCCCGTGCCCAGTTTTCTGTGCTCTTTTGGGTACCGTCCAGCTCTAGATCTCAGGCTGAAAAGCAGGGCAGCCTTGACTGAACAGGCACAGGGGAAGGATGGGGCTGGATGCAAAACCCTCCAGGGTTTGGGGTTTCTGCTGCTGCTCAGGTCAGCGTGGTGCTCACGCGGTCGGTGCATTCGAGCAGGACAGCAGTACAAGGGTGATGTGTGGCTGGGACCCGCGTCTCTCCCAGGTGGCCAAGTGACCCAGAGATGGCATCTCATGGCACCCCACAGGGTGGTCATCTCCCACGGGTGCCTGAGCATCATTGTGTAAAGCGGGATGTTGCAGGCTGAGTCCTGCTGTTTCCCTCGTCTTGCTCCTGCGGGCTGCAGGCAATGAAGAGGAGGCGGATTGTTTTCCTCCCGGGAACAGCCGGCTCCTCTGCGTGGTGGGGTTTGGACCCCCACAGGGGCTCAGCATCCTGCTTGGGGTGTCTTCTGCATCCCTTGTGGGTGCTGGGTCTCCCCAGGGTCTCCCAGCGTGATTTGATCTGCCTTGCCTTCAGATCAGGAGCAGCTCTTACTTGCTCTGGGTGTACTCAGCGTGGGTACAGGCAGGGCTGCCTGCGGGTGCCGGGGCGCACGTCCCCAGCCAGCCACAGCCCCAGTACCGGGCAGCGGGGGGGCAGCCAGCAGGGAGTTAAAACGGTACCCAAGGAAAAGGGAGTGCGGCTGCTTTAATTATTTGGCTGCGGTGAGAACTTGGTGTGGAGGAAATTGAACCCAGGGGAAAAAATACTGTAATTTCATGCAAAAATTACATGGCAGCTCCGAGTGATTTACTGCAGCTATTTTGGTGGCCAGCTCTGGGGTGTAATTAGAGTATTACTGGATAAGTCGCTGATGGTGGAGAAGGTCTTTCCAAGGCGTCTCACCTGGTCCCGTATGTTGGAGAGGGGTCCAGGCAGGCTGGGACCGGGATGCTGGGTGGGGGCGTGTTTTGTCCCCAAAGGCAGAGGGGCTTGATGTCTCTCAGCTGGATGTAGGCACCTTGCAGAGCATCTCTGGCTGTGCTGGCACCTTGTGTCTCACCAGCACCCTTGGGACCCTCGAGGGAGGCTCCAGGTCTTATCCAGCTCTGGGGTGGCTTGTGCGGGGGGACAGTACGACCACGCTGTGTGGGTGTGGGCTCAGCCTCGCTGGGTAGCTGTGCTGGGGGGATTTCTCAGCATGTGGCTCGGTGCCACGGCATTTTCTGGGGAGCTGGGAGAGGACGTGGTTTCCAGCTGTGAGTGTTGGGGTGCTGTGATCTGGGAAGCTGGGGCTGGCTGGGTGCTGTGCTGGCCTGGGAGGGCAGGCTGCTGCCTGGGGCTCTCATGGAGTGCTGCAAAGGGCGCAGAGCTCAACCCCACGCTCACCCCATGCGCAGTGATCCCTTGCTACTGCCAGTCCCACAGCCTGTCCTCAGCATCACCGAAGGGCCGAATATGAGCAGGGCAAACAGCGGGGTCTGGCACAGGTCCCCTGAGCAGTGCCATGCGCGGCAGCACCGCGAGGTCCCCCTGCCATCTGGTCTGGGCAGGTGGCCCAGCAGCCGCCTGCGAGGCCGGTCCCAAGGCGAGCGGGTGGCTGTGCCGGGGCCAGCCGGCTCGGAGATGCGCGACACACAGACACAGCTTGTCTGGTACCTAACCCCCCTTCCCTCTTTTGGCATTGCATTACAGGGCAGGGATATGGGACATGTGTGGGGCTGGAGGCAGGCAGAGCAGGCAGGAGGTGGGCAGAGGCTCCTGGCTGACCCCTGCCTCCTGCCAGCCCTGCGCTGGCACCGGTGTGCAGCCTGCAGGCAGGGACCCCGTAGCCAGGGAGAGTGTGGAGCCAGCCCATCACCTTGGCATTGGGGCACGCTACAGCAACAGCCCAGCTCTGCCTGGGTTGTGTCTCCTGGTGGCACCCAGTGCCGAGGCGAGCCTGCAGCCGGGCTCTGTGCACTCACCGCTGTGTGATTGCACCCGTGCAATTCCTGCCTGCTTGCAGGGTGCTGGGAAAGACCGAGCTCCCCCGAAACATCCCTCGCTGGGCTCAGCCCTGGGCTCTGCACCCCATAAGTGCAGCCTGTGCCTTTAGCAAGGGAGACTGTGGGGACAGTGACACCATACGGGGCCAGGCCACCACCTGCTGAGCCCCTGGGCTCCCCCAGGAGGGTCCCCGAGCTCCCCAGCCCTGCCTGCTCTCTGCCCGCTTCCCCGGGAGGCGAGCGCGCCTGCTCGTTATCTGCAGCTGCCCTGGTGTGATCTAATGAGCCCTTTGGGGAGCGCGTGTGGCGGGCCCGGCAGCGCTGGCGGGATTCGTGGAGATGGCGGTTCTGCCGGGGGCGCAGAGGGATTACTGCCTTACACATCGCACCCAGGGCTCCTGCTCTGCCCCCGCGGTCCCGCTGGTCCCCCTGGCAAAGTCCGGTAGCACTGAGGATGGATGGTCCTGGTGGTCCCCTCGGGGTGGTGGTTGCGGCTGCCCGGTAGGACACGGTTGGGACAGACGCCATGGGGTGAAGGGACCTCTCCCCTGCCAGCCACACCGGGGATCAGCTTTTCTGGCCCCTTCTGTCCTGAACCAGGTTGGGAACGGCCATGGTTGGAGGAGGAGGTGTCATGCAGAGCCCCAGCAAAGTCATAGAGGGTTTGGGGGCTGTGCTGGCCCCATCAGGAGAAGCCCAAGGCTTTGGCCAAGGGAGGAGCAAACCGGAGCAGGGAGTGTCTTTGAGCAGACTGTGGGAGCACAATTTACCATCCAGGTGTCCCTCCAGCACTGAAATCACCCGATGCCAGTCCTGATGCTGTCCCCATACATCCATCCCCTTCCCACAGGGCTCTGGGGACCCATCCCCTGAGCCACCTCACCGGGACCCGGTGGCTGAGCTGGTGTGAGCCCCACTGCCGTAGCGGGAAGTGGGGAAGATGCTGGTGCTGTGTTTGTCCCCTCCAGACAGTGGGAAAAGGCTGTCTCCACAGGGGATAGGTGCTGCGGGTGCTCCGCAGGCTCACAGCGAGGTTCCCCAGGGATGGGGACATGGCAGGACCCGCCGGGGCAGGGAGGATGCTCCTGGTTTTGAAGGGGACGTGGAGTGATGGCGGCTGGCTACAATAAACCGGCTGCCATGGAAACGGCAACACTCCCATTGCAGAACGTGGTAGCAACCAGCTGTTTGGCAGCAGCAGTAACCAGGGCCGGGAGAGGGGTGCTTGGCTGCGCCTGCCACCTCTCCTCCAGTGGCACTGCTGCCACCGTTGGGATGGCTCCAGCCTGGGCATAAGGAGTCTCCTGATGTGGCCGAGCTGCCCGCCACCAGCTCCCTCCTGGCCAGAGGTGTGCGGGGCATCGCACCCTGCTGTGCAGCCCCGGTGTGCCGAAAAGGCTGAGCCAAGGACCCGGGGCTTGGCACCCACCTGGGGCTCTCCAAGCTGAGCCAGGCTGCATGGAGGCGGCAGAGCAGGGATGCCCAAGCAGGCATCCCCGGCCAAGGGCTGTGGAGCAAGTGATGGGCATGGGGGGGCTGCCCAGGGGTGGGCACGGGGAGCGGTGTGTGGTTTCATTTACGTCAGTCACTTCTCCGGTGGGTTTGGGAATCGCTTGCAGAGCTCATGGTCAGGAGGGGGAGGGAGGCACCGAGCCAGTCGTGAAACACAAACTCAGCTGCCAAGTCCACGGGGGCGGTGAGGGGGAGCACTGTGCCCGGGCGCACAGCCCGGGCTGCTCCCCGGGGGGCTGTGCCGGGGGTTAGACCCGCTGTGAGCCACGAGGTGTATGGCAAAGGTGGGCCAGGACTGGCACGGCGCCGGGCAGGGGATGGGCTTTGCCTTGGGGACCCATCCAGCCACCACAGCACCCATCTCTGTCCTGAAGCCTAGCCCGGAGCCCAGACAGCCACAGCCAGGCTTGGGATGGGGCTGGCGAGTGCTGGCAGTGGGTTGGGGTCACAGTGGCAGTTTCCACCTGGACCGTCTCCTTCGGGAGAGGCTGGTCTGGGGCACACCATCACCCAGCCCCAGGGAACAGCAGAGGAACACGGGCTGGGGGACGGCTCCACTCCTACACCCCAGAGCATGGGACTTGCCTGGAGCCATCCTTTGCTCCACAGCGTTGTGGACCTGTGGGGCAGGGCAAGGCTGGACCCTGTTGCCCGGTCCCTGCCAGGCTCTGCCCCTGCACTGCCCCGGGGGGTGGCACGGAGAAAGGCTTTGGGGGGCTTTGGAGGAACGGGGGGGTTGCAGCACGGGGGCTCCCGTAAGCCCAAGCTGCCCCTCTCCACCCACCCAGCACACGCCAAGGGGGTGATTAGCAGCTCCTAATGAGATGCCGGCTGGGCTTCGAGCTGGCCGTGATGCATGAGGAGGCGGGAGATGCTCTGGCCCAGCCGTGCTGAACAGCCTTCAGGCTCCTTGCGTGTCAGCCACCTGCGACGGAGGGCCTGGGACGGACACGGCCCGTCACGCCTCTAATGGGCATTTGGTTCAATTAGCAGCACGTCAGACCGGCTCTGCTCAGGCGACGCACTGACCCGAATATGCTCGCCTCCGCTCGGCAGCCGCCGGCGAGACCCCCGCGGCGGGAAGGCGGGCGCCCTGCCTCTGCCCCCGCCGTGCCCTTCCTGGGGGCACCGGGCAGCCCATGCACTTCCCCCTGCCCAGCTCCAGCAGCGATGCCCCGGGGAAGGACATGCTGGGGCGGGGGGGACAGCCCCGGCTCCCCGAGGGGGAGATGTCAGACAGGACCCGGGAACCAGCTTGGGGGCAGCGAGCTGGCTGTGGGGTGCCCGAGCCAGTGCGAGGGGCTGGGGGGTGTTATGGGGCATTGCAGGGGGGCTGGCTGTAGGATGCTATAGGGCACTGCAGGGAGCTGGTGGAGCAGTGCAGTGGGTTTGCTGTAAGATGCTATAGGGTGCTGCAGAGATAGGGCTGTGGGACGCTATGGGGCACAGCATGGGGTGCTGTGGGGCATTGCAGAGAGCTGGTTTTGGGGCTCTGCGTGGGGCGGTGCAGAGGGCTGGCTGTGGGGCACCTGCATGGCTACAGGGCACTGCAGAGGGCTGCCTGGGGTAGGAGAGGGCAGCGCAGGGGGGTGGCGGGGTGTGCGGTGGGGCAGTAACACTCCGGCATGCTACTGGCAGTGCAGAGCACAGGCTGCAGGTCTGGAGCAGAGGAGATCCCCTGCGCATGGCAGCTGCTCAAAACTGCCTTGCTGAGCCCTGCGCCGGGGGCTGCTCCTTCCCGGCAAGCGCGTGCTGCCCCAGCCCCGGCGGCAGCGGGGAGATGGGGACATCACCGGGGCTGCTCACAGCAGAGAGGCCAGCGGGGATTCACAGCCTTCCTGAACCTGGCACGCTGCCGGTGCCAGGCTGTGTCCCATCCTTGGGGAGTTGGAGGAACCTTGTCATGTGTTAGGCTGGATTTACAGCCACCTGCCTGCCCTCTCCCTGGCTTTCTCCTCTGTGCCGCTTCCCCCCGCCTGAAGCTGGTGCTGGGTTCACCCACCCGTGCATGGAGGGCTGCCGTGGAGCTGGCTGATGTGCCTGCAGTCACCAGAGGTGATGGGGGTCTCATCCTGCTCCTTGTCTCAGGCACAGCGCGGGGGTCCAGCTGCTGTCAGCACGGGGTGTCCGTCCCGCTCGCGAGCATCTGGGATGCTTGTCATCCCTCTGGCGCGCGGGGCGTGCTGCCGCAGGATGCCAGCTGCCATCTGCTCGCCAGGCAGGCGTGGGCCGTGCTCAGGATGCAGCGCTTTGGTGCCAGGGCTGGTGGACTGCGCACCGCCACCAGCTGCTTCGGGCAGGACGGAGGGGACAGGCCCACGCTGGGGTGGTGGGTGGCATGGTGACGCCAATGGCAGGGAGTAGGGCTGGCCATCCCCAGGGGATGGTGCCAGGAGGCCACGGTGATGGCCATCCTGCACTTAGGTGCTGGTGCCCATGGGCAGTGCCGTTTCTTGGGCAAATAAGACTTCTTTGGGGGTGTCACTGGTGACTGTCCCATGCCACCGCCACCTCTGAACAGCATCCCCCAGGATGCGGCACCATAGGGGCTGTCAGCAGCCTCTGACCACTGGAATATTTCCTCCAACGCTGGCAATTTTTATGTACGAGAAGTAAATAAGCATCAATTAACCCCTGGAGCCATCCTCGTGCTGCTGGAGAGCAGCCGACAGAGCACTTGTTAGTGGCCCTGTCGCTGCTTCCTCCTGTTAACCAGCCTGTGAATCTCCGCCAGGTAACAGGCTCATTAGCTGGATGGACCAGGAGCCCGGATAGACGTACAGACCCTGGCCGTGGGTCTGGTGCTCACTGGGAGCACGCGGGGTCTCCGCGAGCATGACCAGGCTCTGCTGCCATTGGGAGGGGTAGGATGCGCAGGGAGGAGGCTGGCGTCTGGGATTTTGGGCTTTTGTGGTTTTGCTCAGAAAAACCCTGGGTGACATGGGGACAGCAGGGAGGGGTAGCAGCCCAGGGACAGTGACGGGGACAACATATGGGCGCAGAGGATGTGGCAGGGATAGGGACAGGTCAATAGGGCCCCCTCATTTGCTCTCCCCAGCTTTGGCCCGGACCAGGGCTTGTTGCAATCCCGCTCTCTCTTGAATTGCACTTGTTTCCCCCACCCTGTGCTCTCCTCGGGGCAGGCAGGAGGATGTCCAGCTCCGTCTTGCACCCCGACACCCGTAGGCACCCCAAGGCTGGAGGAGTGACCCCCTGGGACACGCTGCTGGGGTGCTGCTGGTGGTGGGGATCGGCAAGGTGCCCGGGATCCTGCGAAGGGCACCTTTGTGCCTGGCATCGACGCCCATCTCAGGGGTCCACCAGCACCCCACTGCTGTGCCGGGGACAGCCTCCCCAGACAGCGTCTGTCCAGTCAAAAGGACACGGGAAACGCTCCCAGCACAGCACCAGCATCATCATTGCTGCCAGATGCAAATTGATAGTCAAGTCACTCATCCAAACAATGGGGTCCGGCTAATCCTTTTACAATGGGACTAATTGCTAATCAGACCGATTTCACACTGGCTGTTCCCCTGACAATGAGGCTCGGTGGAGAAGGGCTCCTGGGGGGGTGAGAATGCTCCATGGGTGTCCACGGCTCCCACCAGCCCCTCCATCCCCATGCCAGGCCCTGCAGCAGGGCCAGCCCCTGGCAGACGGACACTGGGATGGCACCGGGGTCTTCCAGGTTGGCTAAGCTTCCAGTAGCCGGTGGTGAGGGGCTGGCGTGGGCTCCAGCCTCGTCCTCCCTTGGTGTCAACCAGGGCTGAGCAGGGCTTGGGTCCACCTGCAACACCTGGCAGCCCTGGTGTCACCTCCAGCCCTCTCCTCCGCTACCCAGAGCATCCCCTGCCCCTCCACAGAGCTACGGGGGTGAGGGCTGGTGGCTGAAACGGTGGGTGTCATTCCGTGGCAGGGGCCGTGGCACAGTCTGGATGCACGCTGGGCACTGATGCTCCTTGCCCTGCACCGTTTGGGTACCGCGGGCTGCGGTGCCGTGTGGGGCCAGGATGTTGGGAGCATCTCTCTGCTTTGGTGAGGGGCCTGAGCCATTGGAGTGGGGCAGGCAGGGAGGGTGTGCCATGGGGGCAGACGGGGACGGGGAGGGAGAGAGAGCAAGGGTGCAGGGCATGGTCAGCCCTGCAAAGGTCCGGGTTGCTGTGAGAAGTGGTGCAGGACTTCGGCTCACAGGGCAGAGAGGGGCAGAGCAGTGTCGGAGGTGTCGTGGGGACCCTGGGACTGGCACCAGCCTTTGCCTGCTCCCCCTGCACCCCGCCAAAATCTGCCAGACTCTGGTGCACACCCCTGCCAAGGCAGCTGCTGTCAGGGAGTTTTTGCCAGCCCTTTTGTCCCCTGCACATCACCACACTGCCACGGGCTGGCCAGGAGCTGAGCCCCACATTTCGGGGTGTCCAATCACGTGCTGCTCCCTGCCAGCCCAGGACTGGGTGCTGTGGGACGCCGGGGGCTCGTGGGGCTGCCGGGAGCTGTCAGGGTGGTGGCGGGTGAAGCAGGTCCCTGCCTGCGTGGTGTTAATAAGCTCCTGGCCCGCCCCTGTGCAGCCCGCTGCCCTGCGCCGTGCACCCCGAGCCACGGCCAGCCGAGCGCGTCGGGGTGCTAATGAGGAGAGAGCCGGGCTCGCCGCGCCACGCGCTTAATTGCTGCTGTCTTTTGGCTCTTAATGAAGATCCGCTGCAGAAGAGGCAGCAGCCTCCCCTCCCCTCCTCTCCCTCAGGCAGCCTGACCCCACCAGCCTCCCCGCACCAGCCCTGTCCCCTGCCCGACACCAGCCTGGCCCTGGGTTGATGGGTGGTGCTGGGTGCCTGGGTGCCCTGCGCTGGAGCTGTGAAGCGGGCAGGAGGCAGTAGCAGAGCAGAAGGTTAGCACCGTGCTGAATGTCATCCCTGTCCAGTCCTGGGTGTTCCCAAACCCCACAAACACCATCCCCTTTCTCTGCAGGCAGCTCAGTCCCAGCCGCGGAGGGCTGCAGCACCTCCTGCCTCCTGGGCTGAGCGGACCCGGGGAGCACTGGCAGGGAGGAACCGGGGTTGTGCAGGGGGTCCCCACTCCTGTGAGGGGTCCAGCAGCAGCTGAGCATCACCCCAGCAAGCCATGCTCAGGCATCCCCAGCCCCCCGGGTGTCTGTGTGTGGCTGTAAGGTGGCACCATGGGGCTGAGCTGGCTGGTGGCTCTGGCTCTGCAAACGCGGTGACGGCCACGTGCTCTGCAGATGTGCCCTGCTTCTGTGCCCTGCCGCTTGCACTGCGGCTCAGTCACATGGAGGGGGTCCTCCTGTGTTTCAAAGCAGAGGTGTTTGGGGGGCGGTCAGAGAGACCTCTCCCTGCCAGGTACGCTGGCCCAGGGCTCAGCCTCCTCCGGCTGAAGGCAATGAGCATCGACACGGGCAGCCACCACCTAGGAGGGCAGCACGTGTCCCAGCCTGTTCCCTGAGCCATGCCAGCCATGGCCTGCCCCCTCCCCAGCTGTGCACGGGGCCGTGCAGGAAGGGGTTAACGGCTAGCCCATACCTGCAGTTGCATTTTAAAGATGTGAAATTAAAGCCCATAATTTATTCTCCCCACACACGAAGGAGCAATTAGTTCTAAACACGGCTTAATCAGTCAGCGCGAGATTGATTTCTGTAGACTTGGATTTGGTGGCTGCTGGCGAGGAGCCAGCCTGGGAGCAATCTCCAAATAAATGAAGTGCAGAGAAGTAAGCCATTACATAATATGATAGATGAGGCTGGAGCTCACTCGCCTCTTCATTAGTATTCCACTGTACACCGGCAACGGCACCAAACTTTCTCCCCAGCACCTTGGTTTCTTCCCCCTCCTCATCCCTCTGCCCGTCCTGCAGCTCGGCCGGGGCAGGAGCAGCTGCCTGCCTCCCTTCGGCAGCGGAGCCCCAGCCCGCAGGCAGCGCTGGAGCAAGGGTCTCTATGCTGTGGGCTGATGCCTCTTTGGGATGCTCTTCCCTGGGCTCTGCGTCTTGCCTTTCCCCTCTGGACATCGAGGAAACCGAGGCACAGGGAGCTGGAGTGGCATCCCGTGAGCTGCAGGAGATCAGCAGCAAGAGGCAGATGTCCTCGTCCCCTCTCCTCCCCTGGCCGCAGCTTTGATGGCATCTCCCCAGGGTAACCGCAGCCTGTCACCCCACGGGGCAGTGGCAGCTGGGCACGCTTGCACTGGGACGTGGCCCCTGGTGCAAGTTCCCTGCCTCCTCCTGCCTTCTGCGAGGGCATCCCTGCTCCGGCCAGTGAGCTGCTCAGAGCCGCAGCAGCAGGCGAGGGCAAGGGGAGCAGGGTATTGCTCTCAGTAGGAAAACCCCTTGAGGTGCTGGATGTGGGTGCAGAAGTGTCAGGGGAGAAAGCACGCCCCGAGCGGCCCTTGTCTGGGCAGTGGGGGTTGTAGCTGGGTTTGCACAGCCCCGTGCTGTGATGCCCGAGCCTCTCGGGCAGGGTGCGTGCCTTCTGTCCCTGCCACCGGGCCCAGCCTGCAGACACGCAGGGAACCAGACCCTCTCCACCTGGGCCCCCGGCCCTGCTCGCAGGGGGTGACAGGCCTTTCGGGGACAAGACCTCGCTTACGTGGTGCTGATGTGTTGTTTTGGGCTGTGGCGGTGACTACGCGCACTGCGCAATACATGCTTCTCCCTCCCCGGTGATGAGGGAGGAGGGGAGCACACCGCAAAACGATGCCGGGCAGGGAAAGCGGTTTGGAGCCAGCTCCAGAGGGTGGGTGCCTGGTGCTGTGTGGGCAAAGGGTGTCCCTCTGCCCGTGGAGCTGGTGGGGTGCCTGGCGGTGGGGAGAATGGGCTGGGACCTCTGCAGAGGTGCGCAGGGGCAAGGCTGTGCTGGGAGCATCCCGGGGGGGCTCTGCTTGGAGCGTGGGTGGCCAGGGCTGGGAGAGACAGAGATCTGGACCTGTGCAGGGACATGGTGCAGGGCCTGACTTTGCCCCTGCTTTCGTTACCTCCTCACCTTGTCCCTCCCCAGGCTCTTGCCAGGGAAGAAGATTCCCCTGAGACCTGGCCCTGCCTGGTGCCGGTCCCCAGAGCATGTGCTGAAGACCCCCCCCACTCCCTGCCATGACAGTAATTGTGCTAACGATAGCTAGCTGATAGATGCAGCTCAGGGCCATGACCCATGGGCTCCCAGAGGTGAAATGCCCGGCAGTGCTGTGGGAGAGACCCACCAGCTGAGCCCTCCGAGCCCCGACCCAGCAGCGTCCCAGGGGATGGAGCCCAGGCGCCCCATGATACCCCGTGCCCCCCCCCAGCCCTGCGGTCATCCCCCTCCTGCCCGCAGTGCTGGAGCTGCTGCTGACCATCCCCTCTGTCCTTGCTGTCTCCGCAGAACTCCATCCGGCACAACCTCTCCCTGCACACCCGCTTCATCCGTGTGCAGAACGAGGGCACCGGCAAGAGCTCCTGGTGGATGCTGAACCCTGAGGGCGGCAAGACAGGGAAGACGCCCCGCCGGCGGGCGGTCTCGATGGACAACAACAGCAAGTTCCTGCGGATCAAGGGGAAAGCCAGCAAGAAGAAGCAGCTGCAGGTAACGCAGGAGCGTGGGGAGGACAGCCCTTCCTCCCAGCAAGCCAAGTGGTCAGAGAGCCCCGCGTCCCACGCCAGCGATGAGTATGACGCCTGGGCGGACTTTAGGACGCGGGCCAACTCCACAGCCAGCACGCTGAGCGGGCGCCTCTCGCCCATCATGTCCAACCATGAGCCGGATGAGCTGGAGGAGGATGATGGTACCCCCTCCTCTCCGCTGATGTACCCCAGCCCCTCCAGCACCATGTCTCCTTCCCTCAACGCCCGCTGCTCCGTGGAGCTGCCCCGGCTGACTGACCTGACTGGCACCATCAGCCTCAATGAGAGCCTCGGGGAGAGCATGCTGGAGGACCTGCAGGATGGCTACACTATGAGCCCTTCGCAGCAGCTCCCCCCAGCTGCCCTGCGGCAGCGGAGCTCCAGTTTCACCTTCAACTCCAAGTGCTCCACCATGGGGGCTGCCACCAACACCTACTGCGGGACTATCTACAGCCAGCCGGCCATGAGCCTCATGCGCCGCCTGCCCATGCAGACCATCCAGGAGAACAAGCAAGCCACCTTCTCGCCCGTCAGCTCCTACAGGAACGCCTCGCTGCAGGACCTGCTCTCCTCCATCTCCTACGCGCACAAGGAGAGCATGGTCCCGGGGGACCTGCCCCTGCCGCAGGCCAGCCCCATGGTGCCGGCCCGTGGCCACAGACACAACCCGCTGCTGTGCGGGAGCGGGGAGCAGGGATTGTCCTCCTACCCGTCCCACTCGGGCTCTCTCATGAAGAGCAACGCTTTGTACCACCCATCACCAGCCGGTCACCACCCTGCGGTCAACACCAGTGCCTTAGCTAATCCTGTCAGCCTTATGAGCTTGCCCAGTGACACGTGCAGCATGACAGCCATGCCGCACCATGGGCATCTGCATTCCTACGCTAATAACCAAGGGGCACACATGAGCTTGCTGGATTCGCTGCAGGGCCCCTACCCGGGGGCTGTCCACCCCCCCGTGTTGGGCCAAGACAGGTTCCCAGCAGACCTGGACCTGGACATGTTCAATGGGAGCCTGGAGTGCGATGTGGAGTCGATCATCTTGAATGACTTTATGGACAGCGACGAGATGGACTTCAACTTCGACTCGGCTCTCCCGCCGCAGAACGGGCTCAACGTGCCTGTGCTGCCCGGGGGTCCGCAGCCCACGAACCAGAGCTGGGTGCCCGGGTGATGCCTGCCCTGGGGAGGGGGGCTCGCCACTGAGAAGCCACGAGGGGAACATTGAGACTAACTTTTTTTTTTCCTTTCTCTTCTGCCTTTGTTTGTTAAGATGGGCTAGAGCCATTGGTCTGAGCTTGAGGTCGAACACAAAACACAAACCGTAGGGTCAAATATTGAGACGGGGTAGGGCCCCTAGCCCCCAGCCCACACATGTGCCCGATCTGCTGAGTCCTCCCGCAGGCATCCTCCAGAGGACGTGGACGTGGGGCAGGTGGGCGGGAAAGGCAGCCAGAACCAGGCAGGTCCAGGGGGGGAGCAGGAAGGGAAAGCCTTTCCAGATGGTCCCAGTGTCCCGCTGCGACGGTGCCAGTTTGATTTGTCTTTGGGCTGGGTGATGGAGTGGTGATGGCTGGCGGTGTGGGAAACCCCTGCGTGGGCATCCCTTTCTGGAAAGGGACCCTCTCTGAGCCACCTCGGGAAGTAGAAGTGTCAGGAGCAGGGACCCTGCAGGGCAAGGGGGGGCTTGTCACCCCTAAATCCTGGTGGCGATCTGAGCTCTGCCAAGCCCACACGCCCAGACCACCTCCACTGCGGGTCTCCTTGCGTGGCTTCAGGCAGGATTTTTTACCAAGCACTGAGGAGGTGGGTTGGTGATGGAGGGAAGGGTGCGCAATCTGCAGCCCTGGGGACAGCATCTCGGCAGCCCACCTGCCCAGCTGTGGCTGGGGGTGCCACGGTCATGCCTGCCCACGGGAAAGCTGCAGTACCCTGCCCGGAGCAGGCGTGGGCACGCTCCTGCGCATGGTGCATAGCCCTGCATGGGGTGGTCCTGCCAGGAGTCATGTGCTGCTGGCCTGGGTCCCCCCGTGCCAGAGGCTCAAGGGGAGCTCACAGGGACGGGAGGGGGGCATATTTATTTGATTTCGTGCACTCTTTTGCCATTGAGTTTTAGCATTGGAAGGACGAAAGGGTCGAGCTTAGGGAGAGGAGGAGAGAGGCCGTGGGCAATGCTGCGCCTCATCGCACGTCTCATCTTGGCTTGGCCGTGGCTTTGGATGATGGGGTGGAAGCTGGGGGGCTGTGATGTGGGTCATCCTCAAGAAGGGGGTGTCTGCATGTGAGGACGGGAGGGATGCGGTGGCCAGGCCTCCTGAGGCAGCGTGGGGTCCACCCTGCCCCTAGCCTAGGTGACCCATGCGGGTTCCCCTGTGTGCAGAGCTCAGGGAGGTGCCACGGGGCTCACAGCGGAGCTGTGGGGCTCCTGGGGGGTCGCTACTGGTTTCAGGAGTGACTCCAGGAAGCAGCCAGCATGCCTGTCCTGAGGGCTCGCTGCCCTTCCCCAGGATGCCGGGAGAGCTGGTCCAGGGAGATGGCAGCAAGAGGGGTCAGCCCTGGTGCACCCATCGGCCAAGGGCCGGTGCTCCATGGGCATGGGGACCACGATTCACACACGGTCCCGCTGTCTGTCAGGAGCCCAAACTGGCCCCACTGCTCTGCGGGGCAGGCGTAGTCGAGGGACCCGCTGCCATCCTGCACAGTGGGGGTGAAGGCTCCCCGCTGTGGGGCAGCTCAGCCCTTGGTTTTTAGAGTGGGGCAGCCAGGCAGGCTGACGGGCAGCTGGAGCGGCTGGTCCAGAGTTGATGGAGGGTCTGGAAGGGAGCTGTGGGAGCTGCTGCTCTGCCCCACGGGCTCTCTGCACATCCCGTCTTCCTTCTGGGCACCACAGGCTTTCCCTAAACCCCCTGCCCCTGGGTTGCAGCAAGGGTTAGTCCACTGAACCAGCACATTTTCCTGGCCCAGCTCTTCCCTTCTTGCTCCAGCACCATCTCCCCTACCACGGTGCAGGTGCTGGGTCCCACCGAGCCATAGGGGAAGTGTGGCTGCTCGGAGCCGGGGCCGGCTGGGACCTGGGGGTGGGCACCTTCCGCTCCTCTCCTGACCCATGTGTCTGTGGCAAAGCGTGACAGAGGAGCCCCATGTGCCGCTGTTCACCTTCGCCCTGGGCACACGGCGGGCATAGTCTCTAAAGACATTCTTACAGGTTAATTAATTATGTTTACATTATTTGATCATGTACAGAATTTAATATATTCTATTATATATAATCTTTCTTGAATGCTTTTTTAAAAAGGATTATTCTTTGGTCAGGATCATTACCGCATTCGTTTTATACACCACCTCTCGTTTCAGGCATATTTAAAATTGTTGGAAACCGATTGCAAATGGCTGTTTAAAACCCGGCACCCCAACTCCGCACATGGGGTGTGAAGGACTGCTAGCGAGGAGAGGCAGGGAGGGCAGCTGGGGCTGCCACGGGAGAAAGGGGGGCTCTGTCCCCCAAGCCTGGAAGAAAGAGAAGGGGTCCTGGCTCTTCCAGGCATCCAATATCCAGGCACACATCCAGCAGCACACCAGCACGCCGGGCAGTGCAGGCGAGCTGGGGCTCACCCCAGCAGTTGGGCATTTGCAGATGGGATGCTCAGGCACAGGGACCCCCAAAAACCCCTTCGGTGTTGCAGATACAGGCTGACCATCGTTGCGGAGGGGAAGCCACACCAGCAGTAAGAGAAAAGACCCCCCCCTTGTCCCGCGCCTGCCCCACTCCCCCTGCTCGCCTCCCCCTGCCCCGCCGCGTGGTGCCCCCGGGCATCCACCCCCGGGGCACGTCCCATTGCGAAGCTGTCTTTGTGGTTCGTGACCGTGGGGTTGTCGTGTGTGCGGTGGAGTCGTGTTGGTAAGCGTCGTGTGTACAGTCGTCGTGCGGTGCGAGGGACAGCGGGCAGCGGGAGGCGGGCACAGAGACCCCCCCCAAAGTGGCTGGGACCCTGGAGAAGGGGGGGGGTGGCTGGAGGGGGAGGCAAGATGCCTCGCGGCGGAGAGGGAGCAGAGCCGGGAGGCTGGGGGATGCCGGGGCCATGGTGCCCGGGTGGGGTGGTGGTGATGGCACGGGTGTGACGGGGCTGTGCGTCGTGCACGTGGGGCAGGCATGTCCTGGGGGAGCCGACACGGCCGTGCCCCCCATGGCTCCCACCGCCCCACTGTCGGTACTGCTGTGAGGGCAGGGAAGGGGAAACCAGGGATTTATTTCACTGTCTGGCGGTGGGAGAAGCTCCAGGTTCCCTCTCTGGAAGCAGCTCCCCGAGCACAGGCCACCTCACGTCCCACCTCGCTCGGCTTCAGCCTCCCCGCCCCATCACCCCCTCTCCCTCCCAGTGCCCCCCTCCCGGCTCCCGCTCATCCCCAGCCCTGCCTGGAGCAAGGAGCCGGCAGCGAGGGGACGCCGAAGGGGCCCCACCAGTTTTCTTCATACGGCGGTTTTCGGTCCGTCCTTTCCCTCGTATTTATAACTGTACAGACTGGGGGGGAGGGTCTCTGACAGGCGTCATCTCTCACCACACATCTATCGTAGGCAATGGTAACTTTCTTGATTGTGCTATTAGAGTTTGTGTATGTGGCAATGTAAAGAACTGTGTATAGTGCATTGTACAGCATATTTTCATGAATAAAATTGTTTTAAATATTACAAGGGAGGGCTGCTGCCTTCAATGCTTGCGTGTGTCTGGGCTCAGACAGGAGGGACAGTGCTAGACCAGTCAGGGTGGGGGGACCAGGGGAGAGCCACCGAGGAGAAGATGTGATGTTTGGTGAAACAGAGCTTGCACCCAGCATGGGGGTGGTTGGGCTGAGGAGGTGTCCGTGCAGTCCCACCTGGACGCAGACCTCTGGACATGGTTCTTGGCAGTCTATAAATATACGTATTTACTGACCTTTACCAGTATTTTCTGAAACCGATGGCCTGCCTCAGTGTCACTGCTGTCCGGTGCAGTGGTGGGTGACAACGTCCAGCTCGTTGCGGTGCTCATGCCCTGCGCCCGCTGCCCCAAGCCCCTTCACTCCCCAGTGAAGCTCCCGAGTGCAGCCCCCAGCCACTGGCCTGGAAATCCCCGTTTTCAGCAGCTCTTGGAGCTGTTTGGACTGAAACTTCCCCTTTTGTGGGTCAATTTATTTCCCACCCTGGAAAAAAATACCGAAGTGGCTGGAGGCTATGGCTCCTATTTTGGGTGATGATTTAGGGTCTTGGGGCAGGGTGAGTTGGGAAAACACCTCTGTGGTTTAGGGCTCAGGTTCAGGGATGGGTGTCTGCTCTAAGACCCCTCAGTCAGCCCCGAAAAGGGGACTCGGCCACTGAAGGGGCTCCCCAGCACCCATTAAAGCAGGCTGGAGAAGCTGAAACCCCTCTGAGGTGCTCAGAAAGTCGTGTATTGCTCTGCTGCCAGGCATGAAACGGGCTGAGGGGATGGGTCCCCTCCGAAACTCCTCTGCCCAGCCCAGTGGTGTGGCCAGCCAGTCTCACCTCCTCATCCTACCTCTCCTTGGGGAGACTTTCGGATGGTTTCTCTGAGGGGACGACAAGTGGCTGGAAAGCTGCCCGGCAGAAAAGGACCTGGGGGTTTTGGTCGACAGCCGGCTGAATATGAGGCAGCAGTGTGCCCAGGTGGCCAAGAAGGCCAACGCCATCCTGGCCTGTATCAGAAATGGTGTGGCCAGCGGGAGGAGGGAGGGGATCGTGCCCCTGTACTCGGTGCTGGTGAGGCCGCACCTCGAATCCTGTGTTCAGTTTTGGGCCTCTCACTACAAGAAGGACATTGAGGTGCTGGAGCGTGTCCAGAGAAGGGCGACGGAGCTGGTGAGGGGTCTGGAGCACAAGTCTGATGAGGAGCGGCTGAGGGAGCTGGGGTTGTTCAGTCTGGAGAAGAGGAGGCTGAGGGGAGACCTCATCGCTCTCTACAACTACCTGAAAGGGGGTTGTGGTGAGGTGGGTGTTGGTCTCTTCTCCCAAGTGACAAGTGACAGGACAAGAAGAAATGGCCTCAAGTTGCGCCAGGGGAGGTTCAGGCTGGATATTAGGAAAAACTTCTTTACTGAGAGAGTGGTGAGACACTGGAATAAGCTGCTCAGGGAGGTGGTAGAGTCACCATCCCTGGAGGTATTTAAAAGACATATGGATGAGGTGCTTAGGGACATGGTTTAGTGGTGGACTTGGCAGTGCTAGATTAATGGTTGGACTTGGTGATCTTAAAGGTCTTTTCCAACCTAAAACGATTCTATGATTCTATGATTTTAGGGCTCTGCAGGGAGGGCAGGACTTGTCCCAGACCACTCGGGGAGGACTTGAATTCAACTTCTCCCTTGATAAACAGCTAGAACAAAGGTGGGGAAACTGAGGCAGCCTCCAAAGCCTGTTTCAAAATAACCCCACCATCTCCCCACCTACGTGATGCCCGGTGGAAGGGGCTGTTGGCTGCGGTTTGCAGGAGTCTGTGCGTGCCACACCAGCATCTGAATGGTATGCCTCCAGTGTCCAAGCACCCCAGTGTCACCAGTTCAGCCATCTCCACTCACTGGTGTTGCAGATGGAGCATCTTTCCACTCTTGTGGATCTGGCATTGTCCCCATGTCGCTGCCATGTAGCAAAGTGCGGGTACAGGGAGTACTGCAAGGAGGCTCGAGACACCCAGTTCTTGTCCACTGATGGTCTTCTGGTAACTTGCAGAAAACGTCATTAGCATGGCAGGGCGGTCATGGCTCCGAGGCGCTCCCAAAGGCCAGGCACATCCCCGTAGGCTGGTCCCTATAGGTCAGTCCTGGACAAAACGGTGAAGGGGAGGAGGGATTTCAGCTACTAAAGACTTCCCTATCAGAGAATTCAATTAGTGCAGAATTTAATTGCCGTGGCTCAACGGAGGAGGGAGTTTCAGCCCCTGACCCAGCAGTGAGCCGGGCTGGGTGCGGGAGGGCACTGTCGTTAGCACCGTGCTGCCACGGGGCACACGGGGACCTGGCAGCGCTGTGCCGTGGTGCGTTGCGCACCAGCAGCTACTTCAGAGACAAGCAGCTCACACCGGGTGGGGAGTAGGGGTCTGTCTCTGTGCGGCTGGAGGAGGGGTGCTGCAAGAGGGTTCCTCTTTGGCTGCTGAGCTCCCTGGGACAGGAGGGTGTCATGGGATGGGATGTGGCATTTGTGTCCTGAGCGGGCAAGAGGCGGGAGCAGCCTGAATGTGCCACAGGTGAGCTGCAAGAGCCCAACGGGATGTCACCCCAGTTGTCACATGAGGCTCAAATGCTGGGGGCATAATCAGGGTGTTATCTGGGGGAGGACACTGGGATCCAGGTGTTTCTTGTGCGTTTCCACGGGGATTTGTGCTTGACGTGAAGCCACTCACACCTTGCTGTAAGGAAACCTGCAGTGTAACACAGGATCCCTGCTGGCAGCATCTGCAGAGATTACAGGGCTGGCAAAGCCACAGTGATCACAGCAAGCTGTCAGATGAGGGTCTCGGCTCTGGAGTGGGATTAGCTCAGAATTTTGTAGGAGCAAGGGGCAGAACCAAGGCCGATGCGGTCAGGGCTGGAGCAAAAGAGACACCAGGAAGGGTTTGGGAGCTTGAATACCATTGCATGAGCTCCCACTGTGAGGCAAAGGAGGAGACAGCAGCTGCAAACAGGGCCCAGAGGAACAGGGACCCCCTTAGCAAGCAGCACGGAGATGGACAGATCATACAGGTTTCCCAGATAGTGGGGCCAGGAGGCAAAAGGGGCCACACAGCCTCTCGCTCCTCCATACCGTCTGTGCCATGCAGGCTCCTGTCTCACCAGAGACATGAAGCCAGGATGTGTTTTTACCAAGAGAAGGTCCTTCACTCTTCAGCTGTGTGCTCCAGGATCCCTGCCCAGATTTTACACCATC
This sequence comes from Gavia stellata, assembly GCF_030936135.1. Taxonomy (NCBI): domain Eukaryota; kingdom Metazoa; phylum Chordata; class Aves; order Gaviiformes; family Gaviidae; genus Gavia; species Gavia stellata. Next base: position 7,540,919 of record NC_082622.1, on the reverse strand, counting down.
CAGCACAAGACATGGGCACTGGAGAAGCAACTCCAGGGAGCAACAACAGAGGAAACGCAACTGTTTATTCACATTGTCCCTTTCCACCAGCATTATTAGTCCTTTCCATGGCAGTATGGTGCCCAGTGCTCCCCACTCTGCAAATCACCCCCGATGTCCCCCTCAGCCCCATGGGTGACTTCCCAGCAGGACCTGCCTCCTCACTGCGGGCGCTGCTGGGACGCAGACATCCCGGCGCATCCTCCCCATCACTGGTGGGACCTGTCAGGGAGAAGAGTCCCCTGCAGGGTCCTGCTATGGCAGTTTGTGCCCACCGCTGTGCAGCCGAGCCTGTGACCTCTCCAGTCTGAAACCACCCCACACAGTGGTTTGGGTTTTCCTATTTTTGTAAGAAAACATCACATGGCACCCAGATGACCTGTTGCTGTTCTCCGTGTCCTCAGTGAACCCCTCTACCTCGCTGGGGAAACTTGTAATCCTGGATTTAAAGAAAGAAAAAACAACAGGAAGAAAGCCGTCAAGTTGGTTTGACAGGATCTATTTTCCATAAATCCCTGTTGATTGGCATTAATTATATCACCCTTTCTGATTCTTTATTCATTGCATTCCATATCAGCCGTTCCATTATTTTGCCTGGGATCAATGTCAGGCTGACAGACTTGTAATTACCCACGTCATCCTGTTTCCCCTTTTAAAATATTAGGCCAACCTCCACTTTTCTCCCAGGGCCCCACAAATTCCCGTGTGCTCTGCACCATACCAAAACTCAACGGCAGCAGTCCAGGACATGCTTCAGCCAAGTCTCCTGGTCAGTAGCTGTCCTTCCTGGAAGACTGCAAACCCCCAACCCCGGGCATCTCCCATCGGCTCCTGGGCAGAGCCTGTTTCTTTGCTCCCCATGGTTGTCCTCCTTCCAGACGCTCAGCAGAGCTGCATGCTGACAGCTTCTGTCTGCTCCGCACGCACTGACCTTCTCCCAGTGCCATCTCCGAATGCCACCGCCATCACCAGGAGCCCAGCAGGCTCAGCCTTCACACAGCTCTCGGTGTACTGAGAGCTCTCATACAAGCGCGAGTTGCAGCCAGCTGCGAGGGTGGGATTTGATGTTGTGCCGAGACATTGGACAGGATGGGTCAGTGGCTGTTCTGGTCTGAAACACGGTGGGAACGCAGCCTGGCTCGCTTCCCACCCAACCTCACTCCTGCTCCAGTGACACCCTCACCCCTCTGCAGCAGCACCCTTCCCAAGGAGCAGGCTGTTCTCCTGCAGTCATTTCAGCTGTAGTTTCACCTCTCCCAGCTTCCCTTGACCCTGTGCTCAGCCCCACTCTTGTCCTCAACTCCATCTGCTCCCTGTGCTCCCTGGTCTGCCCAGAGCTGGCCTCCACCTTGAGCTCTCTGCTCCCTGGTAACTCTCATGTGCTTCTGCTCTTCCCCACAGTCCTCCCTTCTGCCACGTTCTCAGCGTCACTGCACCAGATGGGAAGATGAGCATCCCAACATCAGGGTAAAGAATTGGATCCCACAAGTACCTCTGTCATGGTACATGGATGCCCTGGGTGCGCCAGCCCATCATGCAGATTTAGGAAGCCAGGGTGTTGGTGATGCCCTGGTGTCCTGGTCTGTGGATATGACTTCCCAGCCATGAGCTCAAAGCCACTGTGCAAATGGACAAGCCATCAACCAGACATAGTCCCCGGTGTGACTCTCAGGCCATGGATGATTTCCATCTGACTGTAAAGATGGACTGCTCTGCACATATCCCACCCTCTGTCCTGCTCTGGGGATCAGGAGGAAATGGTGGAGCAGGACCATGTGGCAGCTGCACAGTCCTGAGCCAGGATCAGCCACACGCAAGGTGCTGGCAGCGCCCCGTTCCCTCAGCCATTGCAACAGAGATGCTGCACTCGCAGTGCTGGTGACTACTGCTCTGTCAGCTCTCCTCGTGTCCCACTCTGCAAGAATCCACTGTGGAGGTCCTCAGCTAGGATGGACATCAGCTGGAGGTGAAGGGGATACCAGATGGAGGTGAGCTGGGCAGAGGCCTGGGATCAAATTCAGCTCAGGTCTCAAAGAGGAAAGCTCTGAGGATGCGGAACAAGGCTGAGAGATCAGGAGCTAATCCACCACCTGATCATCCAGTTCACACAGGACTGCCCTGACTGGACAAGGAACCCTTCAAAAAGTTGCACAAAGCCCATGGTCCATGAAAGACTTCCCTTCCCATCCCATCCCATCCCATCCCATCCCATCCCACCCATCCCATCCCATCCCATCCCATCCCATCCCAAAGTGAGCTGGATGAAGTCAGCAGGGCTGAGAAAGGTGGCTGGCTTGGCCCATGCCTGTGCAGCCTGGAGGACATTAATTTATACAACTGGGAAGGGGATGCTCTTTAGAGAGCGTTGCCCAAGACCTGTCCTCCAAAGGATGCCCAAAGCATCCCAGCGAGGAGGCCTGCCAAAAGAGCGGGAGATATGTGTGGACTCCAAGCATCCATGGAGAGCTGAGGGGAGGGATGCGGGAAGGCGGGCGGTGTTGGGAGGGAGCAGGATAGGGAACGGACTGGGTAGAGGCAGAGGGGGTTTGGTATAGTCCCTGTCGACATCCTCAGGAAAGAAATGTTCTGACACGGGGATCTCTGGGATGTGAGGGGCCGGGGGGGCCAAGGCAGCCCAGTGAGGAGGTCCCGGTTCCCATTAACACCAAAGCCTTGATCCTGCCCACAAAAAGGCCTTCACTGGGGCTGCCCTAGGTGCACTAGGCAAAGGGCAGGCAAAGCCATGCACTCATCGCCTCCACGCCCAGCTGCAAGCCACCGCTGCCCTGTCCCATTCCCGCAGGCAATGCTGGCCCAAGGGAGGAAAGAGGGTTTTGGAGCCAGGGAAGGCTGAGACCATTCAAGCAAAGCATTGTCAGGGATCTGCGTGCTGGTGGGAGGCGGGGAGTGGGGCAGCCCCGTGGGGAGTAGCGCCTGGCTGGAACACGCTGCTGCCGAGCAGGAGGAGGGACAGGCTCATCCAGTCGGCCCCACAGCAAAGCTGAGCCACCCCAGGCACTGCCCGTGTCCCCTCCCACCCCCCAGAGCGGGCAGGGGAAGGAAGGAGAGATCAGCACCCCCACCGAGACCCAGGGAACGGGGAGAGGTGGAAATCCAGCATCTCTCCTGCTATCCCTGCTCTCCCACCCCACACCAGCTCTGCTCTGCCTTTGCCTGCCTGCAAGGCAGGGACATCCCCGTGGGGCGAAGGGGCACATCTGGAGCTGCACAGAGATTTGTCTTCATTTACAGGCTTTGGCCGGGAAAGTGGGAGGGTCTCCAGCAGCTGGGGCTGTGCCTCGGACCCTTCCCACCCCATCCCGCCTCGACAGAGACAGGGCTGGTTTCATCTCGCTGGCGTTGGCTGCAGGCTTGTCCTGAGAGGATACTTTGACATATTTTACTATTATATGAGATAACTGGCACTTGAGAGGCTTAATTGGAAAGCTGCAAAAGTGTGCTGCTTTCCACTCCTTTGAAGACAGCAGTCCCTGCTTGGCCATGAATACTCTCTCTGCTGCACCAGCAACCTCCCCATTGCCCCTGTGTTTCGTTAACTCGGCTCCTCAAAGCTCCTGGATGAGCCGGAGGGATCCAGCCCGCAGGCACATCACTACTTTATCCCTGGAGCTGAAGGTCAGGTCCTGGGGAGGGGATAGGGGCTCCCACGGGCACCGGTGGGATAGGAGCCAAGCCGGGGCGCAGAATCCCCCTCCCCGTGATCCCATGGGCAGATGTATCCACAGATGCCCTTGGAGCATGCGGAAGAGGATGAGGACAGAAGGCTATAGACAAATAAGGAGGAAAGCCTTCAGGAGCATGTGTCTGTCATAAGATATTCCCTTGCAGAAATCTTGGAAACCTTAGAAAGAGTTTTTGCTCAATGTTATTAATTAAGGCAAAAGAATCCCCATATGGAAAGAGAAACAGTCAAGTTATATTTTTGCTAAATACGCAGCACCATATGGTAACATACAGAAAATTGGCCACATAGGCAGCCTAGAATATATGTTACCATATGTTCATATGTACTTTATAATTTCTTTGTTTTTGAAAGAGGGCATTGTCTTATGGGGCAAAAATGAGCAGCCCACCCCAGGGAGAAGGAGAAACATCACAAGCTGCTTTTGCTGAATTAAGCCCAAGGAAGCAACTCAACCACCTGGCCTGAGGGCTGCCTGCGCAGGCAGGACAGATAAGACAGCACGAGGGCAGTGTGAGCTTCTTCCCTGCTCCGCATCCTCCACCGTACCTCCTCGGCATGGGCTGCACTGCTAATAACCTGCGTGTGCAGGCTGGGGAGACCCAGAGGAGGAGCAAAGAGCCTCCCATTTGTGCTGTCCCCAGGAAACCTTAATTTCCCTGCAGCAAAAGCAAGAGGAGAGAGAGGGGAGGATCTTCTGGGAAAGCAGCGGGGACCTTGGGAAAACGTGAAGAGCCTCTGCAGCCCGTGAGTGCAGCACAGGACCCCGTGTGTGTGTGCGAGGGGCCGGGGTGCTGCTGGGGCGTGCGAGGCGTGTTGCAGGAGCACGGATTGTGCAAACGCGCCTTTCCCTGGGGAGATGGCTGTGGGAGGAGGGGTGTACATTTTGCACGGGGTGTGGGTGAGTGTCCACCCACACGTACACACCCTGGATGCTTTTGCATCAGCTGTGTTACATCTCACAGCTCCCCGGGGGGGTTTGCTGAGCAGCCGGGTCAGGAGGCAGCTCAAAGTGAATCAAGCTCCAGCCAGAGCCTGCTGGCACATGGGTGCTGGTGACTGCCTGTGCCATAGTGGTGTGCACAGGGGTGGCTTCAGGGCTGTGCCCAGGTGTGCTCAGCTCTCACTGAGCTTGTCCCCCAAAGTAATTGGACAGAGGATGTCCAAACAGTCCGTGCGCACACCTGTATCTGCACAGGCTTGCGTGTGCACGGGGAGGTGTCATTTACCCCACGGGAAAGTTGTCCCAGTGGGAGAGCGCCCATGGCATGCCATAATGACCCCAGAGACCAGGTCCTCAGAGCCCAGAGACTCAGGTGTCCTCCCGGGAGCACGAGGGTGCAGTGCTGCCTCCCCAGGTCCCTCCAAGGGGACAGGACAGCCGTGCCCCTGACAGCAGAGCACTGGCACAGACATTTGCTATGCAACGGTGCCCCGGCATTTGGCCAGGCTCAGTACAGCCCTAATTACTTTACTGACTGTTTTTTTCTGCTCCGTTTTCCCCTCCATCTACCCTTAACCCTCCTCCAAGGATAGGCTGGAGTTCTGCCTTTCCAGGCTGCTGCAGCTGGCGTTGCACAGCGCTGACCTCCGGGCTCGAGCACAACCCCAGCCCCAGCAGCACCCAGTTGGCTTCTGAGAGCCTGCGCCCTGCAGCTCCTCACGAAGTCCCACTTTACCCCTCAGCCCCGAGAGCAGGGTTGCAGGGCTTGTGGCCGGCTGATTAATAGTCAGTGCGTCTGCGGGCTCCTGGCCTTCCTGAGTGCCCTGCGCTGCTGCTGCTGCAGAGGTTCTAATGCAGAGCCGCAGAGAGCACTGCCTGGCTGGGACTGCGCAGAGCGATGCTCTCTGAGCGGTGGCAATGCATCCCCATTCCCAAACCCACCAGCACCCTGGGCTGGACTTTCAAAACTCCTGCCTGGGAGGCATTATGGGGCCACAGCCGGGTGGGAAAGCAGAGGTCTCTGCTAGCAGACACCTTTTCTCCTGTTGCCACTGGATGTTTGGTCCCAGGTCTGTTTGCAACTCTGGTGCATGACCCATGGCTCCGCTCTGTGGTACAAACACACCTGGCAGCTGCTAAACACTTGCTGTAAATGCAAACCTCCTCTCCACGTTGAGCACTGGTACCCTCTTGCTGGGCTCTGCTTGTGCCGCCTGCCCTGTCCTGTGCATGGAAAAGACTCGACTGCAAATGTGTCCCTTGGTCCCAGGAAAGTGAAGACTGCAGTGAAACTGTGTCCCAACATGGAATAAGGGCTGCTCCCATCTGAGTGCGAGCTGAGGGGGTGACACCCGGCGTCCCCATCCCATCCAGCATCCTGGGGGCTGTACCCACTCCCCACTGTGTTGCTTTACTCCAGGCAGGGGTCAGGACCGGCACCAGAGAGTCCCTCTGTCCAGGAGCATGTCATGAGCTTTATGGTCTCTGACACCTGGTGCTGCAGCTCAGGAGATGATCGGGAGATGTGGGAGGCCTGGGGGCTTTCTGCCCAGCCCAAAAGGGCTTCATGGGTTATGACAGGCTTGGTTTGTGTAGGGGAGCATGCCGGCTGCGGGCTGAGACCCTGGACCTTGTCTGCAACCACTGTCCTGCAGGAGATCTGCAGGGTGTCTGGGGTGGACGTGAATCCCAACCTCCTTGCATGATGCAGGGTGAGTACGGGCAGGGGGTCCTACCCCTGCACCCACATGGGAAGTGTTTTTAAGGAGATGAGCTTTTCCTCACCAGCTTCTCACGAGCAGGAGGGTACGTTGTGCCTGGAGGAGGGGGGCTGTGGCTGGCAGAGCCCCGCACCCAGGGCTGGGACGGGGTGCAGGGCACTGTGCACGGGCAGTCTGACCCTGTGATGCTCGGACCACATGGACCCTGCAAGGCAGCCTCCAAATCTGCAGCCATGCCGTGACATGGTCCCTCTGCATGGGTGGAGCGGGACATCTCCAGCTGGATGAGAGAGCTGGGAAGGACCCTTTGCAAGGGGGCTGGCTGGGTGTCCACCTCCCCCGAGCGGAGCGAGCCGTCAGGGGGGGAAAAAGCAGGGTGCAGAAGTAGCCGGGGCTGAGCAGAGGTCCTGTGCCCGTGCCGAACCCTCATGTCGGACTGCAGGCAGGGGGAGGCAGACCTCCCCCCTGCCTTCACGCCTGCCTCGAAGGCCAGCAGGACCTCCCTCTCTGCTGGGGCAGCCTCTCCCCATCACGCAGTGCAGCTGCGAGCCCTTTGTGCCGAGGTCTGGGTGGCTACCGCCGCCCAGCCAGCCCTCCCCACCGCCCGCGGCGAGTCGGACTCCACACACGCAAAGGCAGGGCTTGCTTCCAGCCCCACTTCTAAGCCCCCCCTCGGCTTTGGAGGAGCTTCATTAAAAGGAAACACAAACCAGAAGCAGAAGGAAGCACTTTTAAGTTGCTGGCAGCTTTGCCTGTCTATGAGTTATGAGGTCTTGCTTTATTCATGGGGCAGAAAAAAATGCTTATCTCCTCAGAGTCCATTATGTTTCATTTGGAGCCCGGGTGCAATCGGTGCTTTGGCAGAAATATCCCCCTGCCCCGCTCACCCTCCCGAAACTTTATCTCCCTATTTCATTACTGGGAGTTGCGCTCGCCCCAGTTTATCAGCGGTGATGGAGTGGCTTGCTGACTTCCCTGCTGTCCTAGCAAAAATGAGGATGGAGACATTCTGCTCCAGGTTCCTGCTATTTTCAGAGACCTTGGCTGCATGATTTATTCATAAAAAAGCCATTATTTATGCCAAAGAAAGAAGACAGAATGGGTTAGCTTTTTAAGTGCTTATAATGCATTATATGGTACCTTAGCCTGCCAGACATCATTTATAATTGTAGAATCCCTTAACCTCCTTTTCCTTTTTTTCCTACCCTTCACATCAGTGCAGAGGGTGATAGCAAACTCGGTAATTAGCAGAAGTTGACAGATGTGGCAAGGAGAGGTAAGGTGAAATATCATCGAAGGAGACGTTTCTCCAGCACCTAAGTGAAGAAAGACCCTCCCTCCTCCCAGCCTTGATCTCCCAGCAGAGGCAGTGCAGGGAATTGAACGCCGCCATGAAGGCATTAGCTCATGGGGTCTGACGCTGGTATCCATCCAAGCTCCCAGCCTCTGTCTTTTCCGATGGCCTGCAGGTATCCCAGCTGGTTCCTGTCCTGAAAAGCATCCTGAGAAACCCATCCCTGCTCTCGCTGGGAGCCAGCATCTTTGGGTGCCCCAGGTCCCTGCTGCTGCCATGAGCACCCTGGCCACTGGGGCTCCTGGTGGAGGTTGTCCCAGCCCTGGGACACCCCAGGAACTTGCTGTGTCACAGACATTATGAGGACCTATCAATTGCTCACCCTCACTGCAGTCCCAGGGGGACTTCAGGCTCCAAGCCCCACTTCCTTAGCTCTCGCACAATGAAAACAAATGTCAGGACAGCATCAGCCAAAAAAAAACCAACCCCAAAACCTGTAAAAAGTGACAGAGTTAATGAGCAGGGAGGCTGTGGGCTGAGGCTGGGCAGAGCTCGGGGCTGGTGCAGCAGCAGGAGCTCAGCTGTCTTCTGCTAAGACCATAGCAGCTGCCAGGGCCACAATTTCTCAACGGGAGCTCTTGGGCTTTTACACCTGCAGCCGAGAGCATATTGCCTGAGCTTGATTGGACGTGTCCCTTCCAGCCAAAGTGCTCCTTCTTCACTATTTCTACTGACTGCCCTGGCCACGCAGTGAGAAACGCCGTCCTGGGCAGCACCAGCACGACCTTCTGTCTCCAGAGCTGAGTCGTCTCATGCAAAACAAGGCACTAAGGAGGAATTTAAACATCTCCGTGTTTCCTGGGTCTGCTGGTCTCATGTAGCCTGTGTCCCCACATCACTGCTAAGGGTCTCATCAAGGCTGAAAGCAGCAGGAGAGGGGATTATACCCTGGGTCTTGGAGGAGACCAGGGCATTCCTGGTATAACCCATTCTGGGGTGGGCGCAGAGGTGTTTTAAGAAGCAACTTTAATTCACAGGTGCCACATCTACTGTGTGTTTGGGACCAGCCTGAGTAGCCACCCTGTGCCTGGCTCCAGCCTTTGCAAGGACAAAAGGAGGGGAGAGGGTTGTCCCAGCAGTGTGGGCAGCACCGGGGAGGGAAGGGGCTGTTTCCCCAGGCTGTGGAGGTAGGGAGGGCTGCCCGGTGTGCTCCCCATGGGGTGCAACGTGATGGTCAAGGGGACAGAGCCCCCTGCCAGGTCACCCCAAATCCCCCAAATGGGGGGGGCATGCTGTGCACGATCCCACCTGGCATGAGGCACCCACGCTCTGGACTGTGAGACGAAATGCAAGAAAAACGATTAGCTACTTGGAGGTGAGAGGCAGCCTTCCCCTCCGGCTTCTCGTCTAAGCTGGTTTCAAGTAGGATAAAATCCCCATTAAAAGGTAGTGCCATTTCCAAGATCCTTGAGTTCAAAAGCAGAGACAGAAATCTCAGCTCTGATTTTGCTTTTTAAGCCTAAGATAAATAAAAATGTAAGAGACGGGAAATAATGTAATGTAATCATCAAGGAGAAGAGAAACCAAAGGCTCAACTCTCACACACACATGCAAATATAAACACACACACGCAGAACACATTTAAAAACCAATTAAAATCCCTTTGCAGAGAAAGCTCTTTCACCCACTCGCCGGGATACAGGCTATCTGCTTCCTTGGCGCGCTGTATATGAATAATTAAAAGCTAAACATATGTTAAAAAATGCAAACAGTACATGATCCTGGAAACTTCCCCTCCTTATTATTATTTCCACAAGAAAGCTGTTAAATGGTTATAAAACTCATGAAATAAGCCAACCTTGGCATCTTGTGCGATTCCCTGCTTTGGCTAGGAAGGAGTTAAAACCATTTGGCAGAGACTAACCCATTAGGCCTAATAATTATGAAATTATAGAGGTACTCAGGTGACTGTTAATTTCACACATACTGTTCAGCTCTGTGGCTAATGAGAGCCTGAAGAACTCAAGTGCCTCATCTTTCTTGTTGAATGGTGACCTGCAATTAATGAGCTTCTGCAAGAAAAGGCAGCATTTTGCACTTGGGGCTAATAAGATGGCTTTTGTGCAGCAGCATTGTGATACCAGGAGCTTTCGAATGAAGATTAAGAACTTTTCCCCTTATTTATTTATGAGAGCTACGCAGTCCAAGAGACCACACATGCAGAGAAGCGGCCCTGGTGTGAGTCTTGGAAGAAACTTAAGAGCACAGTTGCTCCGAGGCAATGGCAAAAATCCTCCATCTCCTGCGCTGGGTAGTAGTAAGACAGAGATAGCAGGGAAACAACTGCAGAGTGATCCCCCGTGATGGGGAGAAGAGGGCAGGTGTGGTTCCAGGAAAAAGAAGCGGACCGAGACCCCCCCCCTTTTCCCCCATCGGTACGCACAGGCATGCACGCACTCACCCATCCCTGCAACAAAGACCCCCAAAATAAGCTGCTCACAGCCAGGAGTGACCAAGCACAACTCCTGCCTTCGCAGCGATCTCCGGTTGAGGACCTGCACTGAGACCCTGAAATCAATTCCAGAGGTTTGCAGAGACACCGACACAATTTCTGCCTGTTTCCAGCCCTGCATAAGGGCTGTGAAAATTGGATGGCTGCGATGCATGTGTGTGAATCCCCAGGATTATAGCTACTGGGCAGCAGCAGCCCAGTTACCCAGCCAGCCAGGCCAGCCTAAACCCATCGGCCGGCTGCAGCTCTCCAAGTACCCACATTTGTTAGAAACTGGGATCTCCCTGCCCTTGCTCTGTCAGCGTTTGTATAGTTATTCTTGGTGGCAGCATTATCATAATCATTATTATTATCACCAATTTTATCTTTAAATGTCTGCGTTCATTGACATTTGCTTTCTATGCACACGTGTGAAGTAATAAACCCCTACCAGCCGAAGCCAACGAGCCTTTTCAGGGTGTTCACTCAATCACCTGTATTCGAGCAGTCCTGACCATTTCCCCCTCCTTCAAGTGACCATCTGAGTCTTAACCTCGCTCCAAGCTTGGGCATTAGCAGAAAGAGGAGAAGCTGGCCCAGGACACAGGTATGCGGAGCAGCAAGCTGGGATCCAGGAGACTGGGGCTGCCTCCCTGGTCCTTGTTCACTGGCTATGTATGGGTTGAGAGCCCATCCTGAGGAGGTCCAGTGGTGCCTGGCGCTGGTTTGTGCTCCTGCAGTTCCCAGTCATTAAAGCCTGTGGCCTCTCCAACCTTCTGGAGACTCCAGCTGATCTGCCAAGAGTTTCCCAGATAAAAGTCTTATGGAGGAGATTGCTGAACACCTTCCTCAGCAAGGTCTGTCCTCTCTTGTTGGCTAGGTACTGGTCCTCTGTGGCCACATTCTTCTTCTGCTATTTTGCCAGGTTGAGGTGAAGATGGTGAGTCCCAAATACTTCTCAGTCCTTGGCTATGCACAAAAGGCAGTGAAAGCCATTGGCCCCAGGCACTGTATTATTTGAGGTGAGCACTCCTTGCTCTGACAGCTCTCTGAAGATGCTGGCTTTTTTCTCTGTGCCTTCAGAGGGTGATTACTGCACTGTGGGGACCATTCAAGATAATCATCCCCTGCTTGACACCCCCGTGCCGTGGCTGATATGGGAGCAGAATAAAGAATAGTTTATGGAGGAGCTGCTGACCCTGCTCCAGCACATCCAAATTTTTCTTTAAAACCTGCCGTGAATAGCTGCTTCTTCATTTGCCCCAGTTTCTTTGAGGCTGCAAACAAGGCACACAGGTGTCTGCCTGGCGGGTGTCTGGTAGGTGTCTCCTCACAGTAATTGCTCTGCCATTATTTCTACAGTCTAATCTGCAAGTGCTTGAGACAAGAATGAATCTCTGCCCATGGCACAGAAGACCCCGTGGAGCCCCATGCTGCCAGACCTATGGAGTGGCCAGGGATGACCACCCAGAAGAACCTGCAGCCAAAGCAAGACCTCCTCTCTGCAGACAGCAGGCGAAGGTCCTCCCTGTTCCTGCAGAAGCTTCTCCTCACCTGGCAATATTGCCCATGTCCTGCTCTAGTTGGATACTGGTTGCTCATCCTGGCCTGGGTGAGACACCAGGAACTCAGCTGCTCTGAAGCCACACCACAAGCCCCAGTTGCTCAAGCAAACTGCAAGGAGAAGGGAGACCAGGGACGTCCCCAGGGCAAAAAGCCTGCTGCTGTGTCCAGCGTGCCTGCCTGAGTCCTCCAGGTCCACTGGGTGAGGCAACCAGCCCGGCAGAGACACTTTGCTCTCCGGGGGCTGTGGGCATCAGCAGATGTCTGTTCAGAAATGCCCATCAGCTCCTGTTTCTCTGTTCTCTGTGAAAACCGTCACACCCGTGCCCAGTGGAGACTCCTAGGTGCAGGCAGCACGACATGCACAGACACGCTTGCGTAATGACTATCTGGCCCCCGTGGCTCCTCTGGGGATTTCTCCTGTCCCTGTGAGTGTGACCTTGGTCTTATGGGCAGCCAGCCACTTAACCACAGCGGTGCCACTGCAGCCCAGGGGCAGAGATAAGGTCACTCCATGGGTTTGAAGGAAACGATCTTCCTTTCCAGGAGCAGTGGATTTCACTCTGTCAATATCCTGACTTCCTACTGCTTCCCTGTCCCCATGCTCCAACCTCCAGCATCACCAAACCTGAAAATCCCCGCAAGATCCCCTCCCAGTGCGTTGCCCTCACTGCATTCCTTCCTGGCAGGCTGCAGCCCCTGGAATGCTCATACAGGAGATACCCACACTCCCTTGTCTCTCATCCTTCTTTCTCCCCCCTGTGTGACAGAAGCACACACTCTCATGTCACCATCAGAGGTGGCATGTCCCCAACCACCCATCAAATGCAGAGATGCTGGTGCACACTCTCCTCAGGGGCACACTCCCCTTCGCAGCAGTTTGGAAGCAGCCAGCCTAATCCAGCGAGATGTTCAGCTGCGAAGCAGCAACCTGGGGCAGCACAAACTCGTTTGCATCCCGGTCCCCCCTCCCGCTGTCGGGGACCTCGGCGAGATGACTTCCGCCAGCTGACAGAGAAAGAGAAGTGGCATGTCAGGGGGAGCCGTGCCGTGCTGATGAGCTGGGAGGAGGACGTGCGTGCTGTCAGGAGCTGGCATGCAGCTTTCCATGGGTGGCCTTCGGTTGTTTTGCCTTCTTATATTTAAAGTCAATCATGCGGCCGTGTGCAAGGCACCCTTCACCGGAACGGGGAGGAAGAGAGGCACTGAAATGTATCTGACAAGGTGGGTGATGGCTGCCCTCCCACAGAGCCTTGGATGAGCTGGGGGATGGAAGGAGGAGCTGCAGAGGAGGTCTGCTCCCTTAGCCCTGTTGGGATGGGGAGGGCTGCGGGGAGGCTGCATCCTCCCAGCCCTGTCCAGCACCTGCTGCTCTCCTCCCAGGTCCGGCCAGCGTCCCCTCCTTCGGCCAGAGACAACCTCCGCCATTGCCTGTCCCTTTTCCTGGGCTTGCAGCTGGCAGAGGCAGATGCTCCCTGGCTGGTGAGTCTCTCCCTCCTCCCAGGAAACTGTATTCAAACATTTTGCTCATTGGTGCAATGACAAAATAAGAACATGCATTTGAGTCTCTAAAAATGTCTTGTTTTCCCTGTGGAAGAGCTGGAAGCCCAACGCTCATAACACTATGATGGGGTAGGGTTGTGCTCCTTTCTGCCTCGTGCACCCACAGCTTAAAAATGAAGGTGTTCAGGTGGAGAAAAATGCTATTTTAGGAGTGTCTGGAGGTTGGCACTGGAGCTTTGCTTTAGCCCAGCAGCCCCTGCGTAAGCACCTGCTCTCTTGCTGTTGTGCAGGGGTAAATCTGGCCTCTCCCTGGCTGGAGAAGGAATAGCCGCCAGTGTCCAGGCTCAGGCTTCCAGCAGGCTTGGAGGCAGGTCTGGCGGGTGATCCTGAGTGCAGAGTGACCAGAGGTGGTCCCTAAAGGGGCTGTTCGAGTGTGCTGTCTCAGGAGGGACAATAAGGCTGGGCTGAGCTCCCCTGGTCCATCCGCTGCCCACAACAGCATCATCTTCCCCTTCTTCTTTGGGGTGACTCCATTTAGGCCATTGTTTTCTTGACATGTGGCACCCAAAGCCGATGGCTTCCCCAGCAGCGCCCGGGGCTGAGCTGGTGCATCTTGCAGGCTGTGCTCCTGCATGCACATCCCGGGAAATGCTTGGCCATGCTGTCCTGTAGGATTGCTTCAGCTCACTGTTGGGTTTGCCTTCATGTGGACCCTTCCCTGTCTCATTCCCAGGCTGCTAATGAAGAGAAAATCGTACTGGAGCCAGGAGGACTCCTCAGTCCCGCAGGCAGCCCAGCGCTGCTGCCGGGGAAAGAGCTAATGCATCTCCTGGAGAGCTTCCTGAACACCTCGTACCACCTGATGTCTGACTTCTCTCCTAGCCACGTTTCCAGAACTTGCCTGGGAGAATATCTTGAGAAACCCTGTCAAAAGCCTCGCGCATACCTGGATATATGACACCTCCTGCTTCCCCCTCTGCCAGGCCTGCTGCTCCGCTGTACAAGGAAATTAGATTGTGTGACACACACTCCTGACAAACCCAGGCTGGTTGTTACTCGTTTCCTTGTTATCTACTACAGGCTTGCAATAGCTTGTTTGATTAATTGTTCCAGTGCTTTTTGGCAAATCAGAGTTAAGCTGACTGGTAGGGAAGTCCCGGCTCTCCTTCCCTGAGTTTGCCCTTTCCCAACCCCAGGAGCTCCTCATCACAGACAGCTGCAGCCCCAGGATGACCCTGTCCCAGCTCTGAGCCCCTCCAGACCCCACTGGGTTAGCTGATGTTCCTGTGTTAGCCTGAGAGCTTTCCCCATTACCACCCGTCCGGACAATGAACGATGGAGATGCTAGAAACATCTTCGCCCTCCTCCAGCCGCCCCTGCCCTGCCTCATGGAGGGCTCCTCTCTGGTGCTGATGTACGTGGGCACCCCAAGACGTCTGTTCAGAGCTGCAGCATGTTGTGGGGGGATACGAACAGCTCCTGTGCTACTGCGCCTTCTCCCATCTTCTGGGACCTCAGCAAATCCTGGGATCGGGAAGAGCAGGTTTCTGCTGTGCCACCATCAAGACGAGCCCCCATTGGAAAACCCAGAGGCCCTTGGTCAAGTGTGTGGTACCGCTGAAGCCACACTGGAGTACAGAGCATCTCTGCGAAGGGAGGTGCCTTCTGCAGCACACATGAAGAGCTGCACGAGACCTGGGCAGGAGAGACGAAGGATGGACCTGTCTCCTGTCTGCCAGCAAACGTGTCTCACGTCAACGGCGATGATGCAGCCTGTGCAGAGCAGAGAGCAAATGGAGCAATAGGGGGTAAGCTGATGACATGCTGGACAATGAGCTGACAGGGTGGCATCACGGCCCTCATCATCCTCAGCTGGGGCAGGCAAGCACCAGAGGCCAGGGAGATTTGCAGGGAGCTTGGGGTGAAGCAGAGTCTGCAAGGAGGTGGGTGAGGTGGCTGCACCAAGCAGGGGTGGAGAGGGCTTTGGGAGGCTCAGCAGAGGAGGCAGCGAGGCTGGACCCCGTCTGGGGCTCAGCACCCTGCGCTCTTCTTCCCGTGGTGGAGAAGCAGGGGAGGAGGAGGCCACAGGGGTGGCACTGCCCAGCCAGACCTCCCCAGCGGTCCTGCACCAGACAGAGCACAGGAAGGTGAGTTGGGGACCATGTCTGGGGGATCCCACAGCCTGCTCTGAGGTTCCTTCCCCATGAGAGAGGGGCTGCACCTCCTTGGTGCAACTGTGGGACCAGAAGGCTGGTACAAACCCAGCATGCGTGTGAATGCTGCACTTCAGGTAGGTCCTTCTCCCTCTTCGTTCACTGCCCTTGATGGATTTTTTTTCCCATCTGGGCATTTGGCCATGCCATTTCGATGTGCCATTTGCCCAGTCCTGGGTCATTACCAGGAGGCAGCCCGGCCCCAGCAGCACTGCAGTCCCTCTGTGCTCAGAGCTGGGGAGATGCTCCCTGCCAGCATGTCCTGGGGGCTTTGATGCAGGACTCGAGTGGGGTGACCCCCCCTTCCACCTTGGCAGACTCTGAAAATATGGCGAGAGCAGCTTGCCCTGACTCTGCAAAGGAGCTGGGGCACCAGGGGCTCTTCTCAGCTTTACAATAAACTTATTTGCTACCCTTTTGTCGCCCCGTGCCTCAGTTTCCCCATCTGCATGATGGGGGCAATGAACTGTCCTGAGTGAATGGGGTTGGGGGGTGGTACCTTTAGCTGTAAAGTCTTTGTACCAGGCAGAGCTGCAATATGCATTTTTATGTGACCAAGGAACTGAATGCTGAAGAAGTGGAGGTGAGACAGGGAGGTCTGCTAGCCACACAGAAATGCACACCACGGAGGAGTCATCACTCCAGAGCATGGGCACACCCGTCACTGGGGCTGACCCATACTGGACTGAAGGAATCCTCGAGATGAGCCCCATGTGCAGCCGGAGGGCAGGAGAAAGCCTTGCAGCGAGACACGCAGAGCCTGGTCTGCTCAGCTTATCAGAGGCAAGACCGAGAAGTGTTTTGATTGCAGCATGTAAGTGCCTTCATGGGGATAAAATCCCAGGTACTAAAGGGCTCTTTAATCTAGCTGTGAAAGACAGACCAAGAACCAGCAGCTGGAAGCAGAAGCCACAGGAGTTGTATTTAGAAAGGAGACACGTTGTTAATGGAGGCAGAGAGAGGGGATCGAGTGCCCAGGGGCGACTCAGACCAAGGCTGGACACCCCCCTGGCAGAGGAGCTTAACTGAGCATGGGGCAGAGGAGTGCTGAGGGGCTGGAGGGCGAGGACTGTCTCTCCGTATAGGGGTGGTCAGACCAATGATGACAAGGCAGTGTGGCCCCATAACACAGGTGGGGAAACGGAGACACAGAGGGGCAGATGTCTAAAACACATGCACGTGGGTTCGGGAGGGCTGGGTATATGCACATAGGTATCAGGTATCTATGTATTTAGGTGTGTCCCTTAGCATCGTGCTGCTGACACCCAGTGCCATATGAGACACCCTGGGGTAGCCCACCTGGCCGCCATCTGTCACGACAGAAGGGCACAGGTTTCCCAAAGATCCTGTGTCACATCTGCCAACCCTGTGGAAATGTCTCAGGTCCCCCAGAGCTTCTTGAATTGCACCAGGCACCTCTGCTGAGTGGCTGAGTTGCACCCCTCATTTGAAAACCTTGCTGTCAGCAGCGTAATTACTCTGCATAGACACTCCCAGCACCGCTCAGATGTGTTTCATGTACCTCTCCCCAGGCGCTTCATTATAACAGCCCAACACGAGGGCTGCTGTGATCCAAAGCCCCCTGGCAGGCTCCCTCTTGCCCCCGGAGAGCTGGTGCTATGCGGTGCATGTATCACAAGTGTGGCCACTCTGTGTTAAAGCACAGATGTTCAGGTAGTACATCTGATACTGAAGGATTAGTTCAGTCATGTAATGAGGTGCTTAAGTACTCAGGTAGCCCTGTTCCCTGTGAGTTACTCAGGGGTCTGAGCCCTGCAGGGTCCCTGTGGGTCAGGCACTGCTGTGAAAATGGGGTTGGTGGGCTGAAGATCCAGATCCATTAATGCCTGAAGCACCTTTGCATCAGCGGGTATTAGAGGGAAAAGGCAACCCCAGCCCTGATGTCAGATGTCCTGCCAGCATCCTGGGTAGCTGAGTGGGAGGCTGTTTTTCCTCATTAGCAGGACCAGGCTTGGGGAGGTCCCCCAGAGCTGTTGGTCTGTGTGCCGGTGCCAGGCACCCCAAAACAGCCCCTTGTGCTGCTCATCCAAGTGCCATGTCCCCAAGAACCATGGGACCTGGTTGCTCCTATCCTCTCCAGTGCTAGAGCTGTGTGGGGAGGTGAAGGCAGAGGCCATGCATGCTGCCTGCCCTCGTTAGACACAGCCCTCAACCCAGCCACAGCTCCGTCTCCTCTGAAGGCAACGTGCTGTCCCCTGAAAGGTGCAAACAAAGGTGCCAGCCTCTGCGGAGGGCACGCGGGAGGCAAGCCAAGCCAGCTGTGCTTTAGGGCTCTGTTAATTTTAGGGGACAGAGCGACGTGCCAGTCCCACTTCAGCTCGTGCCACCGGAGACCCCAGCTGATACAGAAGGGCTCATGTGAATCGTGGGACTGTGCTGTCTGTTTGCAGAAGCGAAACACTGGGAAGCCTTTAACTTTCTCTACTAAGGGAAGATTTGTGTGCTTAGCAGCCAGAATGGAGCTAGGGAAGCAGCAGGAGCTGAACAAAAGGCTGTGCAGTGGAAAATGTGCACTCATAGATACCAATTCACACCTGTTAACCGCTGCGAGAGGCTGCCGGCAGCACCAGGAGTGCCATTTAAATGAACTTTGCATAAGCAGGTGTGCCATTTATCCATTGTCTGGAGTCACCGAAACACACGCGTGGTGTCTCTGCCCTGGCAGGCTTCCCACGGAAGCGGCTGTGTCAAGTCTCAGCTGGCTGCGGAGGGAAGCTGGGAGATGCCCTTGACGCTGGCATACCAGCCCAGGGAAGGGCTGCCGAGCCCAGCAACGGGAGCTGCTGGGTGGCCATGCCTGCCAGAGGAGCGAGCTCCATGGCAAGCCCAGTGGAGAGAGCAGATCCTGCCCCTGTGCTGTCTTGCAGCAGAAAAATGGGGATGAAGCTCTAAAAACCCAGGTAATTCCTCAATCAGCGAGCTCACAGCAGGCTGGGGAGGAGCGGCAGGGTCACCAGCTTGCAGGAGGCTTTCCAAAACTGTGTCAGGGCTCTGCGTGTCTCACCAGCTACATCTCTGGCCACAGTTCTGGGAAGCCACCTGCCAGCCTGCCTGGGAGGTTTGGGGACGCCGTTTCCTGGCAGATCTCCATCTGCACAACCTATGGTGTTGACAAGCCCCACTGAGCATTGGGAGGGAGCCAGCGTCTGGCCGCCGACCATCTCTCTCCTCCTTGGTTCCAGCAGTACAAAGGGCTGCAAATCGCCACTAAAAAACACTTGGTGTGTGCGTGTGTGTCCTCTGGGGACACCCCGTCACCTCGTTACTACAGTACGGTCATAGGTTGCTGTTCTGTAGAGCATCTTGTTCCAAGCATGTGCCTGTCACACACTGATGCCAAAGAGATGCCTGGTTTTGGCTGCCACCCTCATTCCTCTGGGAATCCTTGGCTCCTACCCTAGGAAAAAGCCCCTGTGACCAGGCTGGAAGACAACACTTCCAGGCTTAACTTAACAGCCCTGCCAGAGACCTCTGCAGCGTGAAGACCTCACCCTAGGGGAAGGTCTGGCAACCAGCAGTGAGTTACAGCTGGGCAAGGTAACTTCTTTTAAAAAAATGGCATTTATTAGACTGGGAGAACAGAAAGATGTTTGCAGTCACAACAGCATCGTAGCAAAGCCCTGGTGTGATCCTGTGTGTGAGCCTCCTCCAGCCAGGTCTGCCCCTGCCTTCCCCTCTCTCAGGTGATTGCTTTGATGCCCTCGCCGGGGAGAAGTACCTGGGTCATTGCTAAGGGCTCCTGTCCAGCGCACGTTGCTGCTATCCCCTCCAAAAAGACAGTAGGTCTCTCCCACTCCAGACACGAGCCCACCGGTACGGCCCCAGGCTCAGGACCCCAGCTGGGTGGTATCTCCCGCAGCCACCCACAGTTAAACCACCAGTGCCTTGAGACCCCACGGAGCAGCACAGGATGGGAGCTTTGCTCTGCCCAGAGTTGGGAGTCCAGCACGCAGCCTGCGTGGTGACAGGCACAGTGGCATGGAGGCATGGCAGAGCATCTTCCTTGGGAGGGCGGGTGAAGGTGAGGAGTGGGACTGCAAGAGCAGAGCCAGAGCAAAGGAGCCCGAACTGGAAGGAGCAGGCCCAGGGGAGGGCTTGCAGCGCTCTCCTAATGACAGCCATCTCTTGTGGCTTTCCCCCAAGGGCACTGCGGCGGCTCTGACCTGCTGGCTGGAGAAGGGCTGATTAGCTGCAGATTGTACCAGTTGCAGATGCAGTGCACAGGGAAGGGGGAACAGCAGCCCAGGAGCCCTGCCTCCTCCTTCCCAAACCCGTCCTTGGCAGGGCTGGGGGGCGGAAGGGGATCACAACCCCTTGCCATGGCAGAATCCGCCTCCCCAGTCCTCTCCCGAAGAAAATTTCACTGAATAGCCCCGAAAGCACTGGGGAGACTGGGATTCGAAGGAACTGCTCACTGGCCTTCCTCCAGCCTCATCAGCATGACAATTGCTCTCTCACCCCCTCTGTTTTAGATCCTACCCTTAACATTTAACCACTCCCCGTTAATTTCCGAATTGCCACACACATCGCGGAGTCATTTCTTCCCCGCGCTGCTCTCAATGCCCGGCTGGGCTATTCCCAGGGAGGCCGGTGCCGGGGGTGCCGCGGGGCAAACCTGGCTGCGGACCCCCGGTCCCAGGAGGGAGTATGGGAACAGGAGGAGAAGGGAGCCGGGGACCCGCCACTTGGCTTTGTGCTGTGGCAGACACATGGAACACATTAGCAGTCTTTCAGTGGAAGTTTGATCGATGGGGAAGGCTTTCTAACTGACTATCAAAGCACGCATGGTATGTGAGAAGCAGACACCAATTAGTGATGTCTTTTTAAAGGCTGCCTTGTTAAGAGGGGAATAAGGGGAAAGAATGAAATTGGCCAGAAAACATGGAGCTATTTAACCTTAATTAGAAGAAAGGTGTGGGCTTTGTGAAAAGGCCATTTCTGAAAGGGGTTTTTCTCCCTGGGTATAAAGAGATCCTGCCTACTTGTTAGAGACTTGTTAGAGTTTATAAGACTGGGCAGGAGGCTAACTTGTAGAAATGCCTTTTATGCCACTTGAATGTGTGGCTTGCTTATTATAGTCTGCCATCCTGCCAGGGTGGCTGGTGGAGAGGAGAGGAGAGAGCAGCACTGCCAACTGGCTATAAATTTCATGAACATCATAAATGTAAGTGCTTTCTGGAGAGCTGTACAGATTGCACATAAAAGTCCCCCTTCTGTCCCTGTAAACTAAAAAGAGGGCTTTTTTGGCAAATTAAAAATTGTAGAGTGTCTTCCATGCTGAGCTAGGAAGCAGCCAGGCTACAAATCCACAGCTACAAAGTCATAGCCGCGCAGGGAGGTCTCCCGCACACGCTGGCATTGCCTCTCCCCAACGCCACCGTGACTCGAGGGAGAGCAGGACCGAAAGCCGAGGGGGCTGCAGCCGACCTCAGCACCAGGACCTGGGGGGAGGCTACGTCTGCAGCCCGCTGCAAGGGCTCCCGGAGAGAGGTGGACCGTGCCACCTCGGTGCTTGTGCTGCTGCCAGCAGACAAGGCACAGCAGACCACGTTGCTAGATTGCATACGGTTGTAGAGACATGAGAGGGGTTTTCTAAAGAGCCATGGGACTGAGCATTGCTCCTGGCTCTTCCCCAGTCCTCCCTGTGACCTTGGGAAGTCACAGCACCTTTGGGACTCTGTGTCCTGGCCCTCGGCTGATCTGCAGCACGCAATGCCCAGACACGAGACGTGTTGCACGCAGGGCTCGCGTGCACCAGCCCCTCCAGCAGCTCAGGGGCTGTGTGGCACCGAATCAAGGAGAGCCCTTTGAGATGGGAACATGTGCTCTTCCCCTGCTGTGGACCCTGACACCGGACACGGTAAATAGGCACAGAAAGAGGCATTTTCTCTGTCAGCTAAACAAGACCGTGCTTTATCCCCGCCGCTGCTCCACTGCGCGCTGCTGGGCTGTGCAGCCCTGCCAGGAACATTCCCAGCCTGCTCCCGCCGCCGTCCTGCGTGGTCGTTAAAGACACAGAGCTCGTCCCTCACCGGGCTGCTGCGGGCGTCGAGGATCCGTGTTCAGATGGCGCCTGCTGTCTGCATATCCAAGTGAGTTCAAGTTCTCACTGCACGTATCAGGTTTTTTTTTTCCTTGCTGCTTAATCAGGACCATAAATATCATCTAATGACTGCATAGAGCAGGCATTTAAAGCAGTCAGGACACACACACACACAGAGTACGATGGCCCCACCAGGCACCTGAGTCCTGGGGGCAACACGTTTCTGCACAGAGAGCGGGAGAAATCACTTCCAGCCCATATCCAGGCTAGCAGCTCCCCATGCCAGGGAGGGCAGGTGGAGGGGACATTACACCTCTTTGGTCTTGTTCATTGGTGTCAGCCATCCTTGCAGAGCTGCAATGACCGCAGTGCTTGCTCAGGGGAAGAATTGCTTTTGTGGGGCACGGCCAAGTGGGGCTGGCCAGGCATGCCCCATGCAGGCACGGAGCGATGGAGCCCTGCCATCACCCAGCTCCAGGCAAACAAGCTGCATTAGACTGAGGCTCCTTTTTAGGCTGCTGCCTGTGCACCATCAGCATCTGCTGGCATGCCAGTTTGGGCCTCGGCTCTGCTCGGGTGCAGTGGACGGGGAGCGTAGCCACCAGGCCCGTGCCAATGAGCTCCATCAGCTGGGTTGCACGCCCAGCCTGCAGTTGGGGGATGCCACGTGCTTGACACCAGTGTGAGCACTAGGCTCACCACCTCCAGGAGTACTCTGTAGGATGCCGTGCCCTCCCTGGCTCCCAGTTGCCCCCAGGCTCTCTGTTCCCCAGGGGGCTGCTAAGGGACTTGCTTATCTTTGGTCCCAGGTTTCCTGGGTTTTTAGAGAAGCGCTTTGCAAAGGGCACTATATGCACACGGGCAGTGTTAATCCTGAGGGCGGTCCTGGGCTCTGTGGTCCTTAAGATGGGAGGGATGTGGTGCTGTTAAACTGAATTGCCCTGGGAATCACCTCGCTAAAACAGATCTATCTTTAGCCAGTTGTTCATGATCTTCTCTTGCCAGTGCTGGGCCCTTGGAGGATTATGCAGGGACATTTCTGTCCCCCCCAGGCAGCTTCAACCTTTCCTTCCTATGGGCTGTCCCCATCCACCATCAGCTCCTGCCTGGAGGCTTGCAGACGTAGGTGCAATTTCACTCTGCAGGAGACTGCAGTGTGCACAGCTCCCAGAGGCTTTGCAGCTTCATTCCAGATGTGATGGCATTGCTATTGCTCCTTCCCTCAACCATGAAACTTGTCCTGCCATGACACCCCTCAAGGGTCTCCCTGAACCAAATGGGAGGGTGCAGGTGCCAAGCCTTGGTGGCTCCTTTTCCTTTCTGCAGAGTGCACGTGCCTGAGATCCCAGGATTGGCAGGGAGTTGTGGCTTCAGCTAAATAAAAACCAGGTTCAGCAAGGCTGCCTGCTCCAATGTGACAACATGACCGTGTGTGAAGGAGGCACCCTCATGCTCAAATCCAAGGGAAAACCATGTTTCTTGGGGCTGAGCACTGATTCGCTTGCAGCCACCTGGTTTCCTAGTAGCGGCACATCACACTTGGGATCCTTCGGCCACTGTGCTGTGGATTTGGGGAACCCCACTCCATGCCTGGCTCAGGTGCTTCCCCAGCACGGGATTGGCATTTTCGGCATGTGCTGTGGCCCCAGCTGTGCAGAAGAGACTTTCTGCTGGGAAAGCAACCTGTGATGTTGTGTGATCCCATGCACAGGCACTCAGTCATCAACACAGCTAGAGCACAGCTTCATCCTGGGACAACCAGCTCTCGGGCACACAGGAGACACGGTGTGGGCATGGAGACACAGCACATTGGGGACCATTCCCAGGTGGCAGGTTGGACTGAGCATTGCGCTTTGGAGGTGGGGGGGATTCCCTGGACATTGTGGGGACTTGTGTTGTGCTTTCCCTGGCCTCAGTCTGCAGCAACACCCCCGAGCACGTCAAATTTACCACGTAGACACAACCGAGACGGTGAGCCCTGCATCCGACCCCGAAGGAATGAGGCTGGGCTTGTTGAACTGGGGCTGTGCCAGGATGTGCCAGAGGTGAGTGCTGGGAGCCCATGGTATACCTGCATGTGTGCAGTGCCACACCCCCCCTCCGCAGCAGCACCTTCTCCCCAGCCCTGCTTTTGGCAGCTCAGTGCCAGAGGGGACCATTACCATGTTCGTTCGTGCTGATGCTCCCAGATGCCGCAAACCTTATACCACCCCAGTGCTCCCCCGTTTAACCCAGGGCCGAGTGTGTCCTGGGGGACGAGTGGGCAGCAGCAGCAGAGGAGGGCAGACACTCAAGTGCCAGCCGCACCCAGCCGCAGGGATGGGAGAGGGTGAGGTCTGTCCAGCCCGTCCAGAAGGCAATCCTCCCCCAGCAAGGCTGCAGAGACCTGCCAAGGTTGAGGGGAATAAAAACAGTGCTCGCGGAGGGGTTGCAGTAGCCCAGCGTTACGGGTGGGCAGCTGACTGTGACCATGGCTTAGGACAGGGCTGTCACTGGCAGGGCTCATGTCAGCCTGTTCCCAGCTCAGGAACATGCTTTAGAGCATCCCCAGGGGAGCATGGGTGTCCATGCAGGGCTGAGGATATTCTGAAACCGCAGCTGAAACCCTGCGCAGTTTTCCCGGGCTTCACCTCAGGGACTTCTTGCACCCCCAATGCTGCCAGGCTCAGGCAGCGAGCTTTCTCTAACCCGCTCCGTGGATGTCGTTACCCCCTGCAAACCCTCGCTGTGCGGAGATAGACTTGGATAAAGCGTGACCTGTCCTCAGATGACTGAAGCTAAACCAAAATAACCCCAGTCCAAGCCAAGTCAAACTGCCAGGACAGCCTTTTGCATCAGTTCCCTAAATTAGAATAATACTGAAGTGAAGCTGGCATGGGGACAAGCCTGGCGCGGGGAGGGAGGCAGGAAGGACACCAACAAATTCCCAGGCCCCTTTCACAGCGGTGGGTTGGGCTTTCTCCAGGGTGAAGAGGGTCCAGGTCTCTGGAGCCAGGGGACAGAGGTCAGGGCTGTGACATGGTCGATGGTCCTGCCGCCGGCTCAGCATCCCCCAGCCCCTCTCCCAGGTGTGCTGCGCCTGCCCACCCAGGTGCGCAGCCCGAGGGCAGCTGCCTGCTCTGGAGCTGGCTGCCTGCTTGCAGGCAGGGACGGCATGAGTGCCAGCAGAAGTGGCTCTTACTCGGGAGTGCTGTAGTGGCTCTCCTGCAGGATGCTGGCTCTTTTTTCCCCACTTTGAGCAGGGAATCGAGTGCTGAAGCCTGGTATGCATGGGGTGGGACTGCACCGGGTCCGCCATCACCGCAGGTGTCACTAGGGAGGAGATTGTCCTCTGAACACCCCACCGACCCCCTGCAATGTGGGCAGGGGTGTGCTGCAGAGAGGGGATGGTGCTGCTGCCTGGGGTGAATGGCTGGAGCAGGAGGCAAAGGCTCCCATCTCAGCACTGCCCTGTGTGACACCCAAGTGGGGGGTCTGGCCTGGGGACAATCTATGTCCCCAGTGGTGCTTTAAGCCAGCAAAGGGCACATGGGGACAGCTCTTCACGTGATCTGTGGGAGTGGGAAGGTGCTGCCTGGCATCGGGGTCTGTGGGATCTGGAGCCAAGCAGGGATGCCTCCCCAGATCAGAGGGGCAAAGCTCACCACCACCCCGTGAAGGGGATGCTCCAGGCAGGGAGCACCCGCTCCATCCTCAGCCGCTCAGCTTTGCTTCAGGCCTCCGACCTACAGCCTCAGGGCTTGGCAGACTAGTTTTGGGAGAAATGCAGTTTGGCCTGTGGTTTGAGGAGGTCTGAGAGTCCCTGAGGTGTCTGCTCCCAGGACAAGGGAAAGGCAGGTGGGTGTATCAGGACCTTTCTGTTTTCAGCTGCTAGGTGAAAGACATCTTGGTTTCCCCCTTTCCTTCCATGTGCCAGGGGTCCTGCTTGGAGCCCTACTGTGGCCCCGAGAAAGGCTGGATGGTGGCTGTCCCACTCTGTCATTGCCTCTGGAATTGCACGGGGCACTTGGAATGGTGCTGGGCCCCTTGCACGTACCCCAGCAAGATGAGCAATGTCCGTCAGACCTGTGCCCCAAAAGCAGGACCACGGGCAAAGCGTGGCAGCGGGGATGCATGTTAACACGAACCAAAGATGCTTAGAAGGGCTCTGCCATGGCTGGAGCCATGCAGCCTGCTCCGCTGCTCGGTCTGGCAGGGAGGAGGCAGGAGGTGGGTGGAGGCAGGAGCAGGCAGAGATGTGTAGGGCAAATCCCTGCTACAGTCGTGCCAGTGCAATGCACTGGGGCGGGAGCAGAGCAGAGGCAGGCCCTAACACAGGGTTGGGGGTGCCCTTGGTTTCCCTCAAGAGCCCCCTAATTGCCCTGGAGAGTGTCATGCTGGCGACACCACCAAGCACAGCCGGGTAAGATGTCTTGAAAGGCTGCATCTGGTCAGTGGCCGAGGGACCTCAAAGGTCAGGAGAAAGCAAGTGCTGGTTTTGGGCTCCAGGAGCAGCAGAGGGTCCGCAGCTGGCTCACCGTGGGGCCCTGCCACCCTGGACCCCCCAGCACTCACGGTGACAAGAGCCAGCTACAGAGTGCCAGTCCCCTCCCTGGAAGAATGCCCTGGCTTTGAAGCACAGTTCAGTCCAGGTGAGGACGAATGCAAAATGTGAGGGTTTTGGCAGGAAAAGATTTCTAGGGAAATTCCAGCCCGGCAGAACGGAGACCGAGCGCATGCACCGAAATGGGGGTCCGGGTCCCTGGAGGCAGGGACCTGGCAGTATCATTGCGATCTTCCCCCTCCGAGAAAAAAAGGAATCAGCAGGCAGTTTTCCCCACAGAAACATTTTGGTGTTGGAAGAGAAGCCAACAAGTCATCGTCACCCACGGCAGCAGGCGCTGCCATCCCAGATGCCGTGTGCCGGGCAGATGGAGCAGCTTGGGGGGGACCTGCCACTCAGCCACCAGTGACACCAACCCCTGTCAGCAGGGCACTGCCAGCTGATGACAAGCAAATTGCTGGCTGCTTTAGGGACGCAGTCATTTTTCTGGAGTCACATTAGGGAAATTGGATGCCTGGTGTAACAGGGCATGAGATTTCCCCTGCGATCCTTGCAGAAATCAATGAGCATCCTATGGGGGGGGGGGGGTCAGAGGATGTGTAGAACTGAAGTCCAAATCATGGGTCCTTCAAGGCTGTTATTTAAAATGATTTTACTGTGTATGTGCAGCTTGAAAAAAGCAGAGAAACCCCTAAGCTCCTGATTCTGCCCTTCCTCCAGTGGCATATGGAGTCACATCAGGCTATGCTGTGCTTTGGAGAAGCTGCCCCGTGCCTCTCCCGCAGCACTGGGACGTGCAGAAACCCAGCCCTTCCTCCATGGGCTCATCTGCGACCCATCACCCCACCGGGAGGAGCAGCCCCACTTTGCCTCCAGCCTCGGGGCTCCCCACACAGGCCCAACCCCACCTGGGAGGGTGAGGGAGGCCCCCCAGCTCCCGGTGCGCCCAGCCGTGCCACATTAGCAATGCACAGCGCAGCCCACCCCTCCTGGCAGCACAGCGAGTGCTGAGCAGAGTGAGTGTGGACCCACATAGGAAGGGGAGGATGAGCAGCAGGATCCGGCCAGCACCGCGGTCTCCGGGCAGCTCGCTGGGAGCATTGAGTCCCAGCTCTCAGCTCTCGGAAGCTCTGATGGATGTCCCTGCACACCGGCTCCTCTTCCCAGGGCTGACAGCTCCCTAGTCCCGCACTCCCTCTCCCTTTGTGTTGATGGATGCGGTTGCCCCCATCGTGTTCGCTGGGATTTCTGTTCACCTCTTGGGTTGCTCTGAGCTGATTCAGTAAAGCAATCTATGGACAGGACAGATGTTGATGTCTCTGCACATGGCTGCTTGGGGTGAGCCTGTCCTGCCCAGGGAGGACGAGGGATGGGCAGCAGTGGGTCAGGCTGAGGGGTTTCTCTGCCCCAGGTTGTTGTTGGTGGGTCAGGTGCAGCAAAGCACGACCACAGTCCTCCTGGGAGGGAGGGGAAGGGGACAGAGGGCCCTGCAGCCCCAACAAGACCCAGCCTTCCCCGGCCTCAGCTACTGGAGACAGGGGGTGGGTGAATATTTTCCGTGATGCTCAAAACTCCCAGAGAAAAACCTGAAAATATGGCAGACAAGTCAGAAGCCAACGAGGCTTTTGAAGGATGTGTCCTTTAAAGGATGCAGCAGGCTATGTAAGCTCTGCCTTCCCATGGCCTTAGCACCTGCACTGGGAGCCAGTGATGCTGTGAGAGATGCTGGTAGCTGCTGTCTCCAGTCTCCTTCTTTTGTGATCTGGAGATGCTCCAGCAGCTGCTGGGGGGCAAATAAATGGGCTACAAAAGCAGTCAGGCCAAGACAGTGGCTGAATCATTACTGAGCAACTCCTTAATGGCAGCTGACGAGGACAGGACAAAGCCAGGATAAAAGCAGCCATGGGGACATTACTCCCTCCCTCTTGGCTGAGCCACAGGAGAAATGGTCCTGCATGGCCATACGCACAGCTGCCACAGCGCAACTGGGAGAGAAGGAGTGGAAATGGTCCATCAAGGCTGACGGGGCAGTGCCTTGGCCAGCAAGACGTCTCCTGGCTCTGCTGTCCCAGTCCGTGCAGTGCCAGGGGTCCAGGGGGCTCAGCCAAATGTGACCCCTGCCCAGCTGGGGATTGCAGGGGGTGCACAAAGGGCTGGCCGAGAACAAGGGCCAGGACACGGCTGACGTGAGTCGCTGTCTGCATGAACAGCTACTGCTTATCAGGTTGATGTTACACTTCGGTGGTGAATCAGCGATGGGCTTAGCCCAGCATGGCACCTGTGCTGGGATGGATGAAGGCCCCACAGGGCAGAGGCTTTTGCATGGAGAAGGAGGGGAAACTCCATGAAAAGGGTAAAAGCAATGGTGTGAGACAGCCTTGCGAGTGCTCATGGGATGGGACTCGGCTGTATGGGGCACAGTCTCCAAAGCTAAGGATGCGACCTAGCATGTGAAGAGGTGCTGCACAAACCCTGCAGATCCTGAAGGTTTCTGCTTTAGGCAGAAGTGTCCTTGGCATATTGCACTGCTTCAGTGCCATTGCTGAGCCAGCTTTGTCCTTGGAGGGTGGGATCAGTGTGGCCACAACATCAGCAAAGCTCCAGCCCGGGAAGCCTTGCAATGCTCCCTGGTGCAGTTAGCTTTGACGTGCTCCACCCCAGAAGCGATTGCATTTCCAAGAAGAAGCAAAAGGCGTGTGCTTCGCAAAGCAGGAGGGATCCTCTCTCATTGCAAGCACAACTGAAATGCAGGCTCCCAGCAGCACTGGATCCTCTCTGGGCTTGCTGGGCACTGGACCAGGCTGTGCACCTGCTGAGCCTGCAGCCTTGCAGGGCACCTTACCTGTTGCTTGTGTCATCTGCCTGACCTTGGGGATGGGTGAGGAGGTGGGATCCACGTTGGCCATTGATTTCCCATCTGAACCTGTGAGCTGAGAGGATCAGATGCTCCGTACCTCAGAGCTCTCTCAAACTTGGCTATTTCTTTGTGCCTTAAACAGCAATTAAGAATAAAAGTAGGGCTGCCTTTGCCTGCGAAAGGCTCTGTCTGACTCCTGTCTCCTTACTGCAGTGCTGCTCTGATTTCCATCTCATGCATATCTTATTTAACATTCTGGATACTGTTTTGAGTGCCCCAATATTTTAAAATAAATTGCTGCATGTAAAAGACTTAATGTCACATTCTGTTATTCTGACTGTTAAAAGAAAAGTGAAATCTTCAATGGGGCTAGTGGAGCAGAAGCAATCACACAGAGGGAGGTCCTATTAATGTGTATTACGTTTCATTATTCCAGCACTGCATGTCAACTAGCTTCTCATCAGAACTCACGCAACAGATCACAGTATTAACTCCTTGCAACCAAACAGGGGGGCAGGCTTTTTAAACTCTTTCTCTGTTCCTCACTTCCCCGGTGTCGTCTCTCTGATGCTGTTCCCGTGTCCTCAGCACACACGCACACGCTCCCGCGCAAGCTCCTGGGTGCTGCAGCCCAGCCCGGCCCCCCGCCGCCTTCCTCCCTGCTGGGGAGGAGCGTGGGGTAGAAGCGGGCTGCACGCCCCAGGAGGGAAGAGGGGGGCAGCCAGGGAGATGGGAGAGGGAAAAGGATGACGGAGAGGGATGTGTGCGGGAGAAACAACAGGGAGAGGGTACAGGAGATGAGAAGAGGATTGAGATGCGAGAGAAGAGGGTCCCCTGTGCTGCCAGTGCATGCTGCCTTCTCCCAGCTCCATGAGATATCCCATCAGGGGAGTCACTCCCGCACTTACTACCCCTGAAGGTTTCTCCAACCACAGGGTAGTTTGGTCTCTCCAGCCCCTCGGCTGTTCTTCCCATCCTCCTGCCAGAAACTGCTCCCTGGACGGATCTACAAAGCACTCACTGGCTTCAGGGCTGTGATATATGCTGCGGGAGAGGCACCCTCATGGTGGGGAAGGGGATGTGGGGAAGAGGAGGGAGACTGCAGTCTTGGCTTAGACACACAGACCATGGTAAAGGAGAGGTGGAGGGAGCCACCGGCTAGCAGAGGGGATGGAAGGAGGCTACAAGGAAAGACAAAATGCCTGTCCTAAATTACAGGTGGCCCCAGCAGGCATTTAAACTCCATGTTTCCCTGTGATGAAGAGACTCCAGCTCCATCATGGTCCATAAGGAAATGGGCAGCTCAGTGCTCCCATGCCCTGCACACGCTGAAGTGCAGGAAAATGGGCTGAAGATCCAGCTCTTGTTATCAGCCTGGGTCCGCTGTGCATGGGGCTGTGTGGACCCAGAGGGGCATCTCTGTTTTGAGGAGGGAGATACTCTCTGGAGAAGGTGGGCTGCTAAATACAACATCCTAAATCCCTGCCACAGCCCACTGGGGATGGAGAGGGCTCAGAGCAAGGCTGTGGGCTGTGCTGGCATTGGTAAATGCCAGTTTGCTGGGCACAGAGCCCAAGGAAGGCATTGGAGAGGGCCCAGAGTAGTGTTTCCCTGCTCCCATGATGGGGCATGGCCAGCCCCAGTATGAGAGTGGGGAGCACTGAGGTCCTGGCAGAGCCTCCAAGTACCAGCCTGCCACTGTTGCTTCTCCACCCTCCTGCCCATGAAAGGAATAATTGTGACAGGTTTGCCTCTAATCCCCCTTTTCCCAGGACGTCCTTTCCTTGCCTTCCAGAACCCACCAGGGC
The DNA here is from genome assembly GCF_030936135.1 of Gavia stellata. Taxonomy (NCBI): domain Eukaryota; kingdom Metazoa; phylum Chordata; class Aves; order Gaviiformes; family Gaviidae; genus Gavia; species Gavia stellata. Next base: position 7,510,177 of record NC_082622.1, on the reverse strand, counting down.
ACAAGTCTCTGGGTGTGGGGTCGGGCATCAAACCCTACTGGGCACCCACAAGCTGGGAAGTATTAACAGGTTTGTGGAGGGGGTGCTGGGCAGGACCTCATCCAGCTGAGCATGCAGGGGATGTGGGACACACATCTCTCTCTCCACTTACTCGCTTATGTTAAGCCTGGTCTATGCTGGGAAACCCCAGCTGTGTCTGAGCCCAAGAGTCCCTGAACAGCCTGGGCAGGGGAGCCTTGCCAACTACCCCTACTCTGCAACAGATTGCAAAGCATGTGTATTTAAATCACATAGTGCAGAAACATCCTTACAACCCGTTTGGAGAGCAAAAAGCCACCACAGGCTGGGACGCAGCTTAGTGAGGTGCCACACTGCTGCCCTAGGGACCATGGGCACAGAGCGGTCAGTGGTGACGCGGGACCTGGGCCATGTCTGATAGCATGTGTGCCTGAGTCCTGGAGACCCCACTGCTGTTGGGAAGCACACAGGGGAATTGGCAGGAAAGGCTGCAACAACCTGGGGAAAAAGGGATTTTGAGGCAGTGGGGACGGAGGGCATGTGGGATGGACCAGGGCGGGCACATGAGGATGCTTCAGACCTGGAGTTATCTATCTGCGTCCTTGGGACACGAAAGGATTGGAAAGTAATCGAGGACAGTGCTAAAGCCCTGAGCCTCCACTCTGACTCCTCTTGATCTCAGTGGGTTTGGTCCCGTAGGAGCAACAGGTACTGATATGGGAGTGTTACACCTACGACAGGCACTGGAAACACAAAATACACACACAGGCATGCAGCTGGATGCGTATGTCCATGCTTGCAAGCTCACCCTCCAACATCCATCCAGCACAGGCTGGATCTGCTCTCTACATCTTGGGGCTCGGTGGGAGCACATTGCCTGCTCTGCCTTCCCTCCCCAGGAATGGCATATCTGCTTGGGATTGGCACCACAGGCTGGCCCCCTCTTCAGTACCAGCTCTGAATTTTAGTGTCCCTCTCATCATCCTTCCACTGCCAAGTCGGAGGTGCGATGCCAGATCAGCTGGTGTGAGCCCGTCTCCAGGGTTGCGTCTCCCTTTGGCACGGAGCACTGGAGTGGCAATTGTGTGGCTGTGGCTTGGAGAAGGGGATGCTAGGAAGCCCAGGTGTGGGAAACATGTCAGGGTGCTGGGGCTGCTCATGGAGTGGCAGAGGATTTCTTCTGGGAAAAATGAAAATTCTGAAAAAAGAATGTATTTTGTAGCAATCAAAACTGGGTGGTTTTTATTTCCATTTTTTGTAGGTTTGTTTTGTTTTCTGCCCCAGCTTTTCACAGCCTCAGTTCCTGTATTTGCTCCGTCTTTTTTTCCTCTTGTGGTTTTGAGGGATTGAGGCTTTTCTACAACAGCAATTAAAGTTTGGGTTAGGAATTTCATGGGTGGCGGGAAAAAAGCTTGTTTTTCTGTTCAGTCCAGTCCATTTCAAGTTAAATACCTGATGGTCCCAAAGCTCCACCCCAGCTCAGACAAGGGACTTCACCAATGCTGCAGCAGGAGGACGATGCACATCTGCTGGGTGTTCAGAGGTGCTGGTGTTGGCGAGGACTATGGGTGCAGAAACCCAACAAGCACACACTGTGGGACGTCTCCACGGGTGAGGGATGGCTGAGGCTTCAGGAGCAAGGCAAGGTGTGCCAGGGAGGAGGGGAGGAGGAGAAGGGGATCCCTTGCTCTGCCATTATTAGGGTTATAAAATGCAGCTCCAGAGACACTTATCTTTCATCTTCATCTCCTCCTGGCTGTGTCTGGGGCCAGGAACATGCAGCACTTCAGAGCTGCCCAGCACCAAACTGGAGTCTACACCCCAGGAGGGCAAATACCACATCCCTTGCTCCTTTCAGTGGCCCTTCCCAATGGGGCTGAGCGCTATCCTGGAATGAGTGAAGAGCAGAGAGAGCCTGTGAGATGAACCACATCATGGTGGAGAGGTTCCATTTTTAGAGCTATGACCTCCAGTAAGGCATGGGAAAGGTACCCAGCCCCAAGGGGCTCCTTGCTCTGTCCTGGCTTCATGGCACTGCTTGTTCATCAGCTTTGTCTGATTTGCTGGCACTGAGATCCTGTCTGGTCCTTCTTGTTAAATCTGGCATGCCCATCATCAGCTGGCAAACGTGATGGCCAGTCTGATCTGGAGTGGTCTCACCCTGTGCACGACATGGTACTACAGCTTTGGTTAAGCTAGGAGATGGTTTGGCTGAGGTTTTGCTACCTGAACCTCTACCAACCCTGACCAGGGCCCAGATGTGGATACTGAGAGAGACATGAAGCTCATCTCATCCAGATTATTGTGTGAAGAGTCACTGAGTTGTAATAGTAGCAGTAGTACTCCCTCGTCAAGCACATCACAGGATGGCGTCTTCTAGGGATGGACGGGTCAAGAGATGGCCGGAGCAGGATGCACACCCTCACACAAGACTGGCCTGCATAGCCCATGTCTCTGCTCACACTGAAGCTAAGAGGGATGAAGCATCCCACCCTCCCTGGACAGGTGGCCTCCCTCCAAGCCATCCCCGTGATGTGCATGACCCGGGACGCCCTCCGTCTCTGTGGCCATCTCCAGCCCAGGCCCCCGAGACCCCTGGCTCTTGCTTTTGTTCCTTGGGGCCGGCCTCACTGCGGATGGCTCCTGTTGCTGAGCGGTGCAGGAGGCTGCGAGGTGACCCCTGACATTAACCTAATTGTTCCCTCTCTTTGATTAGATGCACCACAAAGCTGGTAAATGGATCAAATTAAATTTGAGTGGCGGCAGCACAGCTTTGGAACGCTGATTAGATTTGAAAATACCACATTTAAATATCTTAGCATTTGTGGGGATTAGGAGAGAGAGGGGGAGTGTGAGCGGGGAGAAATGGAGGAGGAGGGGGAGAGGCAGTGCCAACCCCCCCACGCACACAGCTCTGCACTGGGATGCCCAGCCTGGACCTCCCGCTTGCCCCTGGGCATCGGCACCAGCTCTCCGGCTTGGCAAGTGGAGGGTCACTTCCAAGCTCCCGGATCGAGCATGTTGCTCCAGGTTCATCTGAGGTTTAGCATTGCTGGATGCGATGGGTTCGCTCCCCCACCTCCCGCAGCACCGCTGTCCCCCCCATCCCCACCCGCCTGCTCTTAAATGTCACCCGGCATCGCTAAGATTTATGCTGCACAATGAACTGCGAACAGCAATACAAGTCCATAAATGGGAAAGAAAACTGGAGCCCAAACAAGGAGACTGGTCCTGATTCTGGTGCTGACTGTGGCAGGGCTGGCTCCCGGGCACCGAGCCCTCCCTCCTGTGACACCACGAGTCCAGCCAGAAAACCGCCCCAGCACCTGCCAGTCGCTACTCCGATGTGCTGGGACCACGAAACCCCATCCTTGCCCCTCTCCAACCAGCCCGACTCTGCAGCTCTGTGTGGGGAAGCCCAGGGCTGGACGACCCATCCCAGGGAGGGCTGGAAGTGCTGGGACCAGGCTCGGGGGGGCTGATCCTGGGCAGGCTGCATCGCCCTGGTACCGCCCTCCCAAGGCATGCAGGTGGCCATCTCTGGAAGCACATGGGGGAAATACTGCGATGATATACATCTTGTGTGCACGTGTGTGTGTCTGGAGGGAGAGAGGGAGGGCTGAGTGCTGCTCAGAGGCAGGTGAATGATGGAGGAAAGTGTCTGTGGCTGATTACTCCGTGGAAGATGCCAGGTGTCACAGGGGCTGCGACTGGCAGGGGATTTTGGCCCACTCTGGTTCTGAGGGATCACGCTGATGCTGGGAGCACGCAGAGAAAGAGAAGTGAGCTTAGCTCCTGCCGGGCTCTGCCAGGGAAGGGGAGACACTGCTCTCCAGTGTGGCTGTGGAGTGATGGTGCTCATTGCACTTGTCATGCAAAGTGCTCTGTCAAAAGGAGGTGATGGCTCTGCCAAAAGGAGGTGACCCCCTGCCCACCTGCTCGTGCCATGCCACCGTGCCGTGCTGTGATGGGTCAGAGGAGGGCAAGGCTCCAGCAGAGCTCGAAAACCTCTTCTTGGAGTGGCATCAGCTGGGTAGCCCCGTGCAGGATCTACCCATGCCCAGCATCATGGCCTGCAGTCATCCAGAGAGAGGCTCTGGAGGTGCAAACCCAGGGGTGTGTGCACACGTGTGCACTTGAATGGTCCCCATGCCATGTACGTGTGATAGCATGTGCAAAGATGTGCACAAGTAAAGCCAGGGTATGCGTGTGTGCCCCTGTGCCAGTGCGTGTCCCTGCCTGTTTGTGCTTGCTCGTGTGCGCAGCACCCCCGGCAGCTCTGTGCACACTCAAGGTGAGTGGCGCGTGTGCGTGGGAGCGCCGTGGCAAGCAGGGCTGCAGCAACGTCACCAAAATACGCGCACGTCCTTCATGAGCACACAGGAGGCAGGCCAGCACTCTGCTAAGCAGAAACATCTGGGGCACATCTGGGTCCCATCAGAGGGACTCCGAAATATCTTTAGAAGAGCGAGAGAAAGAAAAGAGAGAGTAAAGCTCCTGCTGGGGCATTCCTGTGCATCCCACTACCTCGCGCTGAGTCCAGCTATTACCTGGGGCCAAGTCCCTGCACTCGCCTCTTTCCAGCTGTCCTCCAGCCAGAAGAGTTCCAGGAAAGGGAGAAGCAAGATTTAAAAGGAAAACCAGCACGGTGGGGTAAGAGGAGGAAGGGAGGAGTGGCGAGGGTTTGCAAGGAGCTCTGTGCTTCCAGCCTCCATGCAGCAGGCAGAGCTAGAGATGCTGGGAGCAGCTGGGAGCGCTGGCGGCAGGATATCAGTGAGGGGGCTGGGACCCTGCTTTGCAAACTTGTCCTGTGGAGGAATGGCAGCACAAGCCAGCTCTGCTGGGCAGCAGAGCCTGACCACCAAGATGGTCAAAAAGGGCTGTGGGGTGCTGCTCTGTCCTTACACTGACCAGCCTCCGGATGCCCATGTGCCACCAAATCTCTCAGGTTGCCTTGGTACATCTCTGAGCATCCTCTTCCTCTTGGAGAGCACTTGGATGCCAGAGCTGGGGAGGACCCCAGGAGCGAGAAGAGCTTTATGGTAATAGCAACAAGATGTGGGTGATTCAGTCGTCAGCAATAAATCCCAGCCCAGAGAGGACAGTTAAATAGGGAATGTCCCGCTGGAAATTTTGACATTTCAACACTATTTCCATTCTGAGAAAATAATAAATATTAAAAAGCTCAGAGTCCCAGCACCTCCATGAGGTGTGAATGCAGGGGTGGTATTGAAGGACATGACTTCATCTAAGCAAAATGCTGTTGTCTTCCTGAGCAGAAACACTGACATCAAAACAGTGTTTTGAGTTCATCGCAGTCTGTGGTGGAAGCCACAAGCTCTTCCTCCCATCCTAGATAGCAAGGATGTGTCCAGACAGGCTGGGGGATGCTGGGCAGAATAAGTTGGGAACCGACTTTTTGGTCCTTCACGAATCCTTGCCCTGAGTTTAAGGTTCTGGCTCCTTCACCCCGAGATGCTGAGTCCCAGGGACACTGTGTTTGCGAGCACTGAAGACTCAGCAAGGCAACTGTAAGATTTATGGGGCTTGGTTAAGGTTTGCAGCCTTGATGCTGGCAGGTCTGAGACTATCCAGGCACTGAAAGGCTGAGCTGAGCTGTGCAGTTTCACTGCTGGGTGAGACACACAACCTACAGTGAGCTGTAGGTGCTTTAGCTGCTCCTCATCCATCTCCAACCCTCTGTGGACCTCCCCTGGCTGAGCCAGGACATCTTGCAGGGAAACGCATGGACAGACTTGGTTTCATAGTCTCTGCCAACCTCCTCCAGCACTGCTCCTCCCCTGCCCCAGGCACCCAGAGGCTCCCAGGCCATTGCTGTCCGACACTCAGGGGGCCCACACTTGCCTTGGGGCTCTCCCATGTCCTGGAAGGGCTCAGGTGGCAACGTGGGGACAGTTTGCAGGGGAAGGAGGGATTTGGGACACATCTGTCGGTGTGTGAGCATGTGCTGGGGTTGGAGCCTGGGGCTGTGCGCGCAGCGGGCAGGCAGCCTGCCTGTCGCTGCCTGTGCAGGCAGAGCCGTCTTGCTCTGCGGCGATTTGCTCACGTGTGTGTGGGTGCAGAGGGCTGGGTGCGTGCACGGGTGTACGGTACACACGGTGCCTGCCTGCTCTGGTGTGTCTCCTGACCAGGAACATGGGGCTTGTGGGCTGGTGTGTGGGATGTGCCCTGCACGTGGGGTGGGTGCCGTGGGGTGCACGCAGGCTGGGGGGCTCGGTCACCCAGGTTGGGGTGTCAGATCCCCCCTGTGCCCCAGAGCGCGTGTCCAAACCAGCTGCACAAACCCCTCGGTGTGGGGTAGGATCTGCTTGACAAAAGCCTGACTCTGAAACAGGAGGGTCCGACATATTCCCCGGCCTCCCGTGTGTCCCCCACAGCACCGTCCCCAGCCGGGGCCACCCGCGATGTGCAGGGAAGGGGCAAAGGCATTTCCAGGGTGAGCTGTGCGAGGCGCAGATGAAAAGCTTGGAGAGAGGGAGTTGCGGAGGCTGGGAGGGGAGCGGCGGGCAGACAGCAGAGTGGATTTCTGCTTGAGTGGTTATTATACCGTCGATTTGAAGAGACAGATGACGGCAGTGGCAGAGGAGGCAATAATTGAAAGCGCCATGAAACATTAATGAATGCCCAGGGACTGGATCAGGAGTTGTTAACGCTCACTTCGCTCTCTCTGTCTCGCTCTCTTTTTAAAGTCAAAATTGTTCCACTGCCCTCTAGGCGAAGGATTTATTTTTTTTTCTCCCTGATTTAAAGGTGTAGGCGCCCACCAAAGGAGCCCTGGCTCAGTGGCTAATCACATCTGCTCTCCAGTGGGTCTTCCACGAGGGGTAGCACCAAGTGGGTGATTGCGGAGAGTGAACTGCAGTGCTTGCATCCGCAATCAACAGGTTCGGTCGGCGCATTCGGCATGGAGCTGATGGGAGAGGTGCAGGGGGGTAGGGGAGCTGAGGTGGGGCGAGGGGTAGCAGGGACTGCCAGCAGTGATGGCACTGTCACCTCTGCACGCACAACCATGGAAAGCATTGCACCTGCAGCAGAGGAGCCAGCCCTCCTGATCTAAGGGCTCAGCCTGCTTGTGGCTAAATCCACCACCCCACCAAGCAGGCAGGGTGAGCCGTGATGCTGCCTGTGGTGCGTCGCTGCTCAGAGGAACAGGGAAAACAGCCAGAGAGCATCTCTTTGCCAGGATGCCCTCCTCATGGGCTCCGCAGATGCTCTCTGTGCTGTTCTCCACTTAGCGGGGCCTTAGGGGTTGAGGAACAAAGAGCTTTTAGCAGAGCTGTCAGCAGCACCAGGGAGGTCTCTGAACTGCAGGTACCGGGCTGTCGCTCAAACAGGGCTTAGCCAGAGGCTGGGGGATCCCCTGGCTTTGCACGGAGGGATCTGACATAATTTAGTGTTTGCTGCTCTGGCCCTAAAAGGAAATTAAAAGCCCTCACCTAAAGGAAGGGTGAAGTGGAGGTGAAGCAGTAAGTACCTCTTCCCTCCTGCTTTTCTCCCTGGAGATGAGCAGAGGGACAACACAGTGATGTCCTTGTGTCCCCTACACAACCAGGGCACAAGAAGAGTGGTGGGTGTAAGAGTGAATAAGATGTATTTGAGGGCACAGGGACACAAGAACCAGCCCCTGGAGACAGCAGGGCTTGGGGGCTGGCTTCTGGTCCCCAGGGAGTGCCTTTCCCAGCCTCTCCTGTCCTGGGCAATATTAGGGCTCCAAAGCTCCTAGAAGATGGCAACTGCCGATGGAGCAGGTAGCAGTGGTGCCCACCTCCCAGCTGTAGCTCTGCAGCTGGACAGGACACAGTGGCAAGGACATGGGCAGCCCAGGCCGCACTTTCAGGGACATGAGGTAGCCCGTGTTTGTGGAACATGGAGGAAGGCTGCACTATTCTCCACGAGACACACGTAACCCCCAGGGTTAATCCAGGCTGTGCACGAGACCAGCTGATGCACTGGGTGCCAGGGTGGAGGAGAGCAGGGCGAGTGCTGGCCTTGATGGGGGCAGCTGGCCCCATTTCACTGTATGGTAGCCCAGGACAGCAAAGAGCTGTTGGGGCTGGTCCCGGCCACCTGAGCACCCCAGGAAATCCTGAGATGGCTCGAGACCCTGCGGCATGCAGCTTGTCTCCTCCAGCATCTCGTGCCCGCAGGGGCAGGAATGGCTGCTGCAGGGCCAGCGTTTGCCTGCACAGTACAGCACAGGAGTAAATGCAGCGATAATGATGGTAACCATTCCTAATGAGACGAGGAGACCAGGACCTTAACCATCGCCCAGGTGAGGTCTTTGAGGCTATGTGGTGACAGCAATTGGCAGTGACAGCATTCAGGAGCCCTGCTGAAAATTGGCACTGTCATTTCTCCTCACTGTCACTGCAGACTGTGCTGGTGCAGCCCCGATTCATGTGGGGAAGCTGCTCACATCCTGACTGGGTCCCCGTCCCTAGTCTCACACCGGTGTCCCATGGCTTTCCCACACTGTGCGTTCCCACGCACCAGGCTGGAACAATTTTGGTTGGAAAGTACCACTTTCTCATCCCTCAGTCCCACCCAAGGCATCTCCACCATGGGAATCGATGTGGAGGGATGGCCCTGGGTCTTGGGCTGGGCTCCCTGTGACCACAGGAGCCAGGGAGTAGAGTGCTAGCCCAGAGCAACCCCAGAGCCCTCTGACCACAGCCTACACTGCCTCTTTTCAGCTTCTGCCAGCAATAAAACCTTGAATATGAAATCGAAGAGGCACAAATAAATTTCGTCCATGAGGCCAGCAGGTTGCACGCCCTCTTTGCTAGGACTGGGAGGTCAAGTTGCTCAAGGGTCTCAGAGGACACATTCATTTCTGGAGCTTTTCCCAGGCTGTAGTGCTGGGCTGAGGGAGGAGCCAAGGTGGAAAGAACTGTGCTCAAAGAGGCACAACAGGGGCACAGAGAGATGTGAGCAAGCATGCTCCTACCTCAAGCAAAAAATAGGACCAAGAGTTGCAACGCCATCGAGAATTTCCTTCCCATCGCAGCTTTGAGCACTGCAGAGGCAGGGCAGCTCCAGAGGTGTTAGCAGATGTATTTGCTGCACCGTGATGGAAAGCATCAAAACATATCCGAGGGTCTTGGGGCAGATCGTGCCTGCAGCAAGGCAGGTGAGGAGGTCCTAGTGGTGAATGTCACCTTTTCTTCTCCAGGAGCTTTGTCCCCAGGAGGAGGTGGGGTACTTTGCAGTTCTGTTGGTTGCACAAGTGCTCGTTCCCCGGCAGGACTGCAGTGCCTGGGGAGTGTGCGCTGTGTAGTGCGGTTCCTCCCTGGCTGAGTGTGACCAGGAACATCAAGGGAGAATGCCCTCTGCCTGAACATCCTGCAGCCTGGCTACCTGTGAGGGGTCGCTGAGATCGAGAGCAGCGGGGTGAGGTGGGGTAATCACACTGTCTCTTTGCTAAGGGAGCATGTCTCATGTCTCCAGCTCCCCACCTGTATCATCCGCAGCATCTTGTTACCTCCTTGTTCTTCCCTCTGTTCTGTTGGCCCCTCACGTCTCAGTTCCAGTGCAGTTTCCCCCTGACCCCCTCCACAGCCTGACTTCCAGCCTGGCTTTCCAGGCTGCATCAGCCTGCTCCTGCCTTATCCCACCCATCCCATTCACCCTCAGAGCATCTCTAATGCCTCTGGTAGTGGTGTCACTCTGCTCTTCCCTAGTCACACAGAAGGATGGGAGAAGAGGGAAGACACCCCTCCCCGCCTTGCTGATCCAGGCACCCATCCAGGAGTGCAGCAGCCCTGTTCACATCCCACACCCCCTTCCCCACCAGCCACGGCTGTCACTTCCCCGGGAGAGAATTGCCAGGGAGGTGCCGAGTGTATTTTTAGCTTTGCTGTTCGTGTCTGATAAGTGTTTTGACCTTTTTGAGCAGAGCTAATCGTGCCGTCTGCTCCTCACTCCACCTCAGCTCATGCTCTGCCTGCTGGGGAGCCGAGGGAGGAGCTGCTGGCTCCCCACGCCACCCGAACCTGGTGGGAGAGGGCTCCTTGCCTGGGAGTCCCAGGTCTGCACTAGGTGTGTGCCCTCACCCCAGCAGCGCACACCGCTTGTCTTGCAGCCTCATGTATGTGCTCTGAGAGCGGATGCGATTAGAAGTCCTAAAGGGATGGGATCAGACCACCTCACCCATGGGGCAGGATGAAGGGTGCTGTGTGGGGAATTGCAAGGGGTGGTTAGTATGGTCAGGAGGCTGGCTTGTCCCTGGGCTGGAGCTTCCTGACCATCTTACCTGACATCCCTGTGCTGGCTTTTCTGCCTTGCTCAAAAATAGCATCACTTTCAAGGAACAAATTGTGCCTCCACCACCACGCTCAGGTGGTACGCCAGGGCTGTGCCTCAAGGACAGCCTGCCCGGGGAGGAGTGGGATGGCTGTTGGGAAGGAGCTGGCACGTCCTAGTGTGGACACCACAGCTCTCACCCTGGCAGTAAGCAGAGCTGCGATGTGGCTGCAAAGCACCCAGAGACAACATCAACAGCCTGGAAATGGCAGTCAAATCTAACTGTGTCAGAAAATGGGGATTTGGGCCAAACTCCTTGCCTGTGAGAGGTGTCTCTTTATCAATGGCGCAGCTGAATAGAGCGGAGGTTGCAAATAATAAATGAATGGTTTCACCTCAGTTTCACCTGACTGGGCAGGGAGTGTTGGGGGAGGCAGGGAGGCGGTGAGCAGATATGCCCTGGCACTGCAAAGGGATGCCCAAATTCAGCCACCTGACCATGGGGACACTGGGAGGAAAGTCAGACCCTGGCCATGTGCACTTCACTGCATGGGAAAGGGGAAAGTTCTTAGTCCTCCTCGTCCTCAGCCCCTCCTGCAGCCAGTGCCCCAGTGCAATTTCGTTATGGTAAGATCTTGGCACATCTTCCTGTGCCGTAAACATTGATGAATGCCCACCCAAACCCATCCAGCCCCCTCTGCCAGAAAAAGGCTGACCACAGCACCCTTCCTGCTTGGCGGTGGGTCACAGGAACCGCATGAGCTGCCTGCTCTGGTGCCCTGGGACAGTGTGCTTTGCCAGGGCCAACAGTGTCCCTGCACCAGGGAGATGCTCTGCGGTGCTGCAGGGAGTGCTGGAGGTAGAGAGGGCAGAGACTGGCCTGGCAGCTCCCTGCAGTGTGGGATGCCTGCCAGGAATGGGAAAGAGCTGGCAGGATTTGGGGATCCACAACGATGCCCTGGGTACCGGCTGATCCCTGCTCAGGGCTCTGCTTGCCCAGCCCATCCTGTTTCCACCCTGTGTCCCTTCTGATAAAGCCTTGCAGAGAGAAGATGCAGGGAGGGGACTCTGCGTTGAGGGAAGTGTGGCACTTAAGTCCCACCTGAGACTTGCCGATCCAGCTGTGCCCCGTGAAAACCCCTACAATGAAAACCCATTACCCTACAGTGAAGACTGGGAGCTAACCCCTCGTCTGCTGCTCCCCTCTCTCTGCTGCTTCTGCAGACAGCCTGAGCATTGCACAGAAAAGCTGCTGTAGCCTCCTGGACTTGCACCAGCCTCTGCCAGACTGGGTTTGGTGCAGAGAGGCTTGTGATGCTCAGAGCTGCTCTCACACCTGGGCACCTCGTTTGGGCAGGCAGACCTTAGGGCTCTATGCACATTGGCAGACCTCCTGCTCAGGCATCCCCCTTCGATATGTGGGGTCAGAAATTGCCTTCTGGAGACACTGCTTTTGCACGTCTTCTTTCAAGGCTGCACATTGGAGAAGTCAGGGTGAGGTGTGCTCCTGGCTTCCCCAGGGCCAGCCCTGGGAGCCGGGAGGCAGGTTGCTCTGCGGATCATGCCAGACAAGCCTCGAGCCCATACTTAATCTTGCTGCCTGGGAAATTAGGCAGAAAATGCTCCGATTGAGTGTGAAGGCCTCTGCTGTAATTTGGAGCGAGCAGATGACACGCACTCATCGTCAGAGGGAGATGAAAGCTTTTAGAGCTGGTGAGCACTAGCAAAATCTGTGAAAATCTCTTTTTTGTCAGGAGTGGTAGATACACAGGCAGATGAAAGACAGAAGATAAAATTAGCCTGTATGCAAGAGAGAGAGGGAGAAACAGAGAGAGAGAGAGAGGGGGAATATTTCTCAGCAGAGTCTTGGCAGAGAAGGTTCCTAACACCGGTGACTCAAAGGCAAAGGGGAGTCATATACATATATACATATGTGTGCATGATAATATACATATATGTGGCTATATTTGGCTGTACTCCCACGGCAGCCTCAGCACCTGGGGCTGATCCTTTTGAAAGCGTGAGACGAGGCTGCACTCATCTCTTTGCCATGGCAGGCAGGGAGCCTTTGCCTTGCTGCCTGCGCCCACGCTGCGGCCCCTCTGCCCCTGCGCAACGAGCCCTGTCATGGGCAGTGTGTCGGCAGGTCTGAGATGCGGTGCTCCTGTGCAGGGCTGTTCCTGGTGAGGATACGGGACATCCAGCCTTCAGCGTGAGAAAACTATGGTGGTCTCCACGGAACCCAAACTGGTGGGTAGTGTGGATGTGCTGACCAGCAGCCACACACTCTCTGAGACTTTGATTCCTTTTTTTTTATGGTTAGGCTGCTCAGATAGAAGTAGTCAGCTCCAGGTTGCAGCAGGGACCAGCTATGCTCAGAGGGGCAACAGCAGCAGGAGAGCTCCTGACCACTAAATCTGTCTGCCAGCGTTTTGCTGCATCTTCACCCTGGGACAGTACATCTCCAGTGGTGGCCTCTGTCTGCAGATGACTGATGCTTCAGCTCTGACAGCAGGTCCTGCCTGGGGGTCCAAGTCAGTAACATAAGCCCCTTCACTGTTCCTGCTTTTGAAAGGGATGCTGGTGTCTCTGCTGCCTGCAGCATCACGAGGGAGAGTGGCTGGAGTTACCTCTGTACCCATGAGGATGCTGGATCCAACGTGCCGGTGGGGTCAGCAGAGAAGGGTCCCTGCGGGGTGTCCTGCTGACCTGCACCGTGCTGACAGCCAGCCCTGCTCTCCTGGCAGGGCCAGGGTGCTCTGAGCCCAGCACCCTCCAACAGGCTGTGGGGATGTGGAAAAACAGACAGGAAAGCCCCTCAGAAAGTCCCCTCAGTGCGGCTCAGGACCCTTCTCTCTGCGGTAGCTGGATGATGGACCTACGCAGAGAGATGGAAGAAGAAGAAACTGCTTTCAGGTCTCCTTGCTCTCTGCACTGGTGGGTATCAAAAACTAGAAGGGCCTTTTCCCTCTGCCCATGGCTTTTGCTGCACAAGGGCAGTGTTTTGCCATCAGCACTGATGCAGATGTTATACCTAAGGGAGGGTTATGGCCCTCTTGGGACACTGCAGCTACACCAAACCCACCTGTGGAATGAGAATACTCCTGAAGGGCAACCACCATGTTGGAGCAGGTGCAAGGACCTCTATGGTCCAAGACCACCCTCCAAAACAGCCAGGCCCCGTAGGCACCTGGGATGCCATGGCTGCTCCCCGTCAGCTCAGGGAGCAGAGGCGGGAGGACTTCCCGTTGTCCTTGCGATGCAGCCCCAGGAGCTGCAGCATCAGGAGACTCCCTCAAGTCGTATGACACCCACTGGAGTGAGTCAACATGAACATTAATAACAAACAGAAAAATCCTAGTGCTTCCTCCCCCGCCTTTCTCAACGTGCTGTCTAGCGGGACATGGGCTCGCTGAGGAGTTGCAGGATGGGGGTTCAGGGCCAGGAGCTCCAGCCCTGCTCGCCTGCCCTGTTGCCTCGTTACAGGGGGACGGTGCTGTTGGGAGTGCGCTGGGGGATGCAGGTGGTCCCTCAGCAGGGTGGGCGATGGGTGGGAGATGTCCTCGGCCCGGGATGGGGCTGAGGGATGCACAAGGGTCTGCGAGAGCGCGCTGCCAGCGTGAGAGCCTGGAGAGAAGCACAGAGCGTTGCCTGTTCAGTTGTGCAGGCAGCTGAATAAAAGAAATAAATAACCCAGCCATGAAAAATAAGCACTGGCCAAAGCCTCCCAAGAAGCCGTCTGTACTTCCCAGCTGCAGTCCCCGTTCCCTGGCTCGGCTAACCCTCTGGGAATGACAGCAGGGATGGCAGCTCCTGCAGCCCAGCAAAGATGCAAACCTCTCCCTCCTCCAGTCCTGCAAGTGCTCCAAAATGCCTTTCACCAGCAGAATAATTAGAAATCTCATTCCTATTTCTCCTGCTCAGCTAATTGTCTGTGGACGATTTGATTGTAAGAGTGTCCAGCGATGCAGAATAACCATCTTATTTCTGCTAGACATTGCCTTTGCAATTAGCACTATTGATTGCATCGCTCTGTTCTCTCACCTGCCGGATCCCGAGGGACCAGGGGAGCGGCTCTCCCCTGGCTCACCCCTCCCAGGGTGACGAGGCCATGCACCCCCTTTCACAGCACTGTCACTTGGCCCATCATGTCCCATCGGGGGCAAGAGCGCAGGAGGACGAGCTCTGGCTTCCAGCGTGGCTCCTACGCTGCTCTCTGCTTCGCAGGGGTGAACCTCTCTCCCCAGGACTCACAGCCACGTATGGGGAGACCCGGGATGGTCCCCCCAAAAACACCGGGGAGCTGCCACCGAGATAGAGCACATCTCTTCACCTGCTGGGAACTTGCCTCTCTGGCTGGCTAGAGCTGAGAGGGCTTTTTTTTTTTTAAAAAAAAATAAAAAAAAATCAGATTTAACAACACCAAAAGGTTCTGAAAGAGTATGTCAATTCTGCTGAATGGTTTGTTTGGAGGAAAAAAAAAAACCCAAAAGATCAAAACATTTCATTTCAGCATTTTCAGAGTGAAATGTTTTGATTTTTTTTCCCTTCCAAATGACTTTGTTTCAAAGTTTCCCTTAATTTTATTTTTCTAAACATCAAAAAAATTCTGTGAAATGGCTGTGGTTGGAAGAAAATGCGTTGGCTTGGTCACAACAAAACCTTTTGTTTAACCCCCACCCCCCAAGAATTTCCCCCCCTGTTTTTTTGATTTATTAGCATTTCCAGGGATTTTCATTTGCAGGCCAGCTCTAAATTACATATGGTTGTGCTTTCCCAGTCACGAACGAGTCACAGATCTGTTGCCCTGTTCTAAACAGGGACAAAGGTGTCTTGGGGGGCTGCAGACCCACTCTGCCCGCAGACTCCAGCCCTCCCTGCCAGGGTTCAGTTTGGGACTGACTTTGTCCCCCTGAACCTGCCCCAAAGGTCTGTGGCAGATGCCTGTCTGCTGATTTCAGAGCCAGCCTGGCTCTGCCAGCCCTGGGCAGCACTCGGGGAGAACGGGGGCTTACTGGTGCTTAGAAAAAACAGAGCTGGGAAAGGAGCTGGCCCTGGGTGACCTCCCTCCCAAAATGCTGGGCAAGGCAGGAGTCCTCCTGCCTGCACTGGCGATGGGTAGCGGCAATGCGGAGGCAGCTGCCTGCTTGGCTCGGCGCATCCGGGAGCGTGGAGGAGAAGATGCTTGTCTTATGCAACCCGTTGAATCACTACCTGAACAGCCACCAGCTCTGGGCCAAGGGGGGTTTGGGCTCCAAGGTCCAGATGGCTGCAGTAGCGAAGAGCTTTCCAGAGCAAGAGGAAATCGGTGTAAATAGCAGACTGTGCAATTAATTTCACCCACACCAGATTTCTGTCCCCGCAGAATGGGAACAGCCAAAGCGCTCCCTCCAGTCTTGCTGCCTCCCAGTACTGGGGAGCTGCAGTATTGCTGGACCACACATGCAGGTCCTGGACCCCTCCTGCAAGCCCTGCTTGCAGACCCACCTCCAATTGCTTCACAGCCTGATGGGTCTGATAGTGACAGCCCAAGCACAGAGGCCAGTGCCACGCAGGGAGCACCTAGACACCCAGATCTCCTACAGCCATGATTTCCCATCGGATGGAGGCGTGCGACATCCCTGCACTGGGGGCTGTCATCCGGCCAACAGCACATGGGTCACACAGGTGCCCTGGCAGCCAGTCACAGGGAGCAGCCCCTGGGCTGGGAGACTGGCAGCTGAGCAGGGAGGAGCGGCTCCCAGGGAGGGAGAGGTGCTGGGAAGGAATTAGTGTCCGGATCTATAAAACACTTGGTCCCAATTATTATAATGCACTGATTAGGGGAACTCAATAGTTCTGCTGGTGGTTAATGGCAGTAATTACCCAGATATGACTACAGTGGCAATATTAATAACTCTGGGCCATTAGTATTTGTGAGCAATGAGCAGAATACACATCTGTGAGCATCTTGCTCGGTTTCTCTCCTTCAGCTACAGCCTTTAGATGGGCTGGGAGAGGGGCTGGAGCTCCGCTGCAGAGGAAACAGACCCAGGACCTGGCTGACGTTTGTCAGATCCAGAAGAGCATGGTTGAAGCCACCTGTGCGCACATGGAGGTGGCCTGTTGTCCAGCAGCAATGTCTATGTTGAGGCTGAAAACCTGACTGCTCAGAGCAGAAATTACTTGCTTTGATGGTGCTGCTGCAGCATGGGGCTTCTTGCCACTTGGGATGCCACAGCCTGTCCCCTGAAGACCTGCAGATCTGCTGTCCCACAACGTGGGTCACTTATTTGTCACAGAAAACTCAGCTGCCCAACCTGTGTGCAATGGGTCTGGGAACACGGGCTGAGGGTTGGGCACTTGTGCTGGTGTGAGCCCACGTCTGCCTGATAGAGAGGAGGCAGCTGTGGTGGATCCAGCAAATGAAGGTCTTCACAAGGATGGTGAGTACCACCCACCAGCAGGGAGGGTGAGGAAGGGCTCCTGCAAACAGCTTGGAAGAGTTTCAGTGTGAGAGAGGAGAAGGGGAGTGATGGACACTGTTTCTCTTAAGAAGAGGCAGGACAGGGCTGGCGCATCCAACACTGGTGCTTACACACCCACCATGAAGCCTCCATGTCTCTGGTGAAGGTGTGCATGGAGGAGCCCACAGGGTGCTGTTACATGCAGCCACTGACTGCAAAACCTGCCCAGCACTGCCCTTCCCGAGCCCCTGGCTCCGCTGGCGTGGACCATCGCTGGCTTGTCGCCCCACGGAAGGGAAAGGGCTCCCATGCAGAAGATGGTTTTTTTGTTGCGTGTTTGCGAGGGGCTCAGGCGGTGGGAAGCAGCTTCTCCATAACAAGCCCCAGCCTCTGCCTCTCCAACGCACTGCCCAAAGCACCATCCCCCAGAGTCAGGTTACCAGCGCGCTTGTGGCTGTCTCCTTGGCTTCCCACTACCTTCTCCGTCTGCGTCTGACTCGCAGAGACACACGGCTCCTACCGCTTCGCATCTGTATTCCTCCAGGGAAACCCCTCCGACCGCATGGCCCGGCTCTGACTCCAGCCTTGGTCTGTGGTTTTTCAGCTATTTCTAAAGAAAAGGGGCGATTAATTGCTCCCTCATTTGCCCTCAGCAGAAGATAACTATCTCTTCTACCAGCCTCCGGGAGTTTGGCAATGGTCGAGAGAGCAAGGGCATGCTCCTGGAGAGATTCGCAACCTCCATCTAGCAAGCGATGCCGCTGGCTCTCTGCTTCCAAAGGCCAGGAGGGTTTGGGGATGGGGACAGCAGGGCATTGGCCACCGTGACCAGGCGCTGGTGCAAGGGGGATGTTCACTGCCCCATTCACTCTGCAAATTCAGCCTCCATCCTTGCTCCAAATACCACAGGGAACTTTTCCACTCTGTCTCTCTGGCTCAGTTGTAATGATGGGAGTATTTAGCACACGGTGCAGTGTATTCAAACACTCCCGCAGTCAGAGACACCCTGTCACCCAGGTGACATGCCTCTTACAGGCTGCCGATTTAGCAGCCGCGGCAGCATGACGCCCCTGGAATCTGGGTTAGCGCTGGCAGCCTCTGCTGCCGACAGCCCCGGCTCCGCAGGGAGGAAGGGCTGGGAGTGCACGGCATCCCCAATGGTGCACTGCCCCACGGACAAACCCCCAGCATGCTGGGTGCAAGGTGTGAGGCCACGGTAGCCCCCTCCAGCAGGGAGTTTCAAAGGAGGCAGATAAAAAAAAAAATCTCTGGTTATTTTCCATTGCAAATTTTGTGAAGAAATCTTCTTTTTCTCCCTTTTCCCTGCATTGCCATCAGATTCCCCACTCCCTGCCAAACTCTTTCCTTTCATAAATGAAAAACCCCAAACAAAAGCTGTCAGGACAGAAGATGGTGAAAATGCCTGGCTTTCCAACAGCCAAAGCCTGATTTTCCTAACCAAGCCCAGAAACATTTCTTACCCTGAGAATTTCCAGTTTCTTGGTTTCCATTACAAAAAAAGGAATGATTTTCCCCAGATCAGCATTCTGCAAAAGTCACTCAGTGAGCAACCAATGTTTTGACATAATTACACAGTGATTAAACTGTTTGCAGCGGTTTCACTCCAGATGATGCCAAAGGACAACACCCTATCCCCGTTACGTCCCCCTGGTTCTTGTATCCTGCCCGGATGCAGGGGTCAGACCCTGGTGTCTGGGGTGATCCCGCTTGCAGCCAGACCACATAGGGTTGTAGGCACACCGTGTCTTGCATGGGCAACATGGTTCACCCTGATTCATCCCAAAGTGACCTGTCCCTGGTTCACATCCATGTATGGGATGAGATGTGTGTGGGGTGACAGGTTTGGAATTAGGAAACTTCCTGTTTATCTTTTATTCACTGCAATGCCTGATGCACAACCTATAATCGAGTACAGTTTCTGAAACATGAAGCCTCACCTTTCCTTTGTGTTGTATTACCCAGTAGTTAGAGAACTGGATTACACCAGGGATTTTTTTCATGCCTTTACTTTGTGGCTTTACTATGTTTCATATTCAATTTTAAGCTTTGTCAAGGGTCCTTTTGGCCATTTCCTAATTCCTGCTGTCTTTTAATGTAACGCAACTCATACATCTTCCTGGGTCAGATTATTGCAAGGTCTGGGGAGTCACAGCATCTGAGCCCTGCTTGCACTTTGAAACCAGCCCCACCATCCAGGCAGGCAGGGTTTGTGTGGGGTGTGAAGGTGGGAGGTTGTGGGGATGACTCCCAGCTCTCCTCCACGTGCACCAGGACGGTGCTGGGATGCTGCAAATGCTGCGTCTTCGTTTCTGCGTGTTCTGTTCCCACGCCGCACCATCTCCACTCCAATCCTTTGGCTGGGGCTTGAAAAGGGCTGGATAATTTTATGATCAATAATAACATTGGTAGTTATTCTTGTCAAGAGAAGGTTAATTGCACCTCCTGCCTAGGGGCACCAGCTGATCACCGCAGGGGCCAGGAAGGCATTTTCCGCCTGCATTCAGCATTTCACAACCCACTAGGTTGCAGGATGCAGGGTTTAACCATGTGCTGAAGCATCAGGTGCTGCCATGGGAGGCAGCAGGGGAGCATCGCCCTGACCCTGCTGTCGGGTGGGTCATTTGCCTGTGTGGGTCCCACACGGTGATGCTTCCCCCGGTGTGCTCATTACCCATTACCCACTCATGGCTACAGGACCGCCCTGGGACTTGGAGGGAGGGAAGCCTCTGTGTCCACCCCCACCGCAATGGGGTGTCTTGGGGGTCACCCTGGCCTCTCCAGCCTGACATGGGGGCACAAGGGCTGCCCAGCACCCCTGCGAGGCAGAGGGATGTGTCTCCCTGTAACTGTGGTAGCTGAGCTGCTTCTCTGCCCACAGCCCTGGTGCAACTCCGTGTCACAGTAAAATTTTATGACTTGTGGCTGTCATGAGGATAAAGGCTGTTATGCACCCAGCAGTGAGAACAGCTAGAGGCTGCATCGCTGTGAGCATCCTCCCCACATTGATCCCAGCAGGCAACAGCTCCGACACTGGGCTGTGCTGGCCAAGGGGGTCAGGACAAGACTTCTCCTCCTGCACTGGAAGGGTAGCAATGGAGTGAAAAGTTAGGATGCTGCTGATGGCAAGAAATAGAGCAGAGATCTGTGTGACTTTGCACAGCTGGCGGGCACATGGTCCTGCATGTCTGTCTGTCTGTCTGTGACCCCCCCCCGCTCTCTTACTGTCCATTCCCAGACATCCCCACCCACTTTTTCCCTCTCTTCTCCCTCTTGCATTTATAGTCTGTGCCCATGGCCTCATCTCTAGCCTCGCGTGTGACCTACTTACATGCACAGCCCCAGTTCTTGCCTTTTCTCTTCTGAACAATGATGCCGTCCAAGCTGCCGTGCCGCGTGCTCCGAGCACAATGTGAGCGGCTCTCGCAGAGCCTTTCACCGAGCCCACGCCACACCTGCCAGCGCAGCATCCACCGGCACCAGGGGATGCTGAGCTGCTGGGAGGAGGCTCAGCACCCCAGCCGGCCTGGGTGCTGCCCAGGGCTCTCGTCCTGTGGGTGACCCCTAGCAAGGAGCCTCCTCCACTGCAGCTGGCGGGCAGGGAGAGCCGTGCAGGCAAGAGCGGGCTGTGGTCCTGCCTCCCAGGCTGCCTGCAGACAGCAAGGGCAGCAAGGCAGCCTGTTCAGTGTGCTCAGAGGCAGGGTGCTCAGGCAGAGGTTTCTCCCAGCTGTGCCTGGGGCCAGCCTGCAGCAGCACCAGCTGTGCTCACCGCCATGCTGATGCCAGCCCAACGCTTCCCCATGGTGAAGGACTGCAGAGAGCAAGATGAAGACGTTTCTCCTCGGAGGCCCCCGCTGCAATGAGAAGCAGGTCTGAGCACAGGGAGCTGGGATCCTCCCTGCCATGCTGAGTTCAGGTTCAGGACAGAGCTGTGGGAGACGCAAGTGCCACGTCTGCACTGGAAGTGATGCTGGTCCGACCCAGTCCTGGGAACAAGTTTGGGTCATGGGGATGGGGTGGCCTGGCAGCAGGCAGGATGGATGCCACAGCGGCTGTATCTCTGCCCCGGATCAGGGCTGCTGCTGCTTACTCTGCTCCGTGCTGCGGGGATCCTGAGCGAAGCAGCCGCTCTGCAGAGTGAGCATTGCTTCTCTGGGGAAAACCATCTCCCTGAAAAATCCCAAGGGAAACAGGGAGAGAGCTGCTGCACCATGCACACAGGCACACACAGAGAGTGCGTGCACAGGCATGCACACACGCCCAGCACATGCACAGGCGTGCGCACAGGCAGATCATGCTGCGCAGATGTTCACCCATGGGTGCACACTGTGGGTGCTAAGGATGGAGCTGGAGTTGCAGGGCAGGAGGCTGTACCGGCTCAGGTGCTGCCACACACGAGCGCTGCTATACGAGTCTATAAAATGACGGTGACAGGCAGACGGAGCGCTGGGATGCCCACACTCAGGCCCAGGCGCAGGATGCCTGTGGGTGTGTCGAGAGGAGGGGGCTCCCCGCCTCAGCTAGTGGGAATAATAAGCTAATTAGGGGCTGTATAATCAACATGAAGGCAGGGCCTTGTTGCTACGCAGGCGCTGAGTCAAGAGATGCCCCTGTTTCCCCCTGCACACCTGATAAGTCTCTAGAGAGACGCTCTCCTGAGATTTGCGGCTACTCCGGGCCACCCCTGCTGCTTGTTACAGAGCCAAGAAAACCATTTAGCCTTCCTTCATCCACTGCTGTCTTCATCAGCTCTGCAGTGGGGAGGCATTGTAAAGGAGTTTCCACCCCAAGGAAGAAGGCAGAGGAAGAGTTCTCCTGTGCTGTGGTCATGTTGGCTCATATTTGGCCTCTCAGCAATGCCAGGCAGCTCCTGCATGCTTGGCTTGAGGTTTCTACTTGCACATGGAAATAAATAATTTCAATCCCACCTTGCTCCTGAGGCATCTCCATCCCCATCTGCCTGGGACTGTCATGCGCAAAGGGATGTCTGAGCCAGGGATGGGGGCTGTGGGGAGCAGGGGATACAGCTCAAATCACTGCCTACCCACCACGTAGTGCTGAAGGTGCCCATCACACCCAGGCTGCGCTTCCAGCCCAGAGCAGAGACCTGCGGCTGTCACAGAGGATCCCTGTGGAGCAGAAATTGTGACACAGCATCACCTCAGCGCCTTGTTCACATGCCATGCTTAGTCCTGGGTTGCTTCCCCCGTGCCTCCACACGCCCTGGCTGGCTCCTGACCCTGTACAGAGGCAGGGGGGAGCCAGGATCGGTCCCCTGACTGCGGCCGTGCTGCCGCACCACGCTGATCCGCTGCTGCAGAGGCAGGGTGCGGAGCGCTGACAGGGGCTGTAAATTGTCAGGCCCCGTAAAGCATTTAATGATTTTGAATTTATCTGCATCGATAAATACATGACAAGGTAACAGTCAAATAAATACCCATTAGTGCACTCGCTCTCTTTTTTTTAATTACGAGCTCGGGTGTAACCAATCATTTTCTACTAACCAAGCGCTCCAGGAAATCTTCATTAGCACCAGCCCCAGCCATGGCAAGGTCTGCAGCCTAGAGAGGGGGGAGCAAGCCAGGCGGGAGGTTTGGCCCCAGCTGCATCTTGCTGTCACTCAGCAGAGGCAGAGAACCTGGATGCTGCTGGGTTTTCTGGGCATCCACCCCCTTGCAGAGCGGGCTGCAAGGACCGCTTTGCTGTTGTGCAAAGAGCCAGGCTTGCGGAGATGAGGTCTCTGCTGCAGGCACTTGCTGCCCAAGCTGTGCTGGCACTGCTGGGTCTCCCGCCTTCCCCTGCCAGCCTGGGAAAGCCCTGGAGACCTCGTAACGCAGCGGGAGGTGCGGGGGGCTCGGACCAGCTCCGGGGGATGGTGATACCCGCTCTTCCAGGCCAGGCTAGAGGTAATGTCAAGGGAGGGGGGTTTGGGGCTGTGATCCTGGCTGGGGGCTCTGTGCACCCCAAGGGCAGTGTTTTCTGGAGGCAGATGCCAGGTTATCAAAGTATGTGCAGAGAAGGGTGGATCTCACTTATTGCTGGGCCATCACTGCCTTCGGGCATCTCTCACCACTCCCCTCCACACTGGGCAAGCCAGAAAGTGCCGGAGAGGTGCAAATCACCCAGGTCAGCATCTCAGAGCAAGTCTTGCTCCGACAGGTGTGTCAGACTCAAGAGGGGTCATGAAAAAAAGAACAAATGCTGAGAGACAGGACCGGGCAAGTCGACGGGCTGTGAAATCCCAGAGCACCAGCTTTGCTGCTGCAGAACAACCTCCCACGTGAGCTACGGTGCTGCTGCCGACAGCACTTGCTGCCAGCGATAAGGAATAGTGAAAGACACAGGCAGGAGGAACAGGGTAAAATACAAGTCCCTGGCTGGTGTGGCCCTGGCAGGGATGGTGCAGGGTCAGGCTGCTGGCCAGCCACTCTGCCTGGGCGCGGAGCTGGGGCGCAGTTTGGTAAAGGAGTGGAGTCAATGGCAGAACGTGCTCTGTCTCTTTTGAGCATCCCTTGCATTAATCTTCCCTCCGTGTCAAACCACTGGCTCAGAGAGGGGGCAGAGGGAGAAACTGGCTCCTATGCTCTGTCTTATTTCTGTCTGGCAACATTTTTCCAGCAGAGCAGCTTTTAAAATCTGAACATCTCCTGGGAACATGTCGATCCTGATGATTTTTTTCTATGGAGAAGTGTCAAATCAAATGATTTCAAATTTCACATTTTGTTTCAATAATGTCGAAAGGATTCTTTCCAATGAGAGATGAACATTTCAATCTGACATTATCGTTTGGTTTCATTCCATTTGGGCTTTTATATTATCGTATTACTTAAAATCTACATTTCTATTCTATCTATCTTTTTATTCTTTAATGATTCAGCAGCATCAAAACCCAGCTAAACATTTTGATATTTCTGGGTGGAATGTCTGTTCCCCCCCCCCCCCCCCCAAGTTTGTACATTGTGGAAAAGTCTGCATTGGGAAGACCCCAGGTTCCCAGGGGAGGGAGCTGCCACCTTGCAGCTGGCTCTGGCTCCAGCAAAAAGCATTGTGGCAGAGGCAGCAGCAATCCAGGGGCACTTTGTCCTATGCTGAAACCGGAGGAAGGACACCAGATGTGACCTGCTCCATGCTGTACAGTCATAAAGAGTGAGTGGCAGTGCTGGCACTGAGGAAGGTGAAGACATTGTACATGAAGTGGAGAGAAACTTGTCAATAGGTGTTAGGAAAGAGGATGCCCTTGTTATCCAGAGGAGCTCCAGGAAGAGTCTGTTGCCCCTGGAGAGCAGGACAGGCTGGATGCAAAAGCCAGATCCATATACCAGGGGATGAGCAGCAGCACACAAACAGGGTTTCCTTGAGGGGCTTTACATGGGGGTTTTGTTTGAGGAGTGGTGGAGAGGAGCCAGATTTTTCCCTTCGTGAACCATCAGCCTCCAAGTGCTAGGATGTGGCTCTGCTCCCCAGCACCAAGGGAAGGCAGAAACCTGCTTTCTCCTTTGCTGGAGCAACTCTGGCAGAAGAGGGGCTGTGGCTTCACCTTCTTATCTGGGCACAGACTGTATTTCCCCCTGATGAATCAGTGTCACGTCAGGTCTCATGCAGCTAGTGCCAGGGCTGTGTGCTGGGCTGGAGCTCTTTCCCTGGAGGAGGCAGTGTGGCAGCATGCCCTCCTGTCCCCGGGCACTGTCCCTGGCTCCATGCTCTGCAGAGATGGCTCATCCCCTCCCTGGGCAGCGAGAGCCCACGGCGGGATGCCGGGGTGCCTTGCTGCCTGCATGCCACCTGCTCCCCACACACAGCCTGCCAGGATCCTGTCTCTCGCTCACAGGCATCCCTGTTGTTAGTAGGGTAGATTAAAAGCTGGTTTAATGGATATTTATGATTCCCATCACAGTCTTTTACTGCCTGTCCTTTCACATTACGGGCGGCGCTGCTGCCAGGTGCCCAAGCAGTGGATAGGGATGAGGTCTCTCAGTCTGCACGGGGGGCCCTGGCTGCCTGGAGCCATCAGCGTCCCCCTGACACCCCCAACGAATGCTTCAGAGAGGTACCCCTGTGCCAATGGGGTCTCTGTGCACCCCCCCCCCCCCCCCATAGATCTCACAGGGGAATTGTCCATAAGTACCCCCCTATGCCTTTTAAGTCCTACTCACCAGATGGGGAAACTGAGGTAGAGGGAGAGAGGGAGGAGTGAGTGGACATGCCATTGCCATTGCTGCCAGCTCTTGCCCCAGCACGCAGGGTTGGGTGCCGGCACACACGTGTGCACATGGGCCAGGAGGCATGCATGGGCAGGCATGCGAGTCACGGATGGCATCTGAGGGTGGCCCTGGGCAATAGCACAGTGGCCGTGGGGGGGGGGGGGTGTGCTGGGCACAGCGGTGTGGGGCAGAGAGGCAGCAGGTGCTGGCAAGAGCCGTGGGTAAAAGCCAGGTCTGTGGGAAACGGCCTTGGTTGGCATTTGCTGAGCACAGCCTGCTGCCTTTTGAAGCTGGTGATGCTCGCGGACTACATGGGAAACCCTAATTGAATCCCCAATCTCCCTCTCACTGGCTCTAAATGAAACTCCCCCAGGATAGCATATTAAACTTGACCTGTGCACCACCTCCAAGATTAACATCAGAGGAGGAAGAATTAAAGGTCTGTGGAGGGCAGTGCAAGGGAGGAGGCGGGCATGTCTCTCCTCTCCTCCTCCGGGAAGGGGTGGAAGGGCAGCTCTCCGGGGAGGTGTGCAGTCCAGCACGCTCCGCCGAGCCGCTGGAGGAGCGCAGCAGTCCGAACACCACGCTTACTGGCAAGGAAGGTTGATGTTCTCCTTCCCCAGCTCAGTGATAACATGAAAGGCAAAAAAAAAAATCCCCTTGGAGGCAGCAGGGGAGACCAGGCATCATTTGCTTTCCTGCGGCGCAGATGCTGCCGCTGGCCTTGCGGTGTCCTGCTGCCCACGGGGACTCGTCGCGGCTGCGGCTTTGCAAACACTGGGGACCAGCTGGGGCGAGGAAGAGTGCTGGGGGTGGGAGGAGGGCTTGCACCCAGTGTCGAAGCAGGCATCGCATGGGGCTCACACTCCATTGTTCGCTCTGGACCACAAGCTGGGCTACTCTGGGGACCTGTGCACGCACGCTGACTCCCCATAAGGCCCATGTCTGGGTCACATCCAGTCCGTTTTCTGAGGAGCTGAGACACAGCTCTGCTCAGATGCTGCAGAAGGAAAGGTCCGCCCTAGGTTGCACCTACACCTCCCTGTAGATGGGAATCTTGGGCCTGATCCTGCTCTTCCTGAGCCCTGCCAGCAAGGACGGGAGCATTTTTGCACAAGCGTCATGCTCACCCCATCAGCAAACAAGAGACACTGCAGGCACTTACAGCTTTCAAGAGCTGACAAGCTTGTGAGAATGAAAAGTTCAAAACCAGTGCTCGGGACGTGTAAGTGTCTGCGAAACTAACTGCCATTTGGGTCGGAGCACACGTGCCAGGACCCGTCTCCTCCCGCATGGCGCACGCCTGGAGAAAAGGTCACCCTTCAGCAGGCTGGAGTCACCCAGCCTCCCCCAGCTGGGGCACTCAGCTCTCGCTCCTCTTAATGAGGTGACCTTCACATCGGTGGACGCAAGCAATTCTCCCTGAAGAGTTGACAGGTCAAATTAAGCAGATGTTTTATTCTGCCCCGTCTCCGGCTGTCGGAGACCGGAGCACAAGATGGACAGAAGCTGAAATAAAGGTGTCGCTTGCTTTCCTTCCTCCCTTGTTATTTTACAGCCTGTAAGTGACTGGCAAGCTTCTCGGATGTTTCATCTCAAGGCAGAATCCATCCAGCTCCAGTGCATGTGTGTGCATGTGCATGTGTGCTGCAGTTAGGAAGAGCTGTACAAAAGGGGATACCAGTGCTCCCCACCTCCTCTCCAGGCTCCCAGGGCAAGTGCATGTGTTGATCTCCCAATTGCTGCCACTGCTGGGGAAGACTGTGCCACCCCATGCAATGTGCTGGGTGCAGTCCTAAACCTGCTCCAGCCAAGAGCAGAACCTCCTGGCACCAAACTGCTCAACTCCCCCCTGAAATTACTCTGCCTTCAGCACTGGAGTAGGTCATCTCAGTCTCATCCTCTGGGGAGATGTCTGGGGACAGCAGCTACCTGAAATAGGCTATGGGACTCCTGCCCGCCTGACCCAAGAAGGCCTGTCCTGGCTCTTCCCCAACCCAAATGCCTTGTGTTGGCTCTTCCCAGCCCAGCAGGGCTGCATGGACCCTTCTTCATCCAACGGAGCCTCCATTGACTTTGTCAACCTCACCAATGCTGTGGACCTTTATAGGATGTTCAGTCTGCCAGCAAATGGCATGACTGCACTCCCAGGAGGGGAAGAGATAGCAATCATGCTGAGCAACGATAAAGGGAAGATCATGGGACACAGTGAGGAGTCAGCTGGGTACATTGGGGACCTGTCCTGGGCAGATCTTGCACACCGGTCTAAGGCAAAGTGTGGATAATGAAAGATAAGAGCAAGGCAGGAGCATAAAGGCTGAATTCTGGCCACAGTAAAGGAAGTTTCTAGGATGGGTTCCTGCCTCTTACGGTGAGCAGGGACCTCTCTTGGGCTTAGTGCAGGTCTGACTGCAGAGGACTCTGGTCCAAGCTTGCGTTTGGCAGTGGAGATAGGGAGCTCTGCACCTTCAGCCGTGTGTCGATTGAAGCCAGACTGCGGTGACAACATGGGGACATTTAGGCCTTGTGCAGGCTTAAAAACTAGTTACAAACTTCTCTGGAGTCACTAAATGTAGAAGCTATTTCAGTCCCTTCATGAACATCCACAAAGCCTCAGGACACATCTCTGCAGCCAGGCAGCCTCCAGCCAAACTAGAGGCATGGCTGCGGCACCAGAACCAAGCCAAGAGGCAGACGAGCATCAGGGCGCTGGGATGGGAGTGTGAAGCTTAGAGCAGTGAGGGGATATCTCACTTGGGGAGTATTCATTACACACTCTCCTACAGGGCACATTTCACTGAAGGCTCCTTCCATGAGCGTCAGCCCATTGTGATGAGGAGATCAGCCCTGGGCTGGAGGCCACACTTGAGCAGGGAGAGACCTGGAGAGCTGCTAAGGCTAGCGATGTGCAAACACAGAGTGCAGCCAAGTACAGGGTGCTATTACGCCAGTATCCCCGCAGCAGAGCAATTTCATCAGATAGATTTGTCCTGCCACAGATTCCCCCCGCAGCAGATCTCCACATCTTCTCAATACAATAATGCCATTTCTCAGGGTAGAAATACTGAGTTTACAGAGTCCAGGACTGGAAAATGGAGTCCTCCCTCCCATGGATGCATTAGTGGAGCCCCTGGCACTGCCAAGCTGAGGACCTAGCAGACACAAGCGATGGAGGGGAACAGCTCCTCCCTATTGCCCTGCATTGCAGTGGGGCTCTTCTGCCAGGAGGAGCAATCCAAGACAATTCCTCAAACAGAGAGGTGAACCTGAAACTGCCTGTGCCTGATACACGGGACTCCCCACACAGCCAGGCTTTGCAAACATGTATTGTGTTGTGTGGCCAATATCCCAGGGCCACGTTCCCTGAGCAGGGAACGTGGACCCTAGTCCAAAAAATTTTTTTGCAGTCGGTTGGTCATGCCAAGTCGCAAAAGAGTCAGAATTGCCAGGGGCCCACGTAGCATTTGCATTGATACAACCTACTTAGCATCCAGCAGAAAACATCCCCGTTACCTGCTAGACTTCAGTGCCCCAGCTGTGCCCACCTGCAGGCTGCAAAAGTGGAAGCAGAGGTATTTGCAGGTTTGGCTCAGCACAGAAAGCCAATCTCTGTCCGATGCAATTCCCACAAAGACGGCAACAGTTCCTGACCTCCCTCTTGCACCATAAATGCACTGCCTAAATTCAGGCACTTGTCTATAAGCCAGGAGGAAATTCTGTTTCCTGGGCTGTATTTAAAATTCCACCTTCTTAGAAGGCCTGGCTGCTAGGCAGAGACAACCTCCATGTAGAAGATTCTTGTAAGACCGCTTCTGGAGGGAGAAGAGCCCCAGACACCCCAGCATGGAGTCACCAAAGTGCTGTGGGCTGCTCTTGAGCCTGTGGTGAGCTGGACCAGATCCAGCCCCAGTGAACCTCACCCGCTCCCTCACTGAAACGTGGCTCTTCCCATGGATCGTGGTGCTCTCTGGACAGGACAAACCACCCTTCCTGCCTACGTTTTGTCATCCTCCCCATTTAGCCGTCTGCTTATCATGTGTGCTTCATCTCCAAGCCCCAGAGCATCTGTCCTGGCCTCAGCTCAGTCTCCCTAAATTCCCCATCCTCCCTCATCCCAAGACTGCTTTCCTCCCTCATCCCAGCACCCAATGCAGTGGTAAACAGCTTTTGGTGTGGGAGGGGAGTGCTGTCCTTAGAGGGGTAAGATATGGCTGCTCTGGCTTTGCCACTGGGAAGCAGCCGTAGAAACCTATGCAATAGTGTCACCTTGTCAGAGGAGAGATGGTGACATCCCTCCAGGCCCTGGTGAGTTTTTGCAAGAGCTGGTCTGTGCTCCTCCTGTGACAACAGTCAGGGTCGAGATGAAAAGGACTGGGTGGTAAAGCAGCCTGGGTTTGTTGCGGTGTTACTTCCCAAGGGGGTGGGTAGTGGCGTGGGTGAGGAAAGGCAAGAGACTGCAGCAGCAGCCAGAGCAAATGGTTCTTTATTTTATCTCCAGGATAAAAAGGAATATGGAAACCAGGTTCCTAAGATGAGGTGCCTTTATCTCGCTGCACAGCGTTTGATCATTTTAGATGTTTTACAAGGAGGTGTATGGTTGAATTATCATTAGAGGAGGTGATGGAGCTGAAGAGTAACAGAAAACTTCCCCCATGGCGACCTGAACTCATGTTACGTGCTTGCAGGGAGAAGAGCAGGAGAGCATAGGAGCCGGCGCGGCTCTCGGCTGAGGGACCAGGAGGCAGGAGCAGCTCCCAAGCCCTGCGGCAGAGTCTGGCTGCACCCAGCTGCCCAGGAACTTTTCTGTACTCTCCATGCTGGGAGATGGGTCTGGGAGTTTGCAAGAGCAGCCGTGCCATAGCTTTCCAGCTCCCCATCTCCTGCCTGGGGAAAGGGAGCACAGCGTGGAGAAGGGATAAATAACCCAGGTACATCAGAGCCTTCAAACCCAGGAGAGGCTGAAAGTACAACCCAGCATGCTGGCGTGGTGGGAAGCCAGTACAGCATGATGTGGATCCGTGTCGGCTGGGATGGTGGGACCAATCCTGAGCGGGGCTATCCCATCAGTGGCTGGGGTCCAGAGCAGTGGCATGTAGGACGAGGACAAAGGGAACTTGGAGCCAAGGATCCTGGGGCTGGGAGCAGTGGCATCCCCATCAGAGCAGGAATTCTCGCCTCTTTTTCCACATCAGTGCCCCTAATCATCCATCCATCACCCATCCCTTCTGTCCTGAGTCCTCCAGCAGGTGTGAGGATGGATGGCATGCCTGAAATTGCCAAAGCCTGCTCTGTGTGCATGCTTGCTTAGCAATAGAGCAAGTGCCATTTCCAGAGCCTCATTAGTATTTGCATTGTTGCATGGCTGTCTAAGAGAAGTAGCAGCTAAGTGAGCCAGTCAGATCTTGCTAATTTGCATGTTAATGAAGCCCACAGAACACAGCTTAGAGAGACTGGCAAGTAGACTTCCAATTGATAGATCTATACATGCAGCCTGTATATGCTTTAGAGACACAGCAAACACTGTAGGCAGACACCCAGATGGCTAGAGAGACAGACAAACAGATGGCTACATACAGACGTACTGGATGTGGGGAAAAATCTTTGTGGAGAGAGGTAGGGTGAAGCACTGGAGAGAGGGGGGAAGGATAGAAAGATGGATAGATGGATAGATAAAAAAATGTGAGTGGAGAAACAGATTAGTCAAGGATTGTGAACATGCTTGGAAATAAAACTCTTACCATGTTTTTTTTTTAAAAAAAAGATTGTGCATAATGACTCGCAGAGCACAGGTCCCGATGATGGAGCCGTATTTACATCTCTGCATTGGATGATGCTGCCTTGTGGTGCTGCAGAGGATGGGCATCCAGACAGACATGGCAGGGCTGGTGGACAGAGGTACATGGGGTCTGGCTACTTAGTAGGCAACCGCCCAGCCCTGACTTTGGAAGGAGCCTGCCTAGGATGCAAGGACTATCCAAACACTGCGCTCCTTAACCCTCCCTTGGAGGACTAGAAAGGTTGCAAACAAGATTGTAACTGAAAGAGAGATATGTGTATGTGTGTGTATATATATATATATATATATATAAAAGTTACATATATATACACACACATAAAACCACATACATTTATATAAATTTGTTACATATATATGTATACATAAAACCACATATATTTATATAAATTTCTGGTGTGAATTTGAAAGGCAGCAGTTGCAGCTCGTGGGGGAGCTGGTGTATGAGGAAACTCTGGTCCTTTCCAGGCAAAGGGGTTCCAGCAACCTGGAAGGTACTCCTGCTGAAGGGTTGGGAGAGTGTGATACTCCCAGCCTGGAGAGCCAGGGTGAAGACCTGTACTCTGAGCATTGGTGGTCCAGCTGTGACATCCTGCATCCTGCACCTACATCTTCATGGGGGCCAGCTCCACCAACACTACTCCCTAGCAGGGAGAGCGGAGGGGGGTTGAGCGTGGAGGGAGATCACAACATCTTCCAACAAAACCCATCGCCTGGTGGGTTGGGGCTGGGACACCAGATGAAAAGGTGACACTGGACTAAGAAGGCAGTGCTGTCTTCCTTGGCCAAGGAGTCACTTTGCCCAGCAGCCCTGGTTTTGGCACAGCTATGGGTCAGCTGCCCCATATCAGCAAGCTGGAGCCACCAGCCAGTCCATCATGGGTACCCAGGAGACTGATACTCATAGTCTGATCTCCTCTCCTGCTTTTGTTTGCCCCCCTCTTGCTTCATCTGCCTGTTTTCTGCCATGAGGGATGCCAGATGCAGGCAGGGCTGGCAGGCGTGCACCCTCACCATGTAGGGAGGCTCCCTGCAGGTTTGCAGCCTCATCCATAGAGGAACAAACGTGGACCCACTGGGCTGGTGTGTTTTGTCTCCTCATCCAAAGGTGTCAGAGGATTGTGGGCATCTCTGGACATATTTCAGGCTCACCGGGAGAGTCAGGGTCAGCCCCCAAACTGCAGCAGTGGCTCTGGGGTTTAAAGCAGGTTGCCCTGGGGCCCAAGCTCTCCCTGCTTGCATGGCCTGGGTGGTTGAATGCCAGGCAGGGCTGGAGCCAAAGGCAACAAGCACAGAGGCCAGTGCCTCATGCCTGGTCTCAAGTGGACTCAGATGCCCTTTGGGCTCTCTGGAGGCCACCGTGCTGCACAGGGGTGCTGCAGGCAGCTGGCAGGAGCATGCACAGTGGGAGGTGAGGGACCACTCGGGGTTCGGTCAGCCTGGACCAGTTCCCATCACCACGGGGCTGTGGGGAGAGACGGCATGCAGCTCCGTGACGGCGCTGCCAGGTCTCACACAGCTCTGCTGTCTGACGTGTCAGTCAGCACAGCCGGGCCCCTGCCATGCCCATTAACCACAGCGCTGATGTGGATGGGCCCTGAGCCCTGACAGCCCCTGCAGAGGAGCATGACAAGGCTGAAATGGGGAGCACAGGCACAAATTACAGATGCCCCCACCAAGTCACGCGCAGTCCCTCCAGAGCATCCCAGAACTGGGAGGGACCAGGGACAGGACCGTGGCATCCCAGAGCATCACTGCCTTGCAGCACTCTGAGTTTGGATACCTCCTTCCTACATCCACCCGTCTCCTCCTCATTAGTGCCTGCAAAGTGCTTTGAAATCTCCAGCTGGAAGAGCCCACAGGCACACAGAACATTATTAATTCATGGCAATGATTGTTTCTGTGCTCTCGGCTTCGCATCGCAGTTCTCACACCCCACGTTCTCCGGGGCCCGGAGACCCTCGGACACAAAGTCCCCTGAGCTATCAGGGGCATGTCGCATAATTGAGGTGATGCCTTGACAATCCGTCCCTATTCTGCAGGCGGGATTTGTATGCAGCAGGGAGCGCAGAGCTGGGCGCTCCTGTGGGAATCGATGGCAGTGGATTAGAGGCCATTGACGGCGGGTAATCACCCCGCACCACAATGCAGGAATTTGGCTGGCGGGATTGCTCTGCAGCATCTGCTCAGAAGGGCTCCTCCCTGCCTTTTTCTGTTGGAGCGTTTCAAAGGGTCCCTGTGAGCATTATGGGAGATGTCCTGCACTGTCTTTGGGCTATCCCCAGGGCAAGAACAAAAGCAGGCAAAATAACGCTGAAAGGACCTGGCTTGATCCAGACCTGGCTCCACACCCGTGTCTATGGGAGAGAGGGAGATGTGGCAGGTCCACAGGAGTGACCCCTGGCCACTGGGCTGGGCAGAGGAGGTGATGGCTGGTGGGTGGTGCAGAGCTAGGGAGGTGTCCCAGTCATTCAGAGCCCCTGTGTTGGCTTCCTGGGGCTTATCACAGCTTTGCCTTGATTTCCCGGGCAGGAGAGGATGGGCAGACCCAGGCAAGCAGACCTTGGGATGCAGAGGCTCTTCCCCAAATCCCCACCTCCCTCCAGGAGCATCCTGCCATCACTGGCACTCCTGGGTGTGCGAGATGACAGCTCTCTTATCCAAAGACAGCTCTGCTCTCTCCTCCTTCAAGTGTGCCGAACCCCGGGCTATTTACAGCATTTTTTCCAGTGTTTCTGAGTGGCTCTCGGAAAGTTTCCATCTCCGTTTCAGATGGGAGGCGCAGCACTTGGCAGCGTTGTTCGAGAGCGTGTGCGCGCCTGTGCGTGTGTGCAGAGGTGGGTGACAAGGCACTTGGCAGCGCAGGGTCTATATACACGTCGGTGTGCGCGTGCATCGGTGCCTTTTGCGGGAGATGGGGTGACAACAGGGCCGTGCTCAGAGACGCCTGCCAAAGAATCAGCGTTGCTGACAACATCCATGGTTTTCTCTTACTGATGCTGCAAGTTTTCTTTTATTTCCACACGCCCCCCCCCAAGACTTTTGTTAAGAAAACTTCAAGCTCACCAACCCAGCTAGTGAATGCAGATGCCAAGCGCAACTGCTCCTGTCAGGCCGCCTGTTTGCAGGCCAGAGCTCTGCAGGGCCATCACATGGGGAACCTCCATTTCAACCCAATTTGGGAATTCAGAGCCTTGCTTCTACCCCCTAGGAAGGAGGGAATAGCTTGAACTTCCGGCTGCTCTTCCCACCTGGTACCCAGACTTCAGCCAGCCACATGGCCATGCCCTGCTTCCTCCGGGTGAAATGACACCCTGCCCACACCCTGGCCATGGACACCCAGGCCAGGAGTCTGCACCTAAACAAATGCTGGGAGAAGCAAGTGAGACATGTCTCGCCCACCGTGGCTGAGTCTAGGACACAGGAGCCCTCAGTGTGCTGCAA
Source organism: Gavia stellata (assembly GCF_030936135.1). Lineage (NCBI taxonomy): Eukaryota > Metazoa > Chordata > Aves > Gaviiformes > Gaviidae > Gavia > Gavia stellata. The sequence goes on along the minus strand of NC_082622.1, from coordinate 7,475,993 downwards.
ACTGGGACCACTGGTGCCCTGGGCATATGTCAGCCCTGAGGTCCAGCATGATTTGGAGATCTTGATGCTTGTGCCTGGCAGGAGAGCTGAGGTGCATCATCCCACCAATGGAGCTAGCCTTTCAGGCACAAGTGTCTCTAATTATTAATTAGCTGATGAGAGTTATTACATCTTAGTACAGCTCTCCTGTTCCCTGTGACACTTACTGGCAAAGAGGAGGACAGAGGGCTTGATGCTCCTGTTGCTCACACATGTGCACGCGTTGTTGTGCAGGAGCAACTGACCTACAGAGCCTGTAAGCCCTTGTCCCACACTGGCAAGGGCGGCTCAGAGCTGCAACGCATCCCACAGCGGCAGAGCTCAGCCCCATGCTGGTTATCTGGCCTGACTTAGCCCTCCTCAGCGCTGTCCTCCATCTGCATAGGCTTCAGCACATGCAGGATGCCTTGGCCACATCATGACCTAACTGGGGTTTCTCCAGGCAAGGATAAGCCTGAGGAGAAATAAAGGAGCTGGCACCCAGACACCTCCCTCTCCTGGCCCTGATCCAGAGGAAACCTGCTCCCAGCTGCCTCTCCGCAGCTGTGAAGGGGTCCGTGGAAGCTGCAAGCCAGCTGTGCTGCGCTGTGGTCCACATGCCAGCGAGCCACTCTCCCCAGCCCCAGCCCCGGCAGCTCCCCACCTCCGTGTCATCCCCAGGTGAGGTGGTCCCTGCTGCGATCTCAGCTCTGCTCTGTGCTCCCTGGGCAGATCGGGAGAGGTCCTACTGTCTGCAACCACCATGGCCAGGAGCTGGCCGGGATGATGCGCACTGCTGACTCAGCCCATGCTGGACTGCTGGCACGGGCTGGCAGAGGGAAGGGTTAAGTGCGTTTGGGAGGCTCTGACATTTTGCTAATGTGCTGTGTTAATTGATTCGCTCATTTCCATTTGTTCCTGTTAAAGAGAGACAGATGAGAGTGGTCCTGCAGTGCAGCGACTTGGCAGGGAGCGTCTCCGCTGCGTGCAGATGTGCTCCTGACTCATTTATTACCATCAGGCCTCCAAGCTACCAGCGAGCCTGAGCATCGCATGAGGCTGCTTTCTCCAGGACCAGAGAAGAGCAAAGCAGCGGACCCCCAGCATCCCTCCCTGGGCACACAGGCCACGTGCCCCATCTCAGCGCAGCCTGCGCAGACTAAGCCTGGCCGGGGAAGGGGAAGAAACTGCTGCGTTTGGGAGGAGAGAGAAAGCCAAACGAAGCGAGAGCAGCCTGTTTGGAAAACACATGGCCCAGGAAAGAGCTGGACTGCCTTCAGTCAGCATGGACCTAAGAGAAACATGAGCCATTTCCATGCCAGCAGCTTTTGATGTAGAGCAGTTACAGGTACCAGGAGACTTTGGTCCAGCCTGTGGCCACCCCAGGTGTCCCGGCCCCAGCATGGCCCCAGCTCACAAGCTCCACTGAACTACAGGACTGATTTTATCAGCTCTAGAGATGAGAGGTGGAGGCCGGGCACAGGCAAGTGTGCAACTTGCCAGAGACTGTACGGAGAGCAGGACTCTGCTCTCTGCAAGGGACATGGCCCTGCGCACAGCCTCCCACCATGCAGCAAGCAGGGATGAAGGCAGCGGCAGCACCTGGGGAGAGCTGGAGTCGTGGCCTGCCCTTGTTCTTGCTTGCAGCCCTGGCAATCGGGGGCCAGCTGGCAGCAAACCCATGACCTGCACTCCCTCTTGCCAGACAGCGCTGGTGCAGGCAGCGGTGTCATGCCCAGAGCCTTCGCTTACACCTGCAGGACCTGGCTGCCCAAGATGTGATGCTCAGTGATATCTGAGTCACTTGACCACTTACTTACTTTTCTTGTTGAAAAATGCAATTATGACAAAAATCAGATTGTTGCAGGGGAAGAGCTCCATTTCAGTCAAAATGCTTATTAAAAACATATTTGCTCTGAACCTTTTCGCTGCCCAAAGAAAAATATCTCACTCCAAGTGTCATTATTTGCTTGAACTTTTCTGTAGAAGAAACATCTCTTCCAGGCATCTGGGGAAGGGATGAGTCTGTGCCTGGCCCTGACAAGAGCAGCACCAAGTCTGACTGCAGGTGGGAGAGCGGGCAGCAGCGAGGACTGCGGGATGTCAGTATGTCTGTGCCTGCAGGAGAAAGGAGCAGTGACCCCTCGGACGGCAATATCCGCTTACCGGAGGCTGTCAGTCGCGGTCGGTCGCTCCTGCCTCTGCCTGTGGTGTGCTGCATTTGCACAGCTGCTGGTCTCCGAGCAGAGCTGGGAGCTCAGCCCTGTGCACGTCTCTTAAACCCTCATCCACTTGCCTGTCTGATGCAGAGGGCGGCCCCGCTGCTGCGGGGCCGGGGCACTGCCTCTGCCTGGGGAAGGGGGATGCATGGAGGGGTCGGACTCTGGGCTTACTGCCATGAAACACTTCCCGTCACAAACTGACCACCTCTGCTTTTCTGCTTTTGTATATACGTGGGAGTGTGTCTTCACAGGAAGGTGTGCATATCTGTGTACCAGTGTGTGTGTGTTGATGTGTGTGTGTTTGCATGCACACATCAATCTGTGTCTCCTGTGCATGTGAGTATATGCACATCCATGTGCTGGGATTGCATAAAGCCAGAGGATCTTCACCCAGGTGGGGGATCTTGGTCAGAGTCATCTGCAGAGGCTCCAGCAAGCAAATGGCTCACAAGGTTTGCCTGTATTTCAGGAAATGTTAATAATGTGCATCCTAGAGTGCCTGGTGCTCCTGCATCTTCTCCCTGCGGCCATATCTCTCTACCAGGGAGCCGATTACAGATGGTATCACTGTTGCAAAAATGATGGATCAGAAACACAGGCAGCTAACACAAAGAAAAGGAGACAAAAAGATGCTCTGGGTTGAGTGGGTCCTCCCGGGGGGAAAGAGCAAAGCACAAAGACAAACCATGCTGAAGCGTTGCTCTAGGGAAGGACAGCAGGGCCCTGGCACGTCCCAGTTGCCAGTTTTAGGGTCCAGGTCGGAACTGGTCTACATGGAAATGCGTATTAACTCACCTTTGATTTATTTTGGACCAAAGAGGCAGAAATTTTCCCTAAGCAGTGACCACATGAAGTTTCCTGTGTTGCAGGACCCCAGCACCTTTGCCCACCTGTGTGAAGGAGATGAGGCTCACAAGAAGAGCTGGCAGGACTACATGTTAGTGACTTTCAGCCTGGCTCTGCCTGGGATTACAGGCTGCCTGTTCTCTTTTAGATGCTGCTTTCCCTCGGTGAGAAATGGGCACCTCTTGACTGCATCAGATAAGCTCTTGCTGCCTGCGGCACCAGAGCTGAGGACACATCCTTGGTGGTGCAGGGTGCAGAAACATCCAGGCTAGCTCCATGTGAGCCAGTGTCTCAGGGAAGCATGACAACACGCTGCACGGAGGTGTCAGCCTGGCACTGGGAGCAGAAGAAAGGGAGCACCATCCTGATCCAGTGGCCGGCATGGCCTCCCACATCGCTGCAGTCAGACAGCATTGGGGAAAGAGTGGGGGGTTACAGAGTGGAAAAAGATGCCCAAATTTGCACTGCTGTCAAAGCACAGGGCTGGTACTCCTAACTTCTTTCTGTATCTCTGCTGATGGGTGGGAATATGTGTGGAAAGGACGTGAGAGCTCATGTCCATATGAAATCTGCTCCAGGGCTCATAAGGCCACTGATCCCTGAGCTGTGCCCACGCCTGTACAGATGAGCTCAGAGCCCCCTTTCCTCTTCCTGACTACTTGCTGTGGTGAATGTATCTTCCTCTGGGGTGAAAGCTGGAGAGCAGCTGGCAGCCAAGGTCCTGCAAGCAGCAGAGAGGGGAGGGCTCCAGCTCACCAGGGCAGAGAAGCTGAAACGCATCAGTGTTTTTTCTGTATAGTTATCACTTTAGTCTGAGTGTTGTGCAAGCCCTGAGGGAATAGTAGCCTGCTCTTAGTGATGAAGGAGCAGGGATTTCTCTGGCAGAGCCCTTTATTGGCATGTGGGTTGGAGTTGGAGGCCTCCTCCACCAAATGCGGGTGTCACAGAAAGCAGCTGGCAATTCCCCTGATGGCAATGCCTGTGGCTGCTCGGCCACTAAGTCCCGCTGCCTTGCTCGTCCTGCTAAAGCCAGCATCACTCCTGTGTCTCCTCTCGCCCTTTGCTTTACAGTTGCCTTCTGCCAGACCTTCCATCTCTAGTTGTTCTCCTAGGATACCCCAGTTTTCCTCCTGGGTCAGCTTTTGCCAGGCTCTTCCCTCACTTAGCATTTCTGTTCCTAAAGTCACTTTAATCCAAAGGGAAGAATAATTGCCTCTTCCATTTAGCTAAAACGCAAGATCATAAACTTGCCCATCAGCTGCAGCAAGGTCAGGAACTGCCTGTAAAAGGCAGAAGGCATTTATTGCTTCCAGAAGAGCAGATTTCACTCCCTCTTGTTTCTGCATTCCCACCCTGATGCCTCCAGTGAGATCTCACTAGAGCTGGGTGGATGCAGCAGGATAAATTGGCTAGAAGAGGAATTTGTCTTTTTTGGCGGGGGCTAAGTATCCCCAGACAAGATTTGTACTGTAAAAAGCTCTGCATCGCAGCAGCACTTTTGGCTGTCCTCTCTGCATGATGTACAGCAGGTCAGGGTCATCCCTTGGTAGCATGTCTGTTCCTGACTGGAGAAACGACTCTGTAAACCGGGGCTTC